>NC_081763.1:12272735-12589235 GCF_963082965.1 Carassius carassius
TGCTTGGGCAGACTTGCTGCATCAGACGATGCCATACGTTTCTACACTAGGTCAGATTTAAAACTTGTAAATTATATTGTTTCATTATTGTTAAGATGCTGCATTATAAACCAAAAACTAATTTTCTGGTCTTTGAGTAATACAGTATGTACATGTAGATATTTTATTTACATGTCAGTAAACCCGTATACTATACAAGTAAGCTACAATACAGTCTAAAAGTAAGCTAAAACTGTTGGTCATTTTGTGATGTTATCTTGGCGAGTGTGATTTCTCCAATTACAACATGTTCCAAGTACATCCTTGTTGATCCTGGAACAACATTCCAATCAACCAATCAGAATTGAGATATACATTTTCAGGAAATATCTGTTTTACGCTTAAAAGCAGTGTTTGGTGCTTCTACACCCTTGTTAATCAGCTATAATTTCCCACAGATTTTAGGAATAAATTATGGGTAGGGTTAGGTTTAGGGGTAGGGATTGGATTGGGTAGGGAGAGTTAAGTAGAGATAAGGTTAGTCCTTAGAGTTAGAATACAGGTAAGACCTTGTTGCGAAAGAGACCGGACGCTGACTGAGTGCGCGTGTGTGGTATTTGTAGTGCTGCAGTGATTGAAGGTGGATGAGGATCGGGTGGGAGTGATTAGTATTCAGGTGAGGGAGTGCACTGTGATTGGTAGGAGGTGGAACCTGGCATGTCTGTAACAGTACCCCCCTCCCCACGGCCCGCTCCTGAGGTGGGGTGAATCCGGTACTCTGGTGGTAGTTGAAGTTTGAAAGTGACCGGATTGATCTGCTCTAGGATGGTGAATGGGCCAATGAATCTGGGACTCTGCTTGTGGCAGGGTAGGCGCAGGCCGATGTCCCGGGTGGACAGCCAGACCTTCTGACCGGGTTGGTATTCAGGGGCCTCGGATCAGCGAAGGTCGGCTGTCATCCTGCGCCTACGTAGGGCACCAGACCGTCCCAGACCCTCTCACTCTCTCAGAACCAGTAGTCGATGGAGGGGACGTCCAAGGGTTCTCCTGACCATGGAAAGAGCGGTGGCTGGTAGCCGAGCACGCACTGGAATGGAGTGAGTCCGGTGGTAGGTTGTCACAGGGAGTTCTGTTCAGGAGAGAATGGAGGGTGCCTGATGGTAGATGGCGTGGACTCTTGGAGATGGTGCAGTCTGTACATCCGTTCACGTACCTTATGACATCGGAAGCCATGTTGGGCCACCAGAAGCGTTCCCTTAGCAACGAGAGGGTTTCATTGACCCCCAGGTGACCAGTGCCAAGAGATGTGTGAGCGGAGTAAATGAGTGGAGTGTGCCGTGTCCTTGGGATGTATTGGTGTCCCAGTGGGCAACCCGGCGGGGTGTTGGTAGCAGGATTGGAGGAAGGAAGGGTCTCTGCAGACCAGGTAATGGGATGTCGCTAGCATGATTAGCATGTCGCTAGCATGTTGCTAGCATGTTTCTAGCATGATTATCATGCCACTAGCATGTTGCTAGCATGATTTTAGCATGATTAGCATGTTGCTAGCATGTTTCTAACATGAATAGCATGCGACTAGCATGTTGCTAGCATGATTTTAGTATGATTAGCATGTTGCTAGCATGTTGCTAGCATGATTAGCATGTTGCTAACAAGTTTCTAACATGACTAGCATGTGACTAGCATGTTGCTAGCATGATTTTACCATGATTAGCATGTTGCTAGCATGTTTCTAGTATGATTAGAATGTTTGCTAGCATGTCGCTAGCATGTTTCAAGCATGATTAGCATGTTGCTAGCCTGTTGCTAGCATGTTTCTAGCATGACTAGCATGCGACAAGCATGTTGCTAGCATGATTAGCATGTTGTTAGCATGTTTTTAGCATGACTAGTATGCGACTAGCATGTTGCTAGCATGATTTTAGCATGATTAGCATGATGCTAGCATGTTTCTAGCATGATTAGCATGCGACTAGCATGTTGCTAGCATGTTTCTAGCATGATTAGCATGTTGCTAGCATGTTTCTAGCATGATTAGCATGTTGCTAGCATGTCGCTAGCATGTTTCTAGCATGATTAGCATGTTGTTAACATGTTTCTAGCATGATTAGCATGTTGCTAGCATGTCGCTAGCATGTTTATAGCATGATTAGCATGCAACTAGCATGTTGCTAGCATGATAAGCATGTTGCTATCATGATTTAAGCATGATTAGCATGTTGTTAGCATGATTTGCATGCGACTAGCATGTTGCTAACATGATTTTACCATGATTAGCATTGTTGCTAGCATATTTCTAGCATGATTAGCATATGGCTAGCATGTTGCTAGCATGTTTCTAGCATGATTAGCATGTTTCTAGCATGACTAGCATGCGACTAGCATGTTGCTAGCATGATTAGCATGTTGCTAGCATGTTTCTAGCATGATTAGCATATTGCTAGCATGCCGCTAGCATGTTTCTAGCATGAACGGCATCGGCCTCCGGAACGGCATCGGGCACCGGAACGGCATCGGGCACCGCCTCGGCCTCCGGCACCGCCTCGGCCTCCGGAACAGCATCGGGCACCGCCTCGGCCTCCGGAACGGCATCGGCCTCTGGAACGGCATCGGGCACCGCCTTGGCCTCCGGCACCGCCTCGGCATCCACCTCGGCCTCCGGAACAGCATCGGCATCCACCTCGGCCTCCGGCACAGCATCGGGCACCGCCTCGGCCTCCGGAACAGCATCGGGCACCGCCTTGGCATCGGGCACCGCCTCGGCCTCCGGAACAGCATCGGCCTCCGGAACGGCATCGGGCACCGCCTCGGGCCTCCGGAACAGCATCGGCCTCCGGAACGGCATCGGCCTCCGGAACGGCATCGGGCACCGCCTCGGCCTCCGGAACAGCATCGGCCTCCGGAATGGCATCGGGCACCGCCTCGGCCTCCGGAACAGCATCGGCCTCCGGAACGGCATCGGGCACCGCCTCGGCCTCCGGAACAGCATCGGCCTCCGGAACAGCATCGGCCTCCGGAACTGCATCGGGCACCGCCTCGGCCACCGGAACAGCATCGGACACCGCCTCGGCCTCCGGAACGGCATCGGCCTCCGGAACGGCATCGGGCACCGCCTCGGCCTCCGGAACAGCATCGGCCTCCGGAATGGCATCGGGCACCGCCTCGGCCTCCGGAACAGCATCGGCCTCCGGAACGGCATCGGGCACCGCCTCGGCCTCCGGAACAGCATCGGCCTCCGGAACGGCATCGGGCACCGCCTCGGCCTCCGGAACAGCATCGGCCTCCGGAACTGCATCGGGCACCGCCTCGGCCACCGGAACAGCATCGGCATCCACCTCGGCCTCCGGAACAGCATCGGCCTCCGGAACAGCATCGGCCTCCGAAATGGCATCGGGCACCGCCTCGGCCTCCGGAACAGCATCGGCCTCCGGAACGGCATCGGGCACCGCCTCGGCCTCCGGAACAGCATCGGCCTCCAGACTGCATCGGGCACCGCCTCGGCCACCGGAACAGCATCGGCATCCACCTCGGCCTCCGGAACAGCATTGGGCACCGCCTCGGCCTCCGGAACAGCATTGGGCACCGTCTCGGCCTCCGGAACAGCATTGGGCACCGTCTCGGCCTCCGGAACAGCATCGGGCACCGCCTCAGCATCCAGAACAGCATCGGGCACCGCCTTGGGAACGTCCTCTGGGCTTTGAGGAATGGTTGACGCCTGTCTCCTCCTCCTCCACCCTCTATGATGGCGAGTCGGTGACACCTTGTCTGGAGACTCAGGCGTTGAGTCGGCCATCTTGTGCTGTGGCTCCAAGCTGGCGGCCATCTTGTGCTGTGGCGCTGGGCTGGCGGCCATCTTGTGCTGTGGCGCTGGGCTGGCGGCCATCTTGTGCTGTGGCTCTGGGCTGGCGGCCATCTTGTGCTGTGGCTCTGGGCTGGCAGCCATCTTGTGCTGTGGCTCTGGGCTGGCGGCCATCTTGTGCTGAGGCGCTGGCTCAGCAGCCATGACGTTAACCGTCTTGGGAATCTCTAGGATCTTGGACAGCGTAGCGAAATAATCCAAGAATGAGTCAGCGGCCTTCTTGGGCGTTGGCCCTGAGCTGGCGGCCATTTTGCACCGTGGCGCTGGACTCGCGGCAATCATGGGCAGTGGCGCCACCGTGGCGGACGTGCGCTTCCTCTCCACTCTCCGTCCGCCATGGTGAGACGGTGGCTCTGATCCATCCCACACGAGCCCCGGGTCGAAGGGAGGCCATGGTTGAGAGCGATGCTGAGTCTCCTCTCGACCACTCCCTCCTCGGCGACCTCCCCTGGTCCCCCGGAAAACCACCAGGCGAGTTCCCTCAAAACCGTCTCTCTCCCGCTCTGTGGCTGGGGATGAGACATAGGCAGACATACCGCTGGTTCTTACTGTGACGGAGTCCTTCTGTCACGTACGGTGATACAAGAAACACGGAGAGATCCAAGTGCAGGTATGTGACTTTATTAAAGGGCAAATCCAAAGGGTAAACAGTCCAGGCATGAGTCGAAACCAAAAACATCCATCCAAACATAAACCAAACAAGAAGACAAGGCAAGGGCAAGAACTGACGGACATGAATTAACATTAACATTAAACAAGGACTCCGTGACTAAGACTCAGACAGACCAGGTATAAATACACAAAAGGATAATGGGGAAACAGGAGACAGGTGGGGAACAATCAATTAACTAAACAAGGAGGAAGGTGACCAAATAAGGAGACAGGAAGTGATAATATGATAAACACCGTGGGAACTGAGGACACCTAGTGGGAACCCAGGGAACACAACCCAGACACTGTGACACTTATGCTGTTTTCCGTCTAAGAGCTTCTGGCACTTTCACAAGAGCTTTGAATCTATTTTATGCTGTAGTGTCCACATAGTGTGTACATTTGTCATTCAGGTAGAATACCTGGGAATGTTTGGAGCCAGACAGTTTTTAGATGTCAGCCAATGTTCAGCAAAAAGCCAAGGAAATAGGATTAAAAGTCTGTCTGAAAAGAAATTTGAGCAGATTGCATATTGGCAGTTAGTGAACACTAAGCATAGAATTAAGGCTCAGCTCCATTTGAAATCCTTTTTTTTTGCAGGAGCATGAAGATTAGACAGACAGTGAGCACTGTGCTGTGCACATGCTGTGACAAATGCAATTTTCACAGAAACTGCCCTGAATGTACAGTTACAGTCACTGTAATACAACCCGAATTCCGGAAAAGTTGGGACGTTTTTTAAATTTTAATAAAATGAAAACTAAAGGAATTTCAAATCACATGAGCCAATATTTTATTCACAATAGAACATAGATAACGTAGCAAATGTTTAAACTGAGAAATTTTACACTTTTATCCACTTAATTAGCTCATTTAAAATTTAATGCTTGCCACAGGTCTCAAAAAAGTTGGCACGGGGCAACAAATGGCTAAAAAAGCAAGCAGTTTTGAAAAGATTCAGCTGGGAGAACATCTAGTGATTAATTAAGTTAATTGATATCAGGTCTGTAACATGATTAGCTATAAAAGCTTTGTCTTAGAGAAGCAGAGTCTCTCAGAAGTAAAGATGGGCAGAGGCTCTCCAATCTGTGAAAGACTGCGTAAAATTTTTTTGGAAAACTTTAAAAACAATGTTCCTCAACGTCAAATTGCAAAGGCTTTGCAAATCTCATCATCCATAGTGCATAACATCATCAAAAGATTCAGAGAAACTGGAGAAATCTCTGTGCGTAAGGGACAAGGCCGGAGACCTTTATTGGATGCCCGTGGTCTTCGGGCTCTCAGACGACACTGCATCACTCATCGGCATGATTGTATCAATGACATTACTAAATGGGCCCAGGAATACTTTCAGAAACCACTGTCGGTAAACACAATCCGCCGTGCCATCAGCAGATGCCAACTAAAGCTCTATCATGCAAAAAGGAAGCCATATGTGAACATGGTCCAGAAGCGCCGTCGTGTCCTGTGGGCCAAGGCTCATTTAAAATGGACTATTTCAAAGTGGAATAGTGTTTTATGGTCAGACGAGTCCAAATTTGACATTCTTGTTGGAAATCACGGACGCCGTGTCCTCCGGGCTAAAGAGGAGGGAGACCTTCCAGCATGTTATCAGCGTTCAGTTCAAAAGCCAGCATCTCTGATGGTATGGGGGTGCATAAGTGCATACGGTATGGGCAGCTTGCATGTTTTTTAAGGCTCTGTTAATGCTGAAAGGTATATAAAGGTTTTAGAGCAACATATGCTTCCCTCCAAACAACGTCTATTTCAGGGAAGGCCTTGTTTATTTCAGCAGGACAATGCAAAACCACATACTGCAGCTATAACAACAGCATGGCTTCGTCGTAGAAGAGTCCGGGTGCTAACCTGGCCTGCCTGCAGTCCAGATCTTTCACCTATAGAGAACATTTGGCGCATCATTAAACGAAAAATACGTCAAAGACGACCACAAACTCTTCAGCAGCTGGAAATCTATATAAGGCAAGAATGGGACCAAATTCCAACAGCAAAACTCCAGCAACTCATAGCCTCAATGCCCAGACGTCTTCAAACTGTTTTGAAAAGAAAAGGAGATGCTACACCATGGTAAACATGCCCCGTCCCAACTATTTTGAGACCTGTAGCAGAAATCAAAATTGAAATGAGCTCATTTTGTGCATAAAATTGTAAACTTTCTCAGTTTAAACATTTGCTATGTTATCTATGTTCTATTGTGAATAAAATATTGGCTCATGTGATTTGAAAGTCTTTTAGTTTTCATTTTATTAAAATTTAAAAAACGTCCCAACTTTTCCGGAATTCGGGTTGTACATGCTTCACTGAAGAAGACAATGAAAACAAACAACAAAAAAACACCACATACATGTGTCTAGGCCGAGGCTGAGCATAGTGTATTTTTGGCTACATACAGTACACCACACACACAAACACACACACACACACACACAGTGTGTGTGTGTGAGTAGGGTATTTAAATTACTTTTATATGTATAATTTCCACATAATTTCAAGGGTAATTATAAAGTTCACTATTATCAAAGTGCGGAAACAACTTTATCCTGTCTTTTCTTACAATATACATAGTTATTTTTCATTTTTAAGAGGACTAGCAATCCTTTTGTGGAAGCTAATGAGGATTTTAATATAATTTTATCAAATTTAATGTTAGTTTACTACAGAGTATTTAATTAGAGTCAGACAAATCTTATGCTCTGTTACTGGCATGAAAGAATAATTATTTATAAAAATATAAAAAATAGGTGTTCTGTCAGAAAAAAAAAATCATATAAGGAAGAGCCATATTGTCACAAACACGCCAGGTTCCTCCTCCACACAATCACGACGCACACCCTCACCTGAGTACTAATCACCACCACCTGATCCGCATCACCTTCATCCACCTCAGCACCACAAAAGCCACACACACGCACTCAGTCATTGTCCGGTCACGTTCGCGACAAGATCATTCCTGCGCTAACTATTAGGACTAACTCCTCTTTACCTTCTCTCCAAGGATAACCTCCGAAGTCTCTTCTTCCGTCTTCTCTCCAAGGATTACCTCCAAGATCCTCCCAAAGACCCCACGGTGCGTGTGTGTGGTACCCTCCTTCCCGGCACGGATCCCAACACCCATCCACTCCTCACTTCCCGCTCCTCTGCATGTGTCCATTTAATAAACTACATCTTTCATCTGTTACTCCTCTGTCTCCGAGTGATCCGTAACACATATGAAAAAAAACATATAAATAAATAAATAGATAGACTGGAATATAGGCTCTAGCATCTTGACTTAAACATTGTTATATCAACTAAAACAAGCAGTTTGGAAAATGGATGAATTGATGGATTGATCCAAATGGCCTCACGTGTTCATAATATAATGTTATTAACTTAACCGCATGGATGTGCTATATTGCAGCAAATTTAACTGTGATTGACAATTTAAATTGTGACTGGTAATGTAATGAAAGCAGAGATTGTCCCGTGTTGATTTAAAACACACTGAGTTGACAAGATGTGGCTGGACTCAGTTAAGCTCACATCTTGCATAACTCCCTCGACACAGTTTTCATAGAACTTGTTGACATTTTTTCCAAGTAACTGACTTTAATACCCACGACTTTTTTTCACATCATTAAAAAGTACTTCAGTGTCTTCAGTGGCTACATTAGATATTCTGGGCAAGTTACTCTTGGAGGAATTCAAGGAAGCAAGCATGTAATACATCTCAGGGAAGCTTTTCTATTATGTTTGTTTGATAAATGAACAAATAGTCAAATTTGAACCAACCACAATAGTAACTGGTTTAATGCAAACCAATTTTTTTTTTTTTTCAAATACTTCAAATAGGTGTAGTGAGTCTGCTTTTGCCAACCTAGAGAGGTGAAATAGCATAGTGATGGGTATTCATGTCACAAGCGACTTATGATTTTCGGATCACGTGTCACTCAAGGTGCGGTTATACACATCGGATAAGAATGATTGGTGGGTTATCTAACTTGTAGAACCTCTTTTGTATTATCAACACAAGGAAGTGTAATTAAATAAAATTTATTAACAAAAATAGAAAAGAGTTATCAACAACTACTAAATAAATAGCATAAATGAATAAGGAATAAAGTGCATAAGATGCATAAAATGCAATTGATTCAGCTGGGCGTTGCTATGGTAGAGTTATGTTATATTCTGAAAAGATAAACTGAGACTAGTAAGGTGAAGAACCCTATTATGCATCAAACAAATAAATTGAGAGATTATTCATTAACTCACATCAGCTATATAACATCTAATGTAAATTAGAATATCATAAACTGATAATATAAAAACAAGTGACAGGGACATGGTCTCTGGAAGAGATTTGGATAAGTGATATGTACGTTCTCTGTGGTTGAGTGAGCAGTCCGGTGGCGGTGATTGTTCCATTGATTGTGCTGGTAGAAATACAGTGGGGAAAGAACCCACATGGAAAGAACCTATATAAACATATATGTTTCAATATAGGTTTTGATATATGTTTTTAATATATGTGATATATATAAAATTGGCCGTTTTCCTATATTATATGAACATATATATGTTAATATATGCACAAATATATTTACACATATACGTACACATATATGTGCATACATATACCTATATAGGTACATATATGCACGTATATATGTACCTATATGTTCACCTATAATAATAAAATTAAAATCCATAGCTGCTAGGCAACATAAATAAAAGTCCAAAATGTAGAAATGTACATTATGTATTTACAAGAACAATCAAATAGTACAAGAACAAAAATAAGACAAAAAACTGAACAGAAAAAAAAATTATCTTTATTATTCTTCGAAGGTCTGTAATGACGCGCCTCATCATCCTCCTCCTCCTCCGCCGCCTCCTCCTCCTCCTCCTCTTCCTTCCTGCGCTATCCAATGACGTTAGATACGGTGTCCGAGAGTTTTATTTTTTCCTCTTTTTTTTCGCCGCACACATTTTTTAGCGGATAGGCATTTTCGTCCACACGTGTCTGCCGTTTTGGAAGAGTGAAACCGATGTTTTGAAATCGGGTCCCAGAGTGGATATATTTGAAAACGCCGCCTTTGCGTTTCTTCTCGACGGCGAATCCGTTCATTTTCTGAAAAAATGGGGGGGGGGGGGGGTCACAGACGTTGACCCTAGGAGCAGCTTGCTCATAGGTGACCCTCTAGAGTGAGGGGAGCACCACCAAGCTCAACCATAAGTAGTGGCTATATACAGAACCCTCAGAGCAGTGGCAAGGCCAGATATTTTAAATTGAATGGACCTTGTTAACATAGGATTGACCTCAGTGTTTTTTATTTATTCATTTATTTTTAATCATTTTACAATAGCCTACATGAGATAAAAATAGGGATGCAAATTTAATGTGATTTTTGTGACTGGAACCACTTTAAACGACTGGGGATAATACAATACCAGTTTTTAATGTATGATGGCCAGTATTACCGCTGATTATTCATAAAGTCGGTGAGTGTCTAGTGTTGGTGATGCCTAGTGTTTTAAAATCTGGTCAGATTTTAAAATTAGTGTATTCCAGCATGGAGCAGATTTTAAGACACTAGTCATTAGAGACTTACTGACTTCATAAACAGTCACAAAGGAAAAACTGGGCATCATACACTACACGACTGAGGATCTCACACTACCATAATTAAAGTCATTCCAACGACAACAAACTCAAAACGTGTGCGCCTTATTGCAGATGCATGCAAAATGAAAACAATATGTGGTTCAAAAAAAAGTTAAATATCCTCCGACTGGATAAAATCAAAGTCTGAACCAAAGAAAATGGAGTCTAACCATCGTACACTACACAATTTTCAATGAAATCTTTTGACTCAAATCTGCAGACTGGATCTGACTTTCAGCAACTATTGCATGAACTTCTTCAAACTGTAAATTGGGGTAATAGTTGTGTAGTGTATTCCAGCCTTTAGAGTGACATTACATGTTTACTTTGAACATATAACAGTTAAAAAGTTGACCAATTTAATGGAAGAAATGTGGACTTGACAACCCTGCATCCAACAGGTACGAGCTGTAGAAGTGAGATTTTACTGAGCACAGGCTGAGAGGAGAGAATACTGACAAGATTATACTAGATTTTTTTTTAATTTGCTGCTCCAATAGATCCTGAGATCATTGAAAAATATTATATATCTCATAAGATGTTCTTCCTTAACTTGCATGATCGTGAAATTGATTATTTCAATTAATTATACTCTGCATATTGATACATAAAAATCTTGGGAGTGGAACATACTCATTGCAGAAGTGGGCGGTAATGGTCAGAAATTCAGTGGGAGCAGGATCAAGAAAACAGTCCCTTGCAGGGCTCTAATACAAAAATGCAAACAACGGTTGGTGACTGTAGAAATCAAAAGCTGAATCCTGTAGAAAGGAGCCCTCTCAACCTGATACAATTGCACATAGAGCTCCGTTAAACTCTCATTCTCATACCTAAGTATAAAGGAAGAGTGAGGGTCCCATACATCCAGGCTTGAAAGGAGCCTGCTGAAGAGGTGTGTGGGAGGAGCAGGCTCTTGCACCACCCTTATAACCAAGGGGAGCAATGCCAGCTCAACCATGAAAGCAGGACAGAACCCAAAGTCATTCATGCACATAATTGGGGCTCCTTAGAGTGAGTATTCAATAACAGGCCTTTAGAATGAAGGAAAGTACCATCACACTCACATCTCAAAGGAAACAGTGTACTCAAGCCACTCCCAAAGAGAGGAAAGATTCACTGGTTCAACCATAAGGGCAGAATAACAGGGAAGTCCATAGTAGGCCTGACAACCTATCATGACTGCAGAGCGTGATTCCAAGAGTAAAGTTACTTAACAAGTAGAATGGTCACAGGGCGCTTAGATCCCAAGGAGCCTCTCAGGGAGAGATATGAATTAACTCACCTCATGAACAGCATGGCAAGGGTGGCTTCTCAAAGCCAAAACACCCAATGAGGTCATCGGGGAGCGGGATACGTAATATCATTCAGGATCAGGATCATTCAGTATTGAGGAGTACTACCATGCTTAACCTGGAAGCTACCACCTCAAGTAGTCCTGGAGAGCATAACAACCTGAGGTTGTTTCACTATTCTGGGAACTTGATGACCAGAGAGGCTCCTAAAGAAGCCTAACGACTCTGTGTCAAGATTTTCCAGTGATGGTATGGACAGGGAAGCCCATTTGACAACCCACTATTAAGGGAACCAGGATTCTGTACCAGAGATGTATGCGTGAGCAGTTCTCAGGAGCTCGAGGGAGGTAGAGTCAGGCTTCTGTCCCTGGGGAGCAGATATATATAGATATATTGCAGGTATATTCAGGAGACATGGATGAAGGTACCTAGATCCAGACCGTCAGTATGTAGTTTCTATGTAAAGGAAACAGCCACCACATTATCGGTCTAGCATAGAGGACTATATCATACCTAACCTTGATTGCCTGGGGCAGGTTGGGATGGAGCTGAAGGGATAACATACTGTTACTGGACCACTGTATTATACCAGGGTTAGGGAACCAGGTTCTGCACCAGTGACATACTCACAGGTGGCCCCGCACGAGGGGAGTACAGTTAAGCTCCTAGCCTCAAAAGCAGTGTACTCAATTACACCACTCATGGGTAAGGGGCACCAGCTCAGTTCAGGGCCAAGCATCAAAAAGGCAATGAGTGCAATGAGCACATTCAACTCCCTCGAGAGCTGAACATGCTTGCTTCTCATTTACACAAATAACACACGGTGTGAAACCTCGGATATCAGAGCAAAGCCTCTGATGAGAGAACATGCAATCCTAGAGTGCTTAGCTGCTAACATAAACAAATGGTAGTGAAGATGCTGAAGAGGATGACATATTCTTTCAGGCGCTGTGACGGTGGGGTGAAGGAAGGACTGGAAACAATAGCGATTTAGATATTTAATGAAAATAAATAAACAAACAGGAAAAAGACAATGATGCTGGGAAGACGACAATCCAAGATGGTGGTGGGGAATCCGTATGGTGATGGTGAGAAGGCAGAAGGAGAGGATGGCACAGGAACTGCGGGGAATAAAGCCGAAGGAAAGTATTTGTGGCTGAGTGGAAGTGCGTAGAGTGGATGAGGTTCCGGGAAAACACGAACATCCAAAACGCAGACAACACTGAAACCAAACGAACAGGGTAAGAGACATTAAACAACGATCTCACAAACACAAGACGTGAGACAAGCCAATATATAGGGAATGAGTAATGAGTGACAGCTGCTGCTGATGACAATTAACAGAGACGCCCACAAACTAATCAGTGCAGACGCGAAACACACAGACTTCACCACAAAGTGCAAATACCTAGAGATCACGGTTACCAACCGTGACAGTACCCCCCCCTCTAAGAGCTCCTCTTGGAGTTCCCAGAAGGGCCTACCTGCTGATTGTATTCATCAATAAGGGAGTGATCCAATATGTCCCTAGCAGGTACCCAACTCCTCTCCTCCGGACCGTAACCTTCCCAGTCCACCACGTACTGGAATCCTCGTCCCCTCCGTCTCGAGTCCAGAATACGATTAACCGAATAAGTCAGTTCCCCATCTACGAGACGCGGCGGCGGGGGAACCGGAGTAGGTGGATTAATACGTGCATAAAACACGGGTTTAATTTTGGACACATGAAAGGCGGGATGTATCCTCCTATACGCTGGAGATAGTTTGAGGCGGACTGTCAACAGACTTATGATTTTGGTGATAGTAAACGGGCCAATAAATTTGGGAGCTAATTTATTAGAGACGGAATGCAGAGGAATGTTACTGGTAGAAAGCCACACCTTTTGACCCATGATGTAAATGGGAGGCTTTGACCGGTGGCGATCAGCCTTGGCCTTAGTGCGCTCCTTCACCCGGAGCAGAGTCTCGCGGGCTCTGGTCCAGGTGTGGTGGCACCTCTGGACAAATGCGTGAGCGGATGGGACCGCGACTTCAGATTCCAAACTGGGAAAAACTGGTGGCTGGTAACCTAAACTGCACTGAAACGGAGAAAGGCCCGTAGCTGACACTGGCAACGAATTGTGGGCGTACTCCACCATAGAGAGTTGTTGACTCCAGGAAGAAGGATTCTTGGAGACCAAACATCGCAACGTCCTCTCTAAATCTTGGTTGGCTCGCTCAGACTGCCCGTTACTTTGGGGATGATAACCCGAAGACAAGCTAACTGACGTTCCTAGCAATTTACAAAACTCTTTCCAAAATTTGGATATGAATTGAGATCCCCTGTCAGAAACCACGTCTACCGGGAGGCCATGAAGCCGAAAGACGTGATCTAGGACAGTGACCGCTGTCTCCTTGGCTGTAGGTAATTTGGGCAAGGGAATGAAATGTGCCGCCTTCGAGAATCGGTCCACTACGGTCAAAACGACCGTCATGCCATTAGAGGGCGGGACGGTGGTAACAAAATCTAGTGCGATGTGGGACCAGGGTCTCTACGGGACAGACAGCGGCTGAAGAAGCCCATCAGGAGGCCGGTTAGATGACTTACCACTGGCACAAACTGAGCAAACCAAAACAAAATCGCGGACGTCACGAGCCATACGTGGCCACCAGAATCGTTGTTTAACCAACCCATTAGTTCTACTTATCCCTGGGTGACAAGCTACATTAGAACAATGACCCAACTGGACAACCTCGGACCTTAACTCCTCCGGCACAAATAAACGGTTCGGTGGGCAACCGGACGGAGGCGTTACCCCTTGTAAGGCCGTCTTGACCTTCGACTCGACCTCCCATACGAGTGCTGAGACCACTAACTTCTCAGGTAAAATACATTCGGGAGTCACCGGGCGGGCGGAGGGATCAAAAAGATGTGATAAAGAGTCGGGTTTGACATTTTTGGAACCCGGCGGTACGATAAAGTGAACTCAAAGTGACCGAAAAAAAGTGCCCACCGAGCCTACCTGGAATTGGGTCTTTTGGCAGTTCTAATGTACTCTAAATTCTTATGATCGGTCCAAACAATAAAAGGTACCCCTGAACCTTCCAGCCAGTGACGCCACTCCTCTAACGCCTCTTTTGACGGCCAACAACTCTCTATTGCCAATGTCATAATTACGTTCAGCAGGAGATAATCGATGAGAGAAAAACGCGCAAGGATGTACCTTATCATCCGAAGCAGCATGTTGGGACAACACTGCTCCTACCCCCACCTCTGACGCGTCGACCTCCACCACGAACTGCCGTGTGGGATCAGGGGCCACAAGGATGGGAGCTGAAACGAAGCAGCTTTTGAGGTTAGTGAACGCAGCCTCAGCTGCGTCCGACCACCTGAACGGAGTACTGGGAGAGGTCAAGGCTGTCAGAGGTGAGACTAGTTGGCTGAAAATGCGAATGAAACGCCGATAGAAATTGGCGAACCCCAGAAACCGCTGTAGGGCCTTACGGGAATCTGGAGATGGCCAATCTATCACAGCCTTAACCTTGTCAGGGTCCATACGTATTCCCTCGGATGAGACGATATATCCTAGGAAGGGGACAGACTGTGCATGGAATACGCATTTCTCAGCCTTGACAAAAAGCCCATTCTCAAGTAACCTCTGGAGCACTTGTCTGACGTGTTGAACGTGTTCCTGGAGAGATGAAGAAAAAATCAGTATGTCATCCAGGTAAACATATATAAACTGATCTACCATATCTCTCAACACGTCATTAACGGGTGCTTGGAAAACCCCATGCGAGTTGGAGAGCCCGAACGGCATCACCAAGTATTCAAAATGCCCTCTAGGGGTATTAAAGGCGGTTTTCCATTCATCCCCCTTCCTGATGCGGACCAAATGATAAGCATTACGTAAATCCAATTTTGTGAATACGGATGCTCCCTGCAACCTCTCGAAAGCTGAAGACATGAGTGGTAAAGGATAGGTGTTCTTTATCCTGATGTTGTTCAGCTCTCGGTAATCAATGCAAGGTCGCAGAGAACCATCCTTCTTACCCACAAAAAAGAATTCTTCTCCACCCCCGCTGGAGAAGAGGAAGGACGGATGAACCCAGATGCTAAGGAATCAGAAATGTATTTCTCCATGGACTCCCTCTCAGGAATCGAAAGAGAGTATAACTTGCCCTTAGGCGGAGACTTACCTGACACTAAATCTATGGCACAGTCATAGGGACGATGCGGAGGAAGAGAAGCAGCACGGGACTTACTGAACACTTCCTTCAGGTCCAGATACTCTATGGGCACGTTTGGCAAAACCATGTTCTCCTTCTGAAAAACAGAAACAGGGACAACAGGACAAGCAGAAACCAGACAAGACTCATGAAAACTTTCACTCCACAATGTGACTGTGTTGGAACCCCTTTCCACTCGTGGATTATGTTTAGTTAACCAGGGGTGAGCAACAGGGGAGTCCATGAGAAAAAAGAATATGGTTTCGCAATGATTTCCAGAAGTGAGTAGTGTGATGGGTTCTGTGTGGTGTGTGACATGAGGCAGTTCCTGGCCGTTGAGTGCGGTGACATGGATGGGGAGAGACTCGGGTAGGACAGGAATGTTCAGGTGATGTGCAAGGGAAGAATCAATGAAGTTACCTTTGGCTCCGGAGTCCAGAAAGGCGTGACATTCGTGAGAGTGATTCTTCCACCGCAGTTTCACCGGAAGGAGGGTCGATGATGTTGTTGAGGACTTCCCAGCGGAGATCCCACCCGATAGTAGCCTCAAGTTTACTACCGGGCTGGCTCTTTTACCGGGCATGAGTAGATGTTGTGTTCAGAGCCTCCACAGTATAAACATAGTCCTTGGGATCTCTGCCGTTCCCTCTTCCTCCTGGACAGCCGAGCTCTACCCACCTGCATGGGCTCATGGTCGTTGACGGGACCGACCGCGTTCTCTCGACTCGAGCGCCCCCTAGCTGGAGAGATGGTATGACGCGTTGGACTAGGCTGGCGACCCAGGCGGTTAATCCGTGCATCAACTCGTAAGGCCAAGTCGATTAATCCGTTAAGTGTGGGGGCAGCTCGAGGAGGTAGATCTCCTTTTGAACACGGTCGGATAACCCATGCAGGAATCGATCCCACTACGCGGCCTCTTTCCACTGTCACGCGGCCGCCAGGTTACGGAATTCGATGGAATAATCCGTGACAGATGACGTGCTTTGACGAAGTTCTGAGAGCTGGTGAGCGGCCTCCCTGCTGGCCGCGGCTCGATCGAATAGCCTCCTCAACTCCTCCGAGAGGGTGTGGAACGAGGCACAACACGGATGTTGATTTTCCCACACCGCCGTCCCCCATAGGGCCACCTTGCCCGACAGTAACGTAAGCGTATACGCGACTTTGGATTCCTCGGTGGCGAAGGTGTGGGGCTGCAAACGAAATGCATAGAACATTTATTCAAGAAAGTTCTGCAAAAGACTGGCTCACAGGAGTAGCTTTCAGGCGCCGGAAGTTGCGGCTCTGACCGGAAATGATCCTGGGGGGTTTCCCGGGGGACGGGCGGCGCAGGCGGTGCGATGGGCGCAGTGGGAGAGGTGAGCTGATGGATCTGCTGGGTGAGCTCGGACACCTGTGCCACCAGTGCTTGGACAGCGCGTCCGGTGTTCGAGATGCTCTCCTGCTGCTGATCCATACGTTTCACACTGTGGTGCATAAAGTCCGTGAGGGTGTTGGTGCTCGCTGCTTCCATGTTGGTGAGATCGTTCTGTGACGGTGGGGTGAAGGAAGAACTGGAAACAATAGCGATTTAGATGATTTAATGAAAATAAATAAACAAACAGAAAAAAGACTGATGCTGGGAAGACGACAATCCAAAATGGTGGTGAGGTGGTGAGGAATCCGGATGGTGATGGTGAAAAGGCAGCAGGAGAGGATGGCACAGGAACTCCTGGGAATAGAGCCGAAGGTAAGTATTTGTGGCTGAGTGGAAGTGCGTAGAGTGGATGAGGTTCCGGGAAAACACGAACATCCAAAACGCAGACAACACTGAAGCCAAACAAACAGGGTAAGCAACATTAAACAACGATCTCACAAACACAAGACGTGAGACAAGCCAATATATAGGGAATGAGTAATGAGTGACAGCTGCTGCTGATGACAATTAACGGAGACGCCCACAAACTAATCAGTGCAGACGCGAAACACACAGACTTCACCACAAAGTGCAAATACCCAGAGATCACGGTTACCAACCGTGACAGGCGTCCTTTTATACAGTGAACTATTACTGACCTCACAGGCTATCGCCGGCCAATTTTATAGTCGTGTTTAGACATGTGCTTCAGACATTGTTCATGCTGAAAGCATACCCCATAGTGACTGCTAGAGGATGCAGTTCGAGTATGGGAAATTGTAATAGAATGAAAGTAGAAAGCTTGTCTTTTTTAATGTTCTCAAAATGTTAGCACAAAAATACATATTTAAGACAAAACTGGGTGTTATGAGCATTCAGAAATAATTTTCATTACTTAATGGGAAAGTTAGCAAAAGTTCATGGAACATATCTAACTGGTAAAGTAGGTACAGTGATTGAAAAGTTCAGTCAAAACTTTTTTTTATATATATATTTAGTAAAATGAATTCTAAGATACCTATAAATACCTCAGTCATCATCAGCTGAATCCATGGTAACAGTACTACATTCAATATTCCCTTGACGTACATGAGTTGCAGTACAAAAAGTTCAGTAAGAAGCAACCCACAGAAACTGTCACAGAGAAGCAAATTAGAGACTCAAATGTGAACACGAAGTTAATTTCATGGTGGGTTTGTTTGCTGAAATCTTGGCCAGTGTAACATAGCCCCCATCAGTTGTTGATACAGTCACTAATTAAATCTGAGAAGTCAATTCAGGATCTGCTCATTGGACCTTAGGTCCCATCACATTCTGTCACGAAAACCTTTTTTCCACCATATTTGCCAGGTTTCTTCCATTATCCTTATCTTACTGCTGCCTCCCTGGGTCTTATTTTCTCCAGAAGTCTCTCACCCCTTCTGGCAACAGCTCTGTTTAATTGGAAAGGACAGCATCTCTCCCAGCACCCAATAATCACCCTTGATGGCCTCTGAACCTGGCATCCCAACATGCCCCTCCTCCTCTGGATTTCACAGCACTCACATTTAATATTCGCCGGCCTTAATTACCCATAATCTTGCCTGTATCTGCATTTCAACCTTTATTATCAGTGGAAATAGGAAATAAGCTATTCTTTTACAAGTGTCGGTGTTACAAATTGTTTTCAACAGATGACTGAATAGATTGCTGTTAGGTCAATCAATTATAGACACCTATATATATATATATATATATATTTTTTTTTTTTTAGTGCTGTCAGTCGAATTTATTTATTAATCGTGATTGATCCCACCTAACATTAAAGTTTTTAAATATACAGTACTTCATTGAAATAATTTCACATACAATCTTCAAATTAATGTAGAAACAACAAAGTATATTTTTTATATTTGTTTAGTGACAGCTAATCTATAACTGCCATACATGTTGTTTCTGTTATTTAACATGTTTTGTTATATTTGTTTCATCTACTCATGAATATTGAGTGTTTGTTAGCTAGGAACTAAAGTACAATTGCGTTGCACGCGAACACTTTTTTTTTACGGTGCAACAGGAAAAAGAATATACGTTTGGTAAAGGTTATTCTCCGTGTGTGAATATAAGAGTTACTACTGTTTGAGCAAAGAAGTAAAGAAGATGTTTTTTTTTTCTTTTTTGTTTTCTGAATCGGGTATTTTTCAAGTGAACTCATTCCCTCTTGGTTATATGCAGCCAGCGAGGTATGTGTATTATGTTTGTATTTCCCGAGTGTATTTGCATTTACTTCTTTATGGTTTACGTCAACGTCAACGTCAACGTTCCCGAACCTGCTCGCGCACGCGGACCGGACCCAAGTGTCACAACTCGGCAAGACGGGATTTAACGTCATTCAGATAAGCCCACATTTACCGTTAAGGATCGGCAGTTCATCAGTGTTTCATTAAGACGTTCATAAGTCAGACACTTAAGCTTGTGTTCTGAAAAGTGACAATAAGTTTGAACACTACAAGGGACTGTGTATAACCTTAATTTATTTATATTGTCTATCGAAGAAAGTAAGTGATAACTTGAGAAAATAAAAATTATGTACATTTAAGCAAGCCAATATCTTTAAGTTTTTTGAAAGGTCTTTTTTGTGTTAAGTTTTTGATTATTGTCTAAGCATGTTCACTTAAATGTGACCATAAGTATCTTGTCAAGTGTAATTGACCATGCTGTATTGTCGAGCGTTGTCAGTTTAATTGAAGGGTAGATCTAAAGGACATTGACCTAATTTAATTTGATTGTTGTCATCAGAAAAAAAAAAATCTGAGTTTAAGTAAACAGCTAATGTTAAGTGTGTACAGGCAATTCCAAGTAAGATGTCACAAACAAGTGAAAGGGAGCAAGTGGCAGAGAAGTCTATAATTGGACAAGAAGCAGTACAGCCTACAGAGCCTCGTAGAAGTGAAAGAGATCGAACATTAACTGAAAAGGGAAAGGAATTTCAGAAGGAAAAAATAAAAAGATTATCACTTCTCTTTGACAGTATTTATGAACGTTGGAAAGTTTTGACTAAGGTGGCTAAAAAAATCTGTAATCAAACAAGATCCCAGTGATATCCTTCAAGAGCACATTAAAGGTATTCAAAGAGAAGAATTTGAGCTGAACAGTGTTTATGATGAATATCGAAAGATTGACAGCCCATCACATGACATGAGACGCAAGTTGGACAGATGCGAATCCATCACTAAAATTGTGTTACAGAATGCACAGTCTCAAATTCAAGGAAATGAGAAGGAGATTATTTGGCCTGATGCTTCATCTGTATTTGCATCTTCAACCTCCAGTGTTTCATTTCAAGGTAATAATTCTAAATCTAATTCCATTCACTCTGCTGTATCCTCATCCAAAAGACAAGAAGCTGCTGCTGAGTATGCACATACACAGGCTGTGTTGAAGATTATGGATGAGCAAGAAAGTCACCAAGCAGAACTGCAGAGACTTGAAGCTGAGGATAAGTTGATAGTTGCAGACCAAGAAGCAGCAGCATCAAGTCGTCGTCTTCAAAGAGAAAAGGAAGAAATTGAACGCAAGATAGAAAGAGAAAAACAAGAGGCTGCTCTGTTAAAGAGACAGCATGAAGAGAATGCTGCAAGAAAAAGGTCAGTTGAAAATTTGAAAAGAGAGCTTGAGTGTTTGGAAGAGCTAAAGAGACTTAATGCAGCCAAAGCAAAGCTTCAGGTGTACAATGCAAATGAGTTCTATCCAACCCAAGACTTAGTACTAGAAAATTCTGAGGCTGATTTGCCTAAACGTGTGCAGATAATCAATCAAGCAAGTATTGCTGATCAGCATCCACCATCGCTCAGAGATGTGACTCCAAGAAGTGAACTCCAAAATGACATGCAAGAGCTGGTGAAGGTTTTAGCTGAAGCCATGAATGCAAACAGACTACCCATTCCAGAGCCTTCTATGTTTAGTGGAGATCCATTCAAGTTTAATAATTGGAAATCATCCTTTCAGACCCTTATAGAGAAAAAAAATATTCCAACCGCAGAGAAAGTCTTCTTCCTTCAGAAATATGTCGGAGGAGCTGCAAGAGAAGCTTTAGAAGGTTATTTTCTGGCCGGTTCTGAAGATTCATACAATGCAGCATGGGACCTGCTCAATGAAAGATATGGCCAACCCTTTGTAATTGCCAAAGCTCTCAGAGACAAACTACATTCGTGGCCAAAAATAGCTTCAAGAGAGAGTGCTGAGTTGAGGAAATTCGTGGACCTTTTACGCAGTTGTGAAAGTGCTCTGGCTAACAATGACAGTCTCCACATTCTTAATGATGGAATTGAGAATCAAAAACTTACTGCAAAGTTACCTGACTGGTTAAGCTCCGGATGGAACCGACAAGCCACACAATATCAACTTGAACACGGAAGATTCCCAAATTTCAGTAATTTTGTGACGTTCCTTTCAATGGAGGCTAGCATCGCTTGCAACCCCATTACATCCTTCCATGCATTACGGCAAGGTGAGTCTGATAAAGCAAAGATCAGGAGCGAGAACATTATGACTTCCAAGAACCAAACCGTAGCTGCCAAGGCCTTCACAACAAACACCAGTGAAAGGAAAATAGTCACATGTGTGTTTTGTAAAAAAACAGGACACAGCTTACACAAGTGCTACAAATTAAGAGAGAAGCCAGTTGCGGACCGCATTAAATTTATACAAAGCGAAAAACTGTGCTTCGGCTGTTTGAACCCGGGCCATCAGTCTAAGAGCTGCAGTAATCGTATGGTCTGTGATTCATGCTCAAAGAGGCACCCCACATGCCTGCGTGAAGAACGTTCAAAAAAGGACCAAAAACTAAAGAGAGAACAATCTAAGGAAAGAACACAACCACCAGAAGTCACAAAGGAAACAACCTCTAACAGAGTTGTACAAGATACTAATAGTATACAGACGTCGGCAATAGTACCTGTCAATGTGTCAACACCAAGTGATCCTGACAAGGAAGTTCTCGTCTATGCTCTGTTAGATACGCAAAGTGACTCTTCATTTATTCTTGATGAAGTGGTAGATGTTCTTGATACAAACACTGAACAAGTGAAGTTAAAACTATCTACAATGTCATCAAAGGAGACAATCATTCACTGTAAAAGACTTAAAAACCTACAAATAAGGGGCCTGTTTTCCACCAAAACGTTAACAGTGCCGACAGTCTACACTCGTGATTTCATCCCTGCTAAATGCACGCACATCCCAGTGCCTGAGACAGCAAAGGCATGGCCTCATTTGGAGCATCTTGCTGACCACATTGCGCCTCAAAAGGATTGCGAAATTGGTCTGTTGATTGGATACAATTGCCCACAAGCTCTAATGCCACGAGAAGTCATTTGTGGAGAGGAAAGCCAGCCATTTGCTCAGAAGACTGACTTAGGTTGGAGCATAGTGAGTTATGGTGACCCAGGTGAACACTACGGTGATGCAATTGGAGTAAGTCACCGCATCATCGTAAAACAAGTCATACCTAAAGTGAATGCGATGGTCAAGCTTAAAGGAGAAGTCCACTATGTTTGCAATACTCAGGTCAGTGAGATGGTCACTCCAGTTGACATGATTAAGGTTTTGGAATCTGATTTCAGTGAGAGAGTTGAGGAAGAGACAACCTTATCTCAGGAAGATTTTCACATCTTGGCTAAACTGAAAGATGGTATCAGACAAAAGCAAGATGGTCATTTAGAAATGCCCTTACCTTTCAGACAAGGCAAACCAAATCTGCCAAATAATAAGTCTTGTGCTGTTCAACGCCTAATGTCCTTGGAACGAAAGCTCAGGAGAGACCAGCAATACTACACTGACTACTTAGGGTTTATGAAAGACATCATTGCTCGTGGCGATGCAGAGAAGGTCCCTGAAGAAGAGCTTGACAATCATCCAGTCTGGTATATTCCCCACCATGGCATATACCATCCCCAAAAGCCTGGGAAGATGCGAGTGGTTTTTGATTGCTCAGCAAGATTCCAAGAAACATCACTGAATGACCAACTTCTTACTGGTCCAGAGCTTACAAACACCTTGGTGGGAGTACTTTGTAGGTTTTGCAAGGACCAAGTTGCCATCATGTGTGATGTGGAAAAAATGTTTCACCAGTTCCATGTGAGGCCTGAGCACCAAGACTACCTCAGGTTCTTATGGTGGGAGAACGGTGATCTAGAGTCTCCACCTTCAATTTTTAGGATGAAAGTCCATCTATTTGGGGCCGCCTCCTCACCTGGATGTGCCAATTTTGGACTTAAGTATCTAGCCACTCAAGGTCAGGATAAATGTAACCCAAGCACTGTTAAATTCATCCAAAGGAATTTTTATGTTGACGTTGGACTGGTTTGCACAACATCTGACGCTGAAGCAATCCAACTGATTAAGGAAGCGAGAAACCTTTGCAGCACTAGACTACACAAATTTATTTCCAATAGTCAGGAAGTATTGAAATCAATACCAAAGGACGAGTGTGCAGAAAGTGTCAAGGACATGGATATGGCTTTGGGAGAGCCACTTGTGAAAAGAGTTCTTGGCGTTCAATGGTGTGTATTCTCTGATGAATTCCAGTTCAGAGTGATCATCAAGGAACACCCAAACACCAGAAGAGGAGTACTCTCTACAGTAGCATCCATCTACGATCCATTGGGGTTCGTAGCTCCTTTTATTCTTCGTGGAAAGCAGATCCTACAACAACTGTGTCGAGACAAAGTAACTTGGGATGAGCCACTCCCACAAGAACTAAGAGCAAAGTGGGAAATCTGGCTACATGATCTTCGAAACTTATCTAATGTAAGGATCAGAAGGTGCTATATCCCAGATAACTTTAAAGATGTCAAGCAGTACGAACTTCACCACTTCTTGGAAGTAAAAGACAAAGTAAACAAACTAAACAAACTGAGTCCGTTTGTAGATGAGCATGGTGTGCTTAGGGTTGGAGGACGTTTGACAAGATCTGTTCTTCATCCACATGTCAAGCATCCTGCCATTGTGCCAAATAAGAGTCATGTATCATTGTTGCTTATTAAGCATTACCATGAAAGGGTGTATCATCAAGGAAGAGGAATAACTGCCAATGAATTACGATCCAATGGAGTTTGGGTCATAGGATGCAGCAGTGCAGTTGCCTCACATATTTACAAGTGCACAACATGCAGAAAGTACAGAAGGAGCACACAAGATCCAAAAATGGCGGATTTGCCAGAAGAAAGAATGGAAATGACACCTCCTTTCACATATTGTGGCTTAGATTGCTTTGGACCGTTCTATGTGAAGGAAGCAAGAAAGGAACTAAAGAAATACGGTCTTCTTTTCACTTGTATGTGCTCTAGAGCCATACATATTGAAATGCTTGATGACCTCACTACAGATGGCTTTATCAACGCATTGCGTGGATTCATTGCAATACGCGGACATGTAAGACAGTTGAGATGTGATCAAGGCACTAACTTCGTAGATGCAAGAGGAGAGTTCTTGAATGCAATTAAGAATTTGGATCATGAACGGTTGGAGGAACATGGATGTGAGTTCGTAATGAACTTCCCTTCATCAAGCCATATGGGAGTCATATGGGAGAGACAAATAAGGACTATCAGAAGTGTTTTAACTGCAATCCTTGATCAGTCTGCTAAACGACTCGACAGTGCCTCGCTCAGAACCTTTCTGTATGAAGTGATGGCTATTATAAATAGCAGACCTCTGACAACCGAGCATTTAAATGACCCAACAAGCCTTGAACCTCTCACGCCCAATCATATTCTTATGATGAAGTCGAACATAATATTCCCACCTCCAGGTGAATTTGTGAGTCAGGATCTATACTTACGCAAGAGATGGCGTCAGGTGCAATTTTTGGCAAACGAATTTTGGTCAAGGTGGAAGAAGGCGTATCTCCTTAATCTTCAGCAAAGACAAATATGGCAGAAAGAGAAGAGAAATGCGAAGGTTAACGACATTGTCATCCTGCAGGAGGACAGTTCTCCACGTAACCAATGGAGATTGGCAAGAGTGACAGAGGTGTATCCGAGCACTGATGGAAAGGTTCGAAAGGTGAAACTGTTAATTAGTGATTCGACCTTAGACAGCAAGGGAAAACGAATTTCCAAGCCAGTCTACCTTGATAGGCCTGTGCAAAAGACAGTTTTGCTGCTTGAAGCAGAATAAAGGTTACAGTTGCCATTCCATGAAGGCAGTATGGTTTAAGGCATACTGCATGGTTGAAATTAAGGTATGAAAATGTTTAAATTGTGAGGTGAAATGACAAATAGTCATTTGGTGGGAGTATAACTGCCATACATATTGTTTCTGTTATTTAACATGTTTTGTTATATTTGTTTCATCTACTCATGAATATTGAGTGTTTGTTAGCTAGGAACTAAAGTACAATTGCGTTGCACGCGAACACTTTTTTTTACGGTGCAACAGGAAAAAGAATATACGTTTGGTAAAGGTTATTCTCCGTGTGTGAATATAAGAGTTACTACTGTTTGAGCAAAGAAGTAAAGAAGATGTTTTTTTTTTTCTTTTTTGTTTTCTGAATCGGGTATTTTTCAAGTGAACTCATTCCCTCTTGGTTATATGCAGCCAGCGAGGTATGTGTATTATGTTTGTATTTCCCGAGTGTATTTGCATTTACTTCTTTATGGTTTATGTGAACGCGTTTCTTTTACATTGTCATACTGTAGTTTGACGGTGGAATTCATTGACAATTAATGAGATGGCGGAGAGAAGGATGACAAGTGAAATAAATCCATCAGTAATCAGAACCACGGTCTCGTTTATTTCCTGGAGGGAGTGATATAATCTTTTTTGAGACTGAAGGCAAGTATCAGTGATGCAAATACTACCGATGTCTCTAGGAAATTATTAAATTTTCATACTTTTTTAACGACTGACTATAGCGATTTAAAATTACAGTATAATTGAGAGATATAAATTTTAAGATTTATTAGACTTTAAGAAATAATTTATTTTAAGTGAACTAAAAACAATCTTTACATAAAGCCATTATAATAAATATCATATTTAGCTACCTGTGCCATTCAACAAGTATAAAATTTAATATACAGAAATTGATAAAGTTATCAAACACTAAATTCTAAATTAAATATAAATTAATTCTTAAAGCAACCAAAGTTATTGATTTCCTCTTTTTTCTTTTGTTCTTTGATTAACAGACATCAAAGCAGCTGGGTTATTATGTTATTTTGGGTGCTATTACTTTAAGAGCTGCTGCTGCTAAACATAATGCGGATCTGACAGGAAATAATTTTTCCTCACAACTCGTTACCTTTTCTGACCTACTTCATGTCTTAAAGTATCTACTAATGAATTGACGAGTTGAATTGGGTGTGTTAGATGAGGAAGACGAAGTGTTAGATGAAGTGCTTGGGTGCTCCAGGACAGTTTTGAAAACCACTTCATTTCAGAGACATGCTCTTAAATGTGACTCATATATAATAAATACTTACGTACATGCACAGTTTTAAGGCAGCTTTAATTGCCCTTTGGTAACTTCATGACTTAACTGATGGCATAACTACAACATTGCATGCTCGTGGTTTCTTTCACGCTTTTATATTAAAGGGGTCATATTTTTCCTTCCTCTTTCCTCTTTTGGCATAAAAAAGATGTGTAAAGTTGCAAAGACTTAAGTCGCAAATACAAAGAGATATTCTTTATCAAAGTTAAGACTCTGCCACAGCTCATTCAAACACACCCCCACATGTCTACGTCACTAAGTGGAAATATTTGCGTAATGCCGCCCAAATGTTCACGCAAAGAAAGAAGGCGTGGTTTCAGTAACCGCAGTTAGTGTTGAAGCAGCCATGCAGTGGTGTCAAAAGTATTGGCATTCATTACTCAAGTAGAAGTATAGATTCTAGGGTTTAAAAAGACCTTTGTAGAAGTTGAAGTATCAACTCAAGGTTTTTACTCAAGTAAAAGTGTAAAAGTACTGTTTTAAAAAACTACTTAAAGTATAAAAGTAAAAGTAATGTAAGGAAAAAAATGCCATTAAGAACAAAAGCTTAGGCCGTGCCACAGGGGCCTATTGTACACTACCCCACCTCCTCAAAAAAACATTTTTCTAAAGGCCATAGGCCATAATGACTATAATGTTATATTAAAATGTTCATGTTGAAAAATTTGGGATGCACTAGGCTACCTGTTTCAGCCGCATATATGCCCATTGAAAATGAACGCACTTTAGTACAATGTAAATACATTAAAGGACTAGAGATATCATGACTAGTTGCCTATAAGTATTGCAAAAAGTCAAACTTCAGAGAAATGTCACCCATAACCTTTAATGGAATGTAAATGTACATCCAAGCTTAGCTGCAGGAATCTGCGAGGGCGATGGACAAGAACATTGGTGCAGGCTTAGTAACAATTACCCTTGTATGGTTGTCTATTTACAATAAACGTTATAGTGCTGTCAAAATGAATGATTAATCCAAGTGTTTAATCAAAAACTAAAAATGAAAAATAACTCATAATCCTGATACCTTCTTGATTGATAGCTTCCTGTATTCGCTACATACATCTGCTATTTCCAGTGTGGGAGGGGTAACGAGTTACAAAGTTGGTATAGCTTACTTATCACAACATTATCAATCGCGTTGTCAAACGCAAACGATAATTTATTAAAACGTCTCGCTACCAAACTACCTACAGTAGCTTAATTTGTGGAGGATGAAGGGAAAGCACCCATTTGGTAAATGAGCCAGTGAGAAATAATAACTTTTAAGTAGGGTCTAGTGCCTTTTCGATACTTTTAAAACGGTACTGGCGCCTAAACGGTGCCTGAGCCGATACTTAAAAAAAAGAACCACAAAAAAAAAAAAACTATGGATAACATTAAAGATCATTACAAATATTTAAAATAAATCCAGAGCTTTCACATTGAATGCTCTCATTTCCCAAGTTGTGCTTCCCTTACTCTAAGGATAATAAATGTATTTCACAATCTGGGTCATTATTTAATACAAAATCACACATAATGTTTCTACTGTATCTCTGTCACTCACTCTGATATTTAGTTAAGATGAGTGCTGTCTGTCACTGTCTTTAATCAGTTCTGCGAATTACTGTTTGCTCATTCTTTATAAATTAAGGGGACTGACACTGAAGCGATCAGATACCAATTCCATACCCAACCCTACTTTTAAGAAATATATTTTTTGATAAACAAACCCAAAACTGGCTATGTCCTTGCTGGAGTGTGATGTCATTTGTGTCATGTGCAGATGCGATGGATCGCGTACAAACCAATAGGGTGTCAGAATGGTATATGTTTATACTTCTCTTCCAACCACAATCAAATTCACTCCATCCGGATGGTGCGATTTATCTGGATAGTTTTTTTTTGAATGATGACAATGAATGAAAACAAGCCGAAATGAAATAGCAGTAACAAAGCTATTTTTAAAATGTAAGGAGTAGAAAGTACAGATACTTGTGTGAAAATGTAAGGAGTAGAAGTAAAAAGTCGGCTGAAAAATAATTACTCAAGTAAAGTATAGATACCCCAAATTTCTACTTAAGTAATGTAACGAAGTATTTGTACTTCGTTACTTGACACCTCTGCAGTCATGTCAGGGAGATGCCGTGTGTATCTAGATGAAAGCAAAAGCATTTTATTTGGCCTTCTGAAAGTAGATGCATTTAGGAATCTTTAAGATTACTTACAACAGAACAGCAATGCATTTTATGGACCACCAATTCATGAACCTAGGAGAGGAGGTAATTCTGACTATGCTACGACAATCTGATGCTTCTGAATTAGCTACTGTAAGTATGTTTTGTTATTAGTTTAA
Organism: Carassius carassius; assembly: GCF_963082965.1. Classification (NCBI taxonomy): domain Eukaryota; kingdom Metazoa; phylum Chordata; class Actinopteri; order Cypriniformes; family Cyprinidae; genus Carassius; species Carassius carassius. The sequence continues at coordinate 12,301,597 of NC_081763.1, forward strand.
GTATTTGCTATTGAATATTCAAATACAAATTTTTGTGTGTTGAGTGTGTGTGTGTGTGTGTGTGTGTGAGAGAGAGAGAGAGAGTCAAACAGTGGAGTCAGCTGTATTAACCTTATGTGGCGTGTGTACTGCAAACACATATGAGCTTCATCACTGTGTCTGTCACGCGACTTTCAGGCTTTAACTGATGGTAAATCTAAGGATATTATTAACTGTCTTTATATTTATTTAGAAAGATGAAGCTCTCGATTATGCAAAGGGGCATAAAATTTCTGATGAGTGCTTGAGGTGATTGGCCAATCACAATTCAATTCAATTAAATTCAAGTTTATTTGTATAGCGCTTTTTACAATACAAATCGTTACAAAGCAACTTTACAGAAAATTATGTTTCTACAATATTTAGTAGTAGCTAGTAGTTTGTGCACGTTTGACAGGATTTTAGAAAAATAAAAAAAATAATAATAATACAAGACGTAGTCAGCTAGATGATGAACTATCAATATTATTAATTAATAGTAATTATATGATGTAGTCACACATGTAGCAATAATTGTTAGTTCTGTTTGTTGATTCAAGGTTAGGATCATCTGGGGTCCTCTGAGGGTCAGCATCATCTCTTCTCAGGTGTTCTGGATCCAGACTGGAGCTTGTGTAAATCCTAGTTACCACGGGATGTAAATCCCGTGGCAAAACATAGAAACAAAATAGAGACATCATTAGCATAGCTGCTGATCCAACAAAGTAAAATTAGTTTAACCCAAGCTAAAGAATAAAAATGCAGATGCAACTACACTCACAATTTAAGAGATACATTATTCGAATGCTTGGCGAAAGAGATGCGTTTTTAATCTAGATTTAAACAGAGAGAGTGTGTCTGAACCCCGAACATTATCAGGAAGGCTATTCCAGAGTTTGGGAGCCAAACAATGCACTGGGTCAGTTGGCCAATCAGAGCAGACTTCTCTTGTCAGAATGCAAGACTTGTAGAAAACGAGAGAGGCGTGAGCATTGAGGACCTACTATAATGTACAGTATTTGAAAAATAATGTGTTTTTTGAACATTAAAGCATGTAAATACATTCTGTTACACCAAATACACAAAATAGTGATCTTTAAAAAAACATCTTATGACCCTGTTAAATAATACAGGCTACAGCGCATATCACTGTATTTGTGCATGCAATTGAAGAGCATGTGCATTGAGCACAGAATTACAGCAGAAAGGTAAGGAAAATTCATTTTTATTGACATACGGCCTGACAACATCTCATCTGTCTTTGAGGACCTACTGAAGCTCCGTCGTCACCCTTTATTTTACACACATTTGAATAGCACCCGCTGCTGAGGAGAAGTTATATAAAAACCTTATTTTGTGCCTTTTTGTGCCTTCCTCAAATCTCAAATTGACTTTTGACTGAAGTGCTTAGCAACTTTTAGAATGTCTGTTGTTGTTATTAAATATTATGATTCAACAATTAGTCTCCACTTTCTCTCTCTGAATCACCGTAGCACAATTGAGTAAGTGAACCCAACAACTGTGACAGTACCCCTACTCCTAAGAGCGCCTCTCGGTGCTCCCTGCCAACCTTACTCGTTGATTGTAATCATCAATAAGGTAGTGTTCCTATATGTCCCTGGCAGGAACCCAACTCCTCTCCTCTGGACCGTAACCTTCCCAGTCCACCAAGTATTGGAATCCGCATCCCCTCCGCGTCGAGCGCAGAATACGGTTTACCGAATAAGTGGGTTCCCCATCCACGAGACATGGCGGTGGAGGAACCGGGGAAGGCAGATTAAGGGGAGAATGAAAAACGTTTTTGGGACATGAAACACGGGGTGAATTCTCCTGTGCGCAGGAGGAAGTTTGAGGCGGACTGCCTCTGGACTAAGAATCTTAGTAACAGGAAACGGGCCAATGAATTTGGGAGCCAACTTATTAACAAAACAGAGCGGAGTGGAATATTAATGGTAGAAAGCCACACTTTTTGACCAACAACGTAGACAGAAAGCTTCAACTGGTGGCGATTGGCCTTAGCCTTGATGCGTGCTCCCGCCTGAAGAAGTGCCTCTCGTGCTCGTCCCCAGGTGCGAAGACACCTCCGGACGAAGGCATGGGCTAAGGATACCACGACTGTGGATTCCCTACTGGTAAACAGAGGTGGCTGGTAACCTAAACTACACTCCAACGGTGAAAGGCCCATAGACGACACTTGTAACGAGTTATGAGCGTACTCAACCCATGACAGTTGCTGACACCAGGAAGTGGGATTCTGAGTAACCAAACATTGCAACACCCTATCCAGATCCTCAGTTTGACAGTTGGTCTGAGGTTGAAACCCTGAAGACAAACTCACCTTTGCCTCCAGGGTGAGTCTCCTTGGCAGAGAGTAATTTGGGCAAGGGAATAAAGTGAGCTGGCTTCGAGATACAATCCACAATGGTCAAAACAACTGTATTGCCCATGGAGGGCAGGAGGGTAGTCAAAAAATCTAGCACGATATGGGACCAGGGTCTCGAAGGGACACATAGCAGTTGTAGAAACCCCTCTGGAGGTCGATTGGAAGTCTTACCAAACTGAACAGGCCAAAACAAATCCTCGGATGTCATGAGCCATGGTGTGCCGCCACCAGAATCGCTGTTTAACCAGAAAAATGGTACGACCGATTCCTGGATGACAAGCCACATTGGAACAGTGACCCCACCGAATATTCAAAGTACCCTTTCTTATGCGGACCAAATGGTAAGCATTACATAAATCCAATTTGGTGAAGACGGATGCCGCGTGCAACTGCTCGAAAGCTGAAGATATCAACGGCAAAGGATAAGTATTCTTTACCTTGATGTTATTCAAGCCCCAGTAATCAATGCAAGGTCACAGGGAACCATCCTTCTTCACGACAAAAAAGAACCCTGCCCCTGCTGGAGAAAAAGAGGGATGAATGAACCCGGCTGCCAGAGGATCAGAAATATATTACTCCATGGCCTTCCTCTCAGGAGCAAAAACCAGGTATAACATGCCCTGAGGCGAAGAAGTACCTGACACTAGATCTATGGCACAGTCATAGGGATGGTGTGGAGGAAGAGAAGGCAACTCCTTCAGGCCGTGGTACTCCCTGGGTACATTTGACAGGTTCGCCTGCAACGAAACACAAGAGACAGGGGAACAAGCAGACACAAGACACGATGCATAGCATTCTTTACTCCACGGCGATATGGAACTCTGATTCCAATCCACAGTAGGGTTATGTTAAGTAAGCCATGGGTGGCCCAACATGACAGGCGCCAGTTTAGAATCAGTTAGAAAAACTTGATTCGCTCCGTGTGATTGCCAGAAGTGATAAGTGTCAGTGTGGAAGTGGATTGAGAAACAACAGGCAACAACTGTCCATTGAGTGCCTTGACAAAAATCGTCTGACTGAGAGGAACCATCGGAATGAGAATGTGTCTAGCGAGTGCAAAGTCCAAAAAATTACCTTCTGATCCTGAATCCAGTAATCTCTGCACTCTTGGTCCCCGGTTGCCCATTACAGTCTCACCGGGAGGAGAGTACTGGATGGGGGTTTCTTATGTGAGGTTCCACCTGACAGTAGCCTCTAACCTGCTTTTGGGCTTGGTCTTTAACTGGGCATTCAGCTAAGAGATGTCCCGCGGCCCTGCAGTATAGACAAAGCCCACATCTATTCTGCCGCTATCTCTCCTCCTGGGAAAGCTGACCTCTCCCCAGCTGCATGGGCTCATTGTTGAAGGAATGGCTGATTGCAAACCCAGGTTCCGTAGCAGAACAACCAGGAAAACTCAAACACAGCGGACTCTGATTATGCTGGTCTCATTGTTGCAGGCGCATATCCACACTTAAGGCTAAATCCACGAGGCCGTCCAAGTTTCCTGGTAACTCTATAACAAATATTTGTGGTACTCTACACTGCTAAAAATTAGCATTTTAATTATCAGTGGCAAAAACTTGTGCCAAACTGTCCTTGCAAAGAGTGAGGAACGGCTGGCACCTTGAGTGAGGAACGGCTGGGGGCTAGAGTTAGGAATGGCTCGTGGATAGAGTGAGGAAAGGCTGGGGGCTAGAGTGAGGAATGGCCGGCGGATTTGGCGAAGGTGCGGCAGGCGGGCTTGCGGCAACTACATGTGATGACCCTGGGCTGCAATCCGCTTCGTCCACAGTGAAAGTCGATCCAGTGATCCACAGCGCAAAGTTGAAGTATTCCCTCAGTGACCAGCACGGATCAGCTCGAAGCATGACGAAGCAGATATTGTCCTCTTTTGGAAGGCCAAACAAAGTAGTTTTGCTTTCACATCAAAACACACAGCAACTCCACAGCATGGTGCCAGCGGCAAAAGCGAGAATAAAAGGTAAACCTTTCTTTGCGTGAACATTTGGGCAGTGTTATGCAAATGTTCCCACACAGTGACGAAGACATGGGGGCGTGTTAAAATAATTCATTTTAGGAGGGCGTAGACAAGTGTGAAATTTAATTTTACAGCTTTACAGATCTTCTTTATGCACCAAGAGCTTGTAACACTTCCTTCCTAACACTTTTTTTATCGCATCATATGACTCCTTTAAGTTCTATAAGTGCGAGATCACTTCTCTTTCAGTGCAAAAAACTTCATCTCATTTTTATAAAATACAATTCTATAGTATTCAGCTTATCCTTTCCATTGGCGAATGATGATTCTTAAAGAAAGCTTGCCTGATGTTTATAGCCTATAGCAAAAAAAGATACTTTCCTGCATCTTATTATCAGATAAACGTAAACCTCACACTCTTATTTCAAGGTTGTTAAAAAAAAACTACACTTTAGCATTATTGGCCACGAGTAGGATACTAAGGAGAGATCACACATCAGCTGCTCCAAAAAGGTGTTAGTTAGATGAGCGCGAGAACAAGGCGGTAAACAGTGGAGCGTGTGAAGAAGAGATGCTAGACATGAACACTGTTCAAGGTCTCCATTAATCCCTGCTGGTAATCATTTAATGTCTATATATTTTTTAATAATTGAATTGCTATAAAAAAAATCATGATTCATTAGATTCTTAGCGTTTAAAATAGATGACTATATGAAATCAGCGATACACGATTCAAAAATCCATGTTTTAAGATCAATGCATTGCATCTTCAGGGTTTGTAATCAATGCATCGAAAAAACGAGTGAATTGTTAAACCCACAATTATTATATAATCAGTCTTTAGCGACCCGCACAGATGGATCTCTAAAGGCTGCAATAGCAATAGATATTTTAACGAAGAATAAATTAAAGAAAATTTTGGAAGGGTTCTATTTGAGCAGATGGTTTTACCATTGCTGTCATCATCAGAGCAAACTTCCACATACATTCAGCATCTGCCTCATAATCATGATATCAACCATATTCTCATAACTATCATTTTCAATTACTTCAAAATCAATATTTTGATCACTGGCAGCTTATTCCCCACATCCAGCATCAAATGACAGTGACATTTATATTTCATTGCTTACAGTGATTGCTCCGCAGTAAAGCCATTCAAACCAGTAAAAGTTTTGCTGATGATATTCGTTTTATGCCTGTGGTAATTATGAGTGAAACAACACATACATTGTGTATTAAACAGTGCCACCTAGAGGAATAAAGATGCATTGGACATATTAAGTCATCAGAAATGTAAATATAGATTCGCAGGATGCAAAGCGCCCCCCAGAATTCCTTATTTTCCCCCAGAAAGGAGGATCCGCCATGGTCTCCTGAGTCCCCTTATCTGCCATAGCCTCCTGAGTCCCCTGATCTGCCATGGCCTCCTGAGTCCCCTGCTCTGCCATTGCCTACGGGACATCCTGCCTCACCATGGCCTCTTGAAACCCCTGATCCGCCATGGACTACTAGACAGCCTACTCCACTATGGCCTCCTGAATCCCCTGATCTGCCATGACCTACTGGACAGCCTGCTCTGCCATGGCCACCTGAGTCCCCTGCTCCACCATGGCTCCCGGAGCTCCCTGATCCCTTTTAATTAGTTCATTATTTCAACAACAGCAGCAACAACAAACGAGTAATAAAGTGTACAATAAAGAACAAACAAATCCTTATATTATAAACACATTGCACTTTGTAACGGATAAGCAGTTCATCGATTCATTGGTTCTGAACTAATGAATCACGGTTCGTTGAATCTAAAACAATGCAAACCCAAAGCTTGTAGATTTTGAATTGGCATATAAACCCAACTCTCTCTAAACGAAATGCCTGGCCTGGCGCCAGCCTGGCTGGATTTAATTTATTTACGACACTCTGGATGAGAAATTCCACGTGAGCAGCCTCAATGGAGAAACGAAACACATTCCACAACACACACACACATAAGCACACACATAAGCACACACACACACACACACACACACACACACACACACACACACACACACACACAAAGCTTTCTTAATGTTCTTTACCTTCGTCATTTTATTATTAAGATGTATTTTGATAGGGGTGTGTGTTGCATAAAGTGGTTAATCCTGTTTTGCGAGGATTATAAATTGCTGACTTGTAAATTGGAAATGTTTTTGGAATGAATGTTCTCACAAAGAGTCATGATTCTGTAACCCTACCCCCCTGACCAGATCATAAAACTTTACGACCTATGGGAAACAGGACAGGAAAGCTAACTCTTAGAAAAGAAAATAGTACCAGTATTTAGAATACATTTTAATAATAGTTTTATTTAAAATGTATTCTAAATACATTGACTGTGTTGCCTTTTTGGGTTTAGATGTCTTTCATAATCAAATTGGAGTATCTGCAATTTTATCGTGTGTTAATCAAACTTTAAATGTGTGCAATTCTGCATTTGAATGTAACTTCATGTTTTGATCATTTATATATGTTATTTTTGGTATCTGTTTAATCGTCATGCTTTGACGGACTCACTTATATAAAGGGAATTAATGTAAAATGTATTAATCTGGAATTACGAACTTGCTAGAATATCACTGCTGAAATCCGATAAGCCATAACTTATTAGAAGTGGGTGTTTCCCCAGAGACAAAGGAACTTTTTCCCGCTTCAGATCGCGGACGTTCATTGGTTGTTCGCGCAAACAGAGGCGTGAACCAGTCACTCCATAAGTAGAACTGACCCAGGAAGTTCCTCTTGGTCTTGTCTCTCGTGCTCTTGGTCCCCGCTCTTGTTCCGCTCTTCTATCGTCTCTGATCTCAGCACGGCGGCTGAGAACAACCGTTCTCATGGCTCCTTCGGGAGCTTTCATCTCCATTGTTTTCATTTCTTTTACTTACTAAGTTCCTCTCTACACGAGGAAGACAAATTCTGAATCATTACGTTCGTTGGAACTTTCAAATATTGCACGAGTCCGCAGCAGCCCCGGAAGACACGAGAGAACACGCCCAATCACAAAGAGACCACATGCAAGTATTATTTTCTAGAGAGATTTAAATGCTGCTTAAAGTTTGTCTATTACCTTTTCAAGGTGATTTGATTCGTTGTTGTCTTTCAAGGGTTACTGTCTGTGATTTTGCATAACTGAGCGATTATTCTGTGATCGCGCCTATTCTCTCACCTCTCTCTCTCTCATGCTCTCTCACTCATTCTCTCTCTCTCTCCCTCATTTGGATTCCATTATGTCTTGTACAAAGTTTACTGTCTGTATTGTCGTACGCGTATTTACTCTGTGTGATTTGTAGTTTGATGTATTATTAGTTCAATTATTAAAAAACAATATATATTCATGATTGCTTCTGTCTAAAACGCTCACATCACGAGTCAATGAAATGTCTGATCTTTAGTTACAAGCTCGTTATTTTTCAGTAACCGAAATTTCATAATGATAGGAGAATGTTTTCATGGCCTGAAACTATTTTTCCTTGAATTATAAGAAGTGATAACCCTATTGAAAATCAAGTTAATCTTACGGCCATTTGCTGGACAAACCACTGTTTGATTTGCGGTAATTCACAGTAAGAGATATCACTATAATTGATATGAAGAATGGAATATTGACATATTAATGAGTACATTACAGTGCCTTGTAATGAGTTATTGATATATACAATTGACCTATTTTTCATCTTCAATAATTTTAATGTAACTGTCATATGAGATATATATATATTAATCATATTCCTGATTAATTATTAAAATTCCCTATATATCATTTGAGTTAATTATAATGTACAACCCAGTGCGGCTACAACTTGAATAAAGCTAAATGTGTAATCTGCCGATTGTCCTACAGGTGACCTCTTAATTTTGCCTTCTTACGATGGACGTAGGGATTTACAATTACTCCAGAACACTCGTAGATCTACAAAGATTTTCAAGTACAACATAAGTTACGATGATTTTGGGATACAGTCCACAACTCCAAGATGATTCGTGCTATCGTTTTTACGATCAACTTAAGCTTACAATGCTTTTGGGAAATGCAACCCTGTACAGTTTCTTACAGTGTATAATAAAAATTAAAAGATGAAATATGATTACTCATACTACCAAAGGACCAATGAAAGTGTCAGAAAAACTTTTGTGAACAGCTTATGTTAAAATGCAGATCAGATATATTTTAGTAGGTTTTGAACTATAGAGACGTCTTTATTTGCTTACTTAAATGGGCACTTAAAGGTTACCTCATTAAAACAGTTTTACAAATACAGAAATAAGTATTGTTGTTGTTAAACTAAAGCTATTAAAATTGTTAACTGAACTGAATTATAATATAATATAATATAATATAATATAATATAATATAATATAATATAATATAATATAATATAATATAATATAATATAATATAATATAATATAATATAATATAATATAATATAATATAATATAATATAATATAATAAAGATTAGATGAAAAACTGAATATTAGAAATGTGGCCTTGCCAACTAACTGAAATTAAATGAAACTAAGAAAACTGACAAAAGCACAACAAAATTGCTAACATTAAAATTTACATAAAAATATATAAATTAATTCAAAAACATTAATAAATCTATAAAAGTTTTTACATAATATTAAAAAAACACGGAAAGAAAAATTTGTAAAATTAAAAAATCATGTGAAATGACGAGCAATTTGAGGTGCTCTTTTGCATACATTGGTTGGTGATTTTTACTGCTTAGCTCCAAAAGGGACAAATAATCAATATACAATAGTACAAAGAAAATTCATTCAAAACATTCAGACTTGTCAAACCAGGTTTGATTTCAAACACCATAGGCACAATGCAGCTTTTCGGACTGATGTTACACAACTTTTAAATGCACTAAATCGTAAACTTCAAGGGAAACAAAAGATTCTTCTGATGATGCTGAAAGATGTGGCTGCATTTGAAGCGAAAACTGACCTGTTTGCGCAGCAACTTCAGGAAGGAAATCTCACACACTTTTCTGTTCTGCAGTCACAAGTGACAGAACCAGGCTCATTTTCTCCCAGTGCTTACTATTCATATCTCAGGGAGCTAAAAGACGAGTTTTTCTCTCGATTTGCGGACGTTAAATCCCTCACACCTGTACTGGCATTCACAGAGAATCCATTTGCTTGTGACATACAGTCTACTTCTGTCGCAGTCATGTCAGAAGAACCCTTCAGCGTGGCAAGGGCAGCATTTGAAGAGCAACTCATAGAGCTGCAGCATAACAACATCCTTAAAGAGAGACATAAAGAAGAGAGCATTGACACATTCTGGACCAAGTGTGTTCTGAAAGACACATACCCTGCATTAATCCAGTGTGCGTTAAAAATCTTGCTTATTTCCTGCTTTGGATCTACGTATGTGTGTGTGTGTGTGTGTGTGTGCTTTCTCTGCAATAGGAATAATAAAGTCAAAGCAACGTTCACGTCTAACTGACAGACATTTGACAGACTGTCTTAGAGCAGCTACCAGTTAGCAACAGCCAGACCTGAAATCACTGGTTAAAAGAATGCAGACTCAGATTTCCCACTACGAATAAGGACTACTTTTCATCAAGGCTTGAGAAAAATAGCCTGTATTTGCTCAATGATTTTCTTCATACATTTTTTTAATACTCTGACTATAATTTTTTAATCTACTTCAGGTTAATCTACCTTTTTGTTCCAGAATTGTAAATTTTTATTTTCATGTTCAGTATTATTTTAAATAGAACAAAGACTAGCTAGACTTACCTAGCAAGGTTTTTTAATACTCTGAGTATGAACTCTCTTTTTTTGCATTAATATTGCAAGAAAATTATTATCCAGATTAAAATTTTTATTTTATGTTCAGTATTACTTTAAATAGAACAAAGACTAGCAAGACTTACCTAGCAAGATAGGTAATTAACTGAATTTCTATACAAGTAAAAACTGTAAATATTGTCATAAATAAAGTTTTACTATGCAAGTTGTAATTTGTGGCCCTTAATATTTAATATGGTTTAAATGTGCCCCCCTTGGCATCTGAACTTGAGTACCCCTGCATTAGCATGTCACATGACCAGGTTTAGATTAAATTTTTTTTAAGATAATTTAAGATTTACTGCTGAGGGGAAGATTATCAATGAACAATAACGTCTCGGTGACGTATGGTAACCCTCGTTCCCTGAAGGAGGGAACGGAGACGTCACGTCGGTGACCGACGAATATGGGATATCGCTTCGATAGACCAATCTACTTTGAGTGTAAACTAAACGAGCCAATGCACATTGGCATGCAATTATTGCATCCAGCTGCCGCTGATCACTGCGTGAGTATAAGAAGGCAGCAGGTGCAATGCATTCCAGTTTTTCGCTGAGGAGCCGAGCTGGGGACCCGGCAGCTCAGCGGCGGTACAGCAACCATGGCGACGGGACGTGGCGTCCCCGTTCCCTCCTTCAGGGAACGAGGGTTACCATACGTAACCGAGACATTCCCTTTCAGTCGGTCACTCTCGACGCCATGTCGGTGTCCGACAAATATGGGATCCCTATCAAAGCGCCATGGGTGCTGCCCCTTCCAGTGCCCTGTGCGAGCCGCCTGCGCCCCTATTAGGTGTAGGCCGGGGCTCAGAACAAGCAGCTCCACTCACCGTTGTCAAAACACTACCTCACTGGGTGAGATTGGATAACACTGGGAAAACGTACCCGGTCCGCTTGGAACCGGGATGCTGCGGAAGCCCCATTCTTCCGGAAGGAGGTCTCGGAGGCAAATACACATATAACATCCGTTTAGGAGTATACAGAGAAATTTGAGGTGATTAAAAACCCTCTTGGGAAGGCAGAAGTCTGCCGGGGAAACACAGGCTCTAAGGCTATACTGTGGAATATACAAATACGAGTACCGCTTAGGTCTCAATATGGAACCCACCTTTCCATGGTTCTCACGGATACATCATGAAGGCCTGGCGCCGGACGTTCCGCCTCGTCCAGCTGCTTAGGGTAGTGGAGGATCTCAACAGGGTCTACAGTACGGACACTCTGGAGCAGTTTAAGCAAGCCGACACTAACCGGGGCCTCTCAGTGCCACTACCCGTTTGAGGTGAGAACACAGGAGGATAGCGGCTCTACAAGAAAGGCTATAGAACCTAGCGAACGTTTTAGGGGTCGCCCAGCCCGCAGCTCTACAAATATCTGTCAGCGAGGCGCCACGAGCCAGCACCCAGGAGGATGCAACACTTCTAGTTGAGTGAGCTCGCAACCTGAACGGGCAGGGCACATGAGCCTGATAAGCCAGGGTTATGGCATCCACAATCCAGTGGGCCATCCTCTGCTTAGAGACGGCACTCCCCTTCTGCCGGCCTCCGTAACAGACAAAGAGCTGGTTTGAGGTCCTGAAACTTTGTGTCCGGTCTACGTAGCACCTTAATGCTCGGACGGGACAAAGCAAAGCCAGGGCTGGGTCTGCCTCCTCCAGGGGCAGTGCTTGCAGGTTCACCACTTGGTCTTTGAAGTGTGTAGTGGGAACCTTGGGCATGTAGCCAGGCCGGGGCCTCAGGATTACCTGGGAGCCAGCCGGCCCAAACTCTAGGCACGAATCGTCGACCGAAAATGCATGCAGGTCCCCTACCCTCTTGATGGAGGCCAGTGCAAGCAGAAGCAGAGTTTTCATTGAAAGAAACTTTAGCTCAACTGAATGCAAAGGCTCGAATGGGCCCTGCTGTAGTGATTTAAGCACTAGAGACAGGTCCCAAGAGGGTATACAAGAGGTCCGGGATGGATTTAACCTCCTTGCCCCTCTAAGGAACCTGCCGATGAGGTCATGCTTACCCAAAGACTTCCCATTCACGGGGTCATGGTACGCAGCAATAGCAGCAACCTGGACTTTGAGGGTGGAGGGAGACAGCCTTCGCTCCAGCCCTTGCTGCAGAAAGGACAGCATGACCGCAATCGGACGTCTTCGGGGTTCTTCTCTGCGAGAAGAACTCCACTCGACGAACAGGTTCCACTTCAAGGCATAAGCGTGTCTCGTAGACGGTGCTCTTGCTGAAGTGATGGTGTTCGCTACCTCTTGGGGTAGGTCACCTAGAACCTCCGCGTCCCATCCAGGGACCAGACATGGAGTTTCCAAAGGTCTGGACGTGGGTGCCAAATTGTGCCCCATAGTCAGTAGATCCTTCATCAGAGGAATTGGCCAAGGAGGGGCTGTCGCAAGGAGCACTAGTTCGGGGAACCAAGTCTGCGTGGGCCAATACGGCGCTACTAGCAAGACTTGCTCCTCGTCCTCCCAGACTTTGCACAGTATCTGTGCGAGAAGGCTCACTGGGGGAAATGCATACTTGCGTAGGTCCCGAGGCCAGCTGTGTGCTAGTATGTCCATGCCGAGAGTTCCCTCAGTCAGGGAGTAGAACAACTGGCAGTGAGAGGTCTCTGGAGAAGCAAACAGGTGTACCTGAGTGGCTCTGAACCGCCTCCAAATCAGCTGGACCATCAGGGGATGGAGTCGCCATTCTCCAGGGGGCATTGCTCGAGACAGCTCATCGGCTGTACGTCTGAGCAGGCCTGGAATGTGAATGGCACAAAGTGACCTCAGAACCTTCTGACTCCAAAGGAGGAGGTGGCGGGCGAGTTGCGACATGCGACGAGAGCGCAGAGCACCTTGTCGGTTGATGTACACAACAGATCACGGCCGCGGCAACGGGACTCCGCCCCCCTTAACAAAGACGCACCCGTGAAGCTCTTTTAGAGAAATTTGCTCTTTAGGAAATGCTCTTTTAGTGCTGAGGCGCACAGGGGAATTGGCCGCTTGCAACACGACAGGGGTAGTGCAGCCTGAAGTGTGCAATCCACTCGACACAGGAACAAGCACCGCTGAAGCTCCGTCTCGCAAACACACGAAGCTTCCGAGAGCGTGCTGAACTCGTAGTTCACAGCAGACACAGTTGAGCAGAGCGATACTAACGCTCGACTCCGAAGCGAAAAGCTGGAATGCATTGCACCTGCTGCCTTCTTATACTCACGCAGTGATCAGCGGCAGCTGGATGCAATAATTGCATGCCAATGTGCATTGGCTCATTTAGTTTACACTCGAAGTAGATTGGTCTATCGAAGCGATATCCCATATTCGTCAGTCACCGACGTGGCATCGAGAGTGACCGACTGAAAGGGAAGTCAAATCTTGTCATTAAAATTTTAGACTAAACCTTAGTTTTACACAAAGCTATGGCTTCAAAAGATTTGTAACACTGTACATGAGTCATGTAGACTACTTTTATGATACTATCATGCTGTTCTTTTGTGCAGCACAAAACCACCCACTGTCATCACATGGAAATTAACAGCTCAGACATTCAGCCTATAGCATTTTCTTTTGTTTTTTACAGAGGAAAGAAAATGACAATACAGCATCATTATGACACCCCCCCCCCCCCCCCCCCCCAAAAATACAAAAAAATATTCTTATTTAGATTTTTCATCAAAACGATTTATTTACTTACACTGAAAGTCAATTTGGGTCAGTGTTGCTCCAGTTTTCTTTTGAATTCCACAGAAGACAGAAAGTCATGCAGATTTGAAATGAGGTGAGTAAATGAATTTTTTTCATTAATTCATTAATTCATTCAGAAATGAAATGCAATTTAAAAGAAATTTTCTATCTAGTTCTCTATATTTAATCCTGGATGTTGAAGTGAAGTGAAAGTGACATTCAGCCAAGTATGGTGACCCATACTCAGAATTCGTGCTCTGCATTTAACCCATCCAAAGTGCACACACACACACTGTGAACACACACCCGGAGCAGTGGGCAGCCATTTATGCTGCGGCGCCTGGAGAGCAGTATGGGGTTCGGTGCCTTGCTCAAGGGCACCTAAGTCGTGGTATTGCTGGCCCAAGATTCAAACCCACAACCCTAGGGTTAGGAGTCAAACTCTCTAACCACTAGGCCACGGCTTCCCATTGCATGATGCTTGATGGAAATATGTAGCTCAGTACAACATGAGGTGTTCACCTTCACACATATCTGTGTAATCTAGCTTGGGGTTTTGAAACCCTCCCTTGCTTTCTCCTCTTACATATGAATTAATCTCCGCCTGCACATATTTAAAAGGTCATACTCACCGGCTCATTGCTGGATAATAATGACTGCTTCACTTCCCTATGCGCTGTTGTACTGAGTGAATCTCTCTAAAAAATCCACAAAACCATTGCTTTTGTGGAAGAAATAGAACCTTGTAATTATAAGGTTCTATATGCATTCAGAGTAGTTTTGAGATATTGAGCTTTTGAGATATTGAGCATTCCATTTGACTGTGCAGATAGAACCTTTTTGTTTTTTAAATAAAATTCCCAAAATGTACACAATCATTAAAAAAAATCTGTCACATAATGTAAATAAGTCGCCACAGAATAAGAATATGTGAATAACTTAGTTTTGACAAAAATGTTAGATGTTAGAACCTTATAATTCTAAGGGGATGATTTGTACTATTTTAAAGTGACCACTTCCTTTCAGTAAAGAGGTAAATCCATCAGCAGAGAACACATTAAAGTCAACACATGAAACCAGTCAATTTAAGGGGAGCACCCGCCCAGACAAGAACTTCCCATAAAACACACGAAAGACAAACACTTAAAAAACAGCAATGCGTGAACCTCTTGTAGCCTAGTCCAAAAATGTGTACTGTGATGATCCGCTGTTTATTACTTGAGCAAGGGTGCTTTTTTGTTTTGAATACTCAATTACAAAGGTAGGTTTAGGTCAACTATGTGTAGGGATGCATCATCATAGACATTTTAGCAGATTAATTTTATATATACTGTATATGTATGTCTGTGTGTGTATGTATATATAATTTGGTGATTTATTCAGAACCCAGCTTGCACCTTCTCACTGTTGTTTTTCCACCCACTAGAACAGAATGAGACCAGTGAGAACATAACAGATAAGATTTTCAATGAAGAATGCAGCTCCAACAGGTGCAATCAATTTCACAAATAGCCTATTAGAAATCTAGAGAGGGCTAAGCTAAACAGACATCCATTATCTTGTGTCTTTTTTTTTTTTTTGCTCTGTTAAAGGGATAGTTTACCCCCAAAAAGGAAAACTCATGTCATCATTTACTCATCCACGTGTTATTCCAAACTTGTATTCATTTCGTCTGCTGGACACAAAATAAGATATTTAGAAGAATCTTGCTAAATAAAAAGTTTCAGTTCACATTGACTTAGTAAGTAAATTTTATTTATATAGCACATTTAAACACAGCATAGCTGACCAAAGTGCTGAACAGAGTATTAAAAACTTAGATTGTATATATATTTTTTGTCAATATTACAAAACTGTGTAACAATTGTATATACAACAAAAATTGTATATATTTGTATATATATTGTAATATTAGTAATATTTTTAGTTATAACCCAATTGTTGGGTTAAATATGTTTCCTGCTTCACTCCGTTCAAATTTTAATGGTCCAGTCAGCGACTCAGTGTGGACATCAGCGGCAGCCTGCATGATTATGAAGGGTAAGTAACTGTTAATATAATTGTATTATGTATATAACTGTTATAACATTAAGTAATGTGTCTGATACATTAATTATTATTTTTTATACGTTAAAAAAAAGTTTTTATTCCCTTAGTCCATTTTTTTTTCTGCCAGAGAATCAGATCAATTGTAAATGAATGCTATTCCTGTTTGTTCGCCAGCATTAATGCATTAAAAGATTGGCTGCAAAACCTTTTAGACAAGTATTACTTAAAGTTAATCAAAATGTCTGGTGAAATGTGAAAGTTTAACAAAATCATTATAATTAAGCTAGAAAAGCCGCATGGACCATTTATCGGATCGGACCAGTGAATGAAGCTGCTCAAGAGAGCTGAGCTCACACATCAGTCATGCGACAGACAATAGACTGTGAGAATCGTGTGAATGAACCTGCAATTTTCTGTTATAAAAGTTCAAAACCTAGAGGAAAGAAAAACGCACAGTCGTGAGGCAATCTGATCTTTCAGCGGAAATTTATACCAGTGCCCCAAATTTACATAACGTTACTCCTACAACCAACCTTTAAGAGGGGAGTGTAAAACAGAAGCCATATTCGTCTTAGCGCACCAGCACTAATTAATTGTACAGTAAAAGTGTTTTTAAGTTTTCAGTTTTACTCAGACCTATGACTTCCAAAAATTACGAAAAAAGACAAATTAGGTGAAATAAGTTTATTGCCACATTCCGTCCAACAAAGCTTCCTTTCATTTACAGTGTACTTTTGTTCCTCCCTACAAGTTTAAATCAGTTAAAGGGTAAAGGGTGGTAAAATTTACTGACATTAGCTGCAAATATTGCCACACATTTTCTGGAGGGAGTGAAAACTGGTTTAGTCTGTCTCTTAGTGTAAAGGATTGTAGATCTCCACAAAGACTGTAAAAATGTAAACTTAGTTTTTTTTCTTTTAACTTGTGCTTTCTCTGTACTTTTGTCATTTAAAGGCCTTCGTGCAGAAATTGTATTTAAAACCCTTCCTGCCATCTGCACCATATCACACAAATGGAAAAATGGTGTGCACATCATACACGGAAATGAAGCTTTCCTTCATTGACATTTAACCTGTAAGTAAAAGCAACACTTAAAATTACAGTGCCCTGTGTAGTCAAGTCACCTTTATTTATTTTGTATAAGACACACGTTGTACAATACAAATCGTTCCAAGAAGATATTTTGAAAAAAAAAATGATGACAGAATTTTAATTTTTGGTTGAATTATCACTTTAACCAATTTAAATTCGGTATAGCTTTTAACTTATTTAATTTCACTAATTTGTAAAGTGAGTGTATCAATTAAATGTCACCACAATGCATGTTAACTGAACTTTTTTTTATTCTTTTAAGGTTGGCACTAATTAGTGCTGTACTTGAATCGCGAGACAAGCCAGAATCCACATGTCCTGGTGCTTGGTGACAAGGAAAACTCCTCCCAAGTTTTTATTATTTTAAACAGGGAAGCGATGGAACAGAAGACGATACTACAAGCAGTCGATCTGTGTTTCATACTTTTCTTTGTATATGACATCTACTACCTAAAGCCCTCTGCTCCCATTTGAGAGTTTTTGGAACACACAATCTTTAGTAGTTTCTTCTGCACACTGTCTCCTTTTTAAAAACTTTGTATTTAGAAATCAGTAAAAAAAACTTTTTTATTTTATTGATCATCAGTAGGTCCAGCAGCTGGTATATTTTTTTATATTATTACTTGATTTTATGATTATTATTTTTTAATTATTATTATATGTTATGTTCATTTTATTTGAATGTCATAATATTGCCAAGTGTGTTAACCCATATTCAGAATTGGTGCTCTGCATTTAACCCATCCAAGTGCACAAACACAGCAGTGAGAATTGAACACACCGTGAACACACAACCAGAGCAGTGGGCGGCTATAGATCCAGCACCTTGGAAGCAACTGGGGGTTCAGTGCCTTACTCGAGGGCACTTCAGTCATTGAGGGTGGGAGAGAGCGCTGTTCATTCACTCCCTCCACCTACAACTCCTGCCAGCACCGAGACCCAAACCTGCAACCTTCGGGGTACAAGTCCAACTCTCTAAGCATTAGGCCATAGCTGTGAACTGTATTTGCACATTTGTGTGTTTTGATATGAATTGACAGAATTCATCTAGAAAATGTCAGTTGTATTTTTACACATTTTTGTACATTAAATATTTTTTTAATATATTGAATGCAATCTTTTTAAAGCAAAATGCTATAGAACAAACATATATTTCACCTGGGAA
The DNA here is from genome assembly GCF_963082965.1 of Carassius carassius. Taxonomy (NCBI): domain Eukaryota; kingdom Metazoa; phylum Chordata; class Actinopteri; order Cypriniformes; family Cyprinidae; genus Carassius; species Carassius carassius. Next base: position 12,319,771 of record NC_081763.1, read on the forward strand.
AACACAGATCAACTAAAAGTTGCCACTTCTTGTATTGCACACTTCTGACCAGTTTTAAGTTGTCAAATTATACAGAACTTTTGCAAGGCATCAAATCTGAAACATTTCAAGGACTTTCAGCAAAACAGGTGATCATTGAAAATTGTTGATTTCAATAAATGTATGAGCACTTCGACTGCAAAACTTAATTTGCTTCACAAAAACCCTCACAAAATGGTATTGCAATGCATTCACAGAATAAGCCATATAAATAACCTTTTAAATAATTACAAATCTGTAGATCACAATCAATGATGCTAGAAAGCATGTCTTTGTTTTGATCTGATTTTAATCACTTCATACTTGTCTTTTAATCCAAAGCAGCATACAATACATCACTAAGGCACCACATGGATGTTGGCCTTTTCTCAGGGGTTATTAATATAACTTGAATCCCAAAATAAGACTTATTACCCTTGGCTAACAGCTAGTTGGTTTTAACATAGAGGCTAAGTTTATGCAACTGCCCCCAGGTGTTCACTACTTAAATATTTCCCAAAATATAATTGTGTGTGTGTGTTTCATGGATAAACTGAAAACAAAGTTATGCACAGTTGTTACTATTCAAAATTCTATTGCAAAACCTGTAACTTTGCCAGCATGTGCTCTTTCTTTTTGTTATAGCATGTTCAGCTTCACCTGTGGTTTTTCATGTTAAAAGCAAAAAGACTGAATAATAGTAATCCTCAGCAACAAAAATATATTTTGACGTACATACAGGCTTTGATTTATCAAATTATCCTGTGGAGGGTGATCTTTAGAGCTCGTCTGCCTGCTGCCTGTCAGATATGTGAGTGACTCAAAAGTGCATAGTGTTTATTCCTGACATTATTGTACCAACATAGAATATTTATCCCCTTAGGCCATTGATTCAAACGAAAGGAGGGAGAAAAAAAATCACCTTTACTCTCTCAGTTGCTGGCTTTCAAATGCAAGGTTGCTGGTTTCACTAAATGCATTCCACTTTTAAAGTCTATTTTATTTTTAGATTCCCAGAGATTGCTGTCTGTGAAGTCTTGAAAAGCTATACAATGAAGGGGTTGACCTTTCTTTTAAGAAAAATAGAATCCAAACAAAAATTTCCTTAACTTTTGTATTTTGTATCCTCTTTTTAAATCATTGTTGGTGGTTTGGGACATTACAATGGGAACCAAAGCTGTTGTGTGTGCTTGTGTGAGTACACACATGTGAGAAATGATCAGATTCGACATGCAGGAAGCTGTCATTCAGATACAATAGGTGGCTGCATTAGGTGTCCATAGGGTGTCAGCCAGCGAGGATTATGGTTAGAAGTGTTGGTCTTCTGGAGATAAGATATCTCCAAACAACAGCTGCAAAGGTGATTGCAGAATCCTAAGGAAAGTCAGTAAAATTAAATTATATTTTTATACAGCAGCAAGAATTAAAGAATTCAAGTTTACAAAGCATATTCATGCTCTTGAAAGTTTTAATCAATTTTCAGAGCTTTAACTGTCTTGTTCTGTTTGGGGTGTCAGAGACCACAAGTCTATTATAAAAGCTTGAGAAAACAGATTTATTTAATAAGAATTTCCTCGTTATATGAAAACTAATTATATTTAATTATAAACTTGGTTACAAAATGTTTTATTACTTATTCTTTGACTTGTCTACACACTGCTTTTTTCACTGTTTTACTGTGGTCAAAGGCCAAAGCCAGGATTGATACATAAATAAATATATACAGGAGTTATGAGAAGCACATGTCTAAATAGCCAACACAACAAAACCAGTGATAATAAAATAGACAACATACTGTATCTCTGAACTGATCTAGGGAGCATATGGTGTGTTCAAATCCTGGGAAGTTCTCCTAGGAATTAATAGAAAGTTCATATTTACAAGTTTTTGAAAGTCATTATTACAATGTCATGTGTGTTCAAATCACTTTCAGAGCAAGATGTCAATGTACCTTTTCTACATAGTTGTAGTTATAAATTTAGATTTAGAAATCTACTGTAGTTATAGTTAGGTAAATCCTTCAGGACCCATAAATTCTTTGGTTTTTCTGCATTTTTTTGTGCATAATAGAATCCCCACAATGACTGTATGATTCTGAGATCCATTTTTTTTTTCACACTGAGGACAACTGAAGGACATACATGTAACTATTACAAAAAGTTTAAACGCTTACTGATGCTCCAGAAGGAAACACAATGCAAAATACGCAAAAGATGCTGGAAAACCAAATAATTTGTGGGACCTGAAAGATTCTTCTGAAGAATAGCAGGGAGTTTAACTGTTCAGGGCGAAAAAGGGACTCATGAACAACTATCACAAAACAGGGATCTGTTCTTTGTACATGGATTGCTCAGTTAGTTGGGTTTTATTGTTGACTATTTGACATTATCCAGGATTGTAAACTTCTTCGAAGCTCATCCTGGAGTTGCTGTCATAGGATTAAATTGTGTCATTTTACATTTTAAGTGAAGATGATACTGAACATCTGTCCCAGCCACTGCTACTTTCTTATGTTGTATTATTTTACCCAAAAGTACGATGTATGACTATAGCAATAATCAATAGAATGATCAATATGAAGATTGTTTTAATATTGGATGTCTCAATGCAGACTGTGTGTCTCAGGTGCTTTCCACTGGACAGTATCAGAGAACTTAGGGGAGCTTCCATGAATACGACAGCTGTAGCACAAACAAGTTTGATGTATGTCCCATGAGGACACCTGCGCCCAATGAGAGGGTGGAATAAAGGCTATTAATAAATAAAAAAAATAAAAAATATTACCTTACCTGGCAGGATTCCACAAATAGAAAATATGCTAGGATGAGTAATAATTAATTGTGGCAAACAAGAGAAGCAAAGCCAATAAAAAAACTGAACTACCAATTTTTGGTTAAAAACACTGATACAAATAAGGTATAAGAATGGATGCCACGGCTTTGTTGCTTTGTTCAATGAAGTCTTATTTTGACATCTGGAACTCTGCTTCTTGAACTACATTTACAACATTGAGAAGACCATTGTTTGTTCCATGACACTTAACAAGTGTACCTTATTAAACCAGGAAAAACAATAAAAATAGGCTCATTTAAAACAACAACAACAACAACCAAACATTTACACATTTTATTTATCAATTAGATCTTTTATGTAATTTTACTTGTTTTCCTTGATCTAATTATATGATGTGATTATGTTGCTGTCTTGCCGCCAGCCAATCACTGCATTGCTGTTCATGGTTTTGAGTATCGATATATCTGCCCTTTCCAGTGAACATGTCAATACCGAGTAAATCACAAAAAAACATATTCCAGATATTTTAATTAAATCCACTTGTTTAAAGAACCAAATAAGCCAGACATGATTTATTTAAAAGATAGATCTGGCATCTGTCAAATCATCTCAGATTTATGCAAGGTACGAAGAACAGATCCCAGCTGTGGATCATCCAGGAAACAACACAGTACTGTATTAAGAATCAAGCATATATACAGGGTCATTTTTAATTATAAGCTGCGTTCTTACAGAGTTTTAAAGAGTTCACATGTGCATGGGAGAATTATAATAACAGAAAGAGGTAGAGAAAGCTGCTTAATGACTATGCCACATGTACTGCTAAAATAGTTTCTGCAAATATGAATGCTACTTTCATGTCTTAAACAGCTTTCTCAGAATAAGCAGTTTTCTTCTGTCCTGTGTGCTTTTTTTCGCTGAGTTGCGTTTACTTGATTTCACACATTTGTTGAGTAAAATGGACAATTTAACGTGAATAAAATTTAAATATATTACATACGATATAACAATGTTATCTTAACATCGAACACAAACTTCAGGGCCTCGGTGTCTAAACAGAACTCTTAAGCTTCCAATCTTATAGCAATCTAGTCAATGTAGGCCTAACTGTAAATACATTACCCTTACGTTCAAATTACTTTTAAGTTTCTCACCAAAGTGCACAATAAAGCTCACAATTCACAAGACTGGCAATTACTAAGACAGCCAGCTGAGCCAAATGAATCACACAGAGCCATTAAAATCTGTTTATGCGTGCTGGCTCAGAATGTAGGTTTAAGCACAATACAACATTGTGTATGACTGATGGTGGTGGAATCATTTCTGTACATGAACACCTTCACCTACACAAGGCAAACATTCTTTGTTCTTGTTTAAAAAAAAAAAAATACTAGTGGCCTTTTTTCCTTTCAGCGATCCAGTTGTCTACTGACTGACAGTAAATTCGATTTGAGGAAAGGTTATAATAATCTAGGAATTTATTCTGTCAGTTATAAGAGATCATAATGTAGCCATACATCTGTGTAGTATTTCAAGTGGCGTGGGACTGTGAGTGCTTAGACAGTCTCTGGCTGGTTACAGAATTGATTTGTGCGATGAGAAGCATGATTACAGTGTCAGAAAGCAATCTTTATGGACCTTTTAAGGTACAGTTAAGAGCTGAATGAGACAGCTTTGTCCACAAAGTTGTCAGGCTGAGGAATGGACAGAAAGGCCCTTGTGATTGTCACCACAGTGGTTTTGTGGATCTATATGCCAATTTCTACAGACTTCAAATGCTCCCTATTCAAGAGAATTTGAAGGAAGTCGAAGGTCAGATAGACTACGGCTCTCTGTGATTGACAAGTGTAATGTAAGATGCCAAGTAATGACCTTGGAAGCCTATACGGGCCACACAGATCAAAAGACAGTATGCCATTACAGAGATCTAGGTTTACAGTAAGTGGTGTAGTTACAAATAAAGTACAAAGTGGTGTAGTTACAAATAAAAATACTTTTGGTCTGGACAAATTGGCTCAAAATTGCCCCAGGTATTTTAATTCTGCACAAAAGTAATGGGGAATCAATGAGGAGGCTAGCGAAAGTTCAGTAGAGCATTCATCCATGGCCTGGTGCTCAGTGCATCGTTCCGGTACAGGAAGTAGAATTTATTCCTTAGTTAACACTGTTAAGTCACATTTGGCTATGAGATGAAAGCATGCAAGGCTCTGAGATCAGAAAATATCTTTGTGATTTTCCTTGGAATAATAATAATAATATTTGCAAAGGAGGAGGGAACCCTCCTTAAAATGTAATAAAATAAACATTAAATAAATCTAACAGCTAATTAGGCAAAACCAATAAAAAAACAGGCACCTGTCACCAACTTCTGGCCAAACTATGGCACAGATATATATATGGCCTCGTCAACGACTGTCACAACCAAGGCTGGAAGGCAATGTGCTTACCTGTGGAGGTGGGGTGCAGAGGCTTTGCGGGGAAGTCCCTCTACGAGTTCAGTTTACTTGTAGCTTATTAACTTTAATGAAATTATTCTGAACCTGATTCCTAGTTTTTTGAGAGATGGCATGATTGAATTTAAATTGAGTGCATTCAGCTTGTTTGGATTCAAACTCAAGTCCAATTTCATTGAAATACAGATATAATGCATATTATAAACATTTAAACTTCTCACACAATGAGGTTTGATGTAAGTGAATATGATGTAAGTGAATAAGCAAATTAGCAAATGTACTCTATAATTTTTTTTTGTAAGGTCAATGACTTTGATCTCTCCTGAGTCAGTTTTAACCTTCTCCAAGAGTTCATGCATTCACAATTTAAAACTTAAACTGTGAAGAATACACAAACCATATGGTCCCAGGGACCAAATGTTTAACTCAGAGGGCATGTCACACTATTCTTTGTTATATGAGAAAAACATGAACCAAACTGTGGGTTAGCCAAAAAGTGGTTCACAGAAATGTCGGAGTAAAGTGGAATCTGTCATAGATGGAAATGATAAAAGAAATCAAAGTGCTTTATATAAGTTATAATATTCCATCTTTGTTATTACTTTTCGAACACTCCTCTTCTATTTCCTCTCTTGGTACAAAGTGTCTTCTAATGATGGTTTATATAAGGGTTTATATATTGGAATTATAATTAAGTCAGTAAATATTAAGTATGTAAATAATCTGTCTGAAAATGAATACTAAAGCATAATGTAGTAATAAAATTAAGTTGTTTTCTTCTAGGGACAGCCTCTATGATTTTATGTAATTAAATAAATACTCATTCTAATTGAGTACAAGTATATGTATGTATACACACACACATACATATATATATATATATATATATATATATATATATACACACACACACACACACACACACACACACACACACACACACACACACACATATATATATATACTCATATAGTTGTAATGATACATCTTCTGATGTACATCATTAGTGATGTTCCTGATCTCATTGAGTGTTCATCAGACACCCTCCTTCAGGCGACCCAGCTGAGGTTGATCAGGCCTTGTGCCCTTGCAGCATTTAACCACGGATCCACTCTTTTAATCCAGAGCCACCTCGAAGCCTTCTCTGCAGCCTCTGTGCTATTGCTGATAGCCCTTCTCCTTCTCTCTCCTGTGATGCCGAGTGCAGTATAGGCCCCATAGAGGGACTTCCCCGCAAAGCCTCTGCACCCCACCTCCACAGGTAAGCATCTTGCCTTCCAGCCTTGGTTGTGACAGTCGTTGACGAGGCCATCATATTTCTCCCTCTTCCTTTCATAGGCTACCTCCATTCGGTCTTCCCATGGCACGGTGAGCTCCAACATGACCATGTTCTTTGTTGCCTCGGATACCAAGGTCTCAGGGTGGTCTTAACCATATACTGGGGGAATTGAAGCTGTCTGCCCAAGTCAACTTTCAGCTGCCAATCCTGTGCAGTGTTCAGAATCCCTGTTGTTATATATATATACTAATATATAAATATTCAGCATGAAAAGTATTTAAAGCATGAAAACAAAAGTTTTTTTTAATGCAGGTTACTGGTTTCATTCATAAAATTGTATAGGTCTCATATTTAATCATCAAAAATTTCATAATTTTTTCTTGTAATACATACGTTTAAGCTTAGGCTATTCCTCATCAAAGCACTCCATTAATTGCAATACACTTCTACAAGAGGGTGAAGACAAACTAGCACATACCCAAAAGTTATGCAACTTATTGCTATTTTATGCAGCACAGTCAGTCACCTCACTAGGTTTTGAAGCAGACATATTATCTCTATCAGCCACTGCTGTATGTTATTTAGATTTCTCTCCCCTTATACTTCCTGCATCAGTGTATGAATGGTTAATCTCACAGACACAAACCAAACAGACCCTTCAGCTTTCACACCACACAGCAGCATCCAGATGGCTGTTAGTCACAGTCACTTCCTTTCATCCAAGAAAACTGCCTGATTCTGCTCTTCTGTGAGGCTGCCATCCATGCACAAACGTTCTTTGACTCTGGAAAAGGCATCATAACTTGGTGACAATTGGGTCTTTGATGGAAAATATGGGTTTAAGCCTCAAACAGCTTTGTGGCTAAACTAGCACTGACAGATTTGGGAACTCAGCTTCCAGTCTCTGACAGGTTAACTCTGTAAAGCCAAGCTGTTAGCTTGCTTTAAATGCTAAAATAATAATGATATCTTTGACTCCACTAAATGACAGGCCAGATTTTCATGGTGACTCTATTTATTCACTTCAATTTAGGGAATATTGTGCTAGGATCAGAAAACAAGCTCATCCTCGTTGAAATCCTCCATGTACACTGTGTAGCATTTTTAAACATTTTCTGCTAATTGAGCCGGTGTTTATCATCATGTTGCATAAGGTAAAGCTCTGACTTAAGCACTATAGTATATTATAATATTCTATTATACCACATTGCACCATACTAAAATATACTAGCCAACATGCTTGCAACTGGGGTTAAATAAGAGAAAGTATGATCTGATTTGTGTGAAATGGGTTTAAGGGGCATCCATAGATTATTTTTATTGATTTATTTTACATTTGAATGAAATACCATGTGTAGTGCATGTTACCATTGTTGAATCAACTATTCTGCTGGCTTACCATCTGTAACATGGAGTCTGAGACGGTTGGACCCATATACAGTGGTTTAATAAAGAGAATGGTCAAACAGTCAATGATCAGAGAAAACAGCGTAAGGTATGTCAGGGAATCAAAGTCGGTATAAACAATCCAAAGTCAGACACGGGAGGAACAAACACAAGGAGAAATGCTCAGAATTGACAGACTAGGCTAGAACAAGACTTCTTCTTCTTTGTTTTTAACGGCGGTTGGCAACCAGCTTTTGGTGCATTACCGCCACCTTCTGCTCCGGAGTGTGAATCAGACAATAGGCTTACAATCTAGTTTCCACATTAAAAAAACAAAAACAATTATAACACCTAGACACAATCATTCATTACCCAACACACTTTCCCCTATCCCTGTTTATCCTCATAATCTATTTAACAAACCCCTTTCCCTTAAGAAAATTAACAATATTATAACCTGTGCTCTGTCACCTATGCTCAACAATCCTTTTAATGTTAATTCCTGAACCCCTAATTCCCTCAAATTATTTTCCATTATCACTCTCTGTTCCTCATACCTCCTACATCTTATAATTATGTGCTCCACTGACTCCTCTTCTTGACACCACTCACACAAGCCTGTCTCGTGTTTTCCTATAATTTTCAGTGATTTGTTTAGCGCACCGTGCCCCAACCTTAATCTTGTCATTACGGTTTCCTCTCTCCTGTACCCACCACCTAACCTAGTTATTTTTACACTCTTTTGAATTTGATATAAATGCCTTCCTTTCTCCTCTCTGTCCCACCTTTCTTGCCACATTTGGTTTGTTTTTTCCCCAGATTATACTTTTTACCTCTGCTTTACTTATTTTAATTTGCATTTCTATATTTCCCTTTTTTAAAGCCTTCTTTGCCAATTCATCCACCTGCTCATTCCCTTTCACCCCTACATGTGCTGGAACCCACATAAATTGAACGTGTCCTCCTTGATTTGCTATCCTTTGCCGCGTTTCCACCAAAATTACCCGGAACATTTGTACCAGGAACTTTTTTTCCCAGGAACTTTTTCGCCCCAGACCTGTTGCTTTCTGCGTTTCCACCACAGTGTAAAGTACCGGGAAGATTAGGCAAATTGACTGGTGATGTAGGTCTGCGCGTGTTTCTCAATACAAAGTACGCTGATTTTGGACGTGCATTCTCGGTAGTGCGGACTTTGTGTATTCGACTCGGGAGTGTGATATCCGCGACGACGCAAGTCCAGTAAATCTGCAAACAGCAGCGTATAACTTCAGTCAGCTGACCATGGCTACTGCAATTTTCCTCTCTGTATATTTACAATAAAACGAAATAGGATATCAAATACCACTGCCTCCTTTCGTTTTCATTTAAGCATAATAACAGCTGCAGAAATGTACTTAGTTCAGGGATATGTGTATATATACAGCCATTACAATGAAACGAAATATTATATAGATTTGCCTTTTTTATTTTCATTTTAACATATAGATAAATTGAATACAGACCAAAGAAAACCTGTTAGATTTACCCCGCAGCTGAATTATATTTTATGTTTAACCACTAAAGAGACATCAGAGCCAGCGGCACACATCAGAAGGTCTAGCAGAGTTGAGGCTGCTTCTCGGCGGATACATGATCACTGAGCTCCCGCTGATCGCGTGGAGTTCACCGTCTCTGAGATCGGCGGAACACATTTTTAAATAGGTGCTGTCTTCATAAATGAACCACAGATTTGAGTTTTAAACAACTACATTCTCGCCTGAAATACTTTTAAAATTACATTTCATGACACAATAACAGTAATATTTTGAAAATGTTGATCTGAATAAATGGTGGTTGAACTCATCCAATGCTGCGTGAACTCAACCAATCAGGATGTTTAGCGCCCAAGTCCCGCCGCCGAAAGTTCCAGAACTTTGAAAAAGTACCACCTCGCCAGCAGGTACTTTCTGAGGGGCATTTTTTTACCCGGAACTTTTAGTTCCTGGTTCCTGCGGTGGAAACACACGGAGTACCAGGCCAAAGTCCCTAGTTCCTGGGTAAAGTTCCTGCGGTGGAAACGCGGCACTTGTAACTGACTGAAGGACTTCATATAACACATCCTGACGGCTTTTTGAGTGAAAAGACCTTAAACTCACTAGGACTGAGGATGAATCGGATAATATCAGCACCTTTTCTTGTCTTGTTTTTTCCACCCACCTTAAAACAACTAATACTGCTACCATTTCCACTGTGTAAACTCCTAAAAAATCTGATGTTCTTCTATTAATTCCTATAGCAGGAATTGCCACCCCATATCCTGTCACTCCTGTCTCAGTTTTCTTAGAACCATCTGTATATACATGTATGAATTCTTTATAAATCTTTATTTATGTGGCACTTGAATGCACTTACCAAATCTATTTGATCTTTTCCTTTCCTTTTTAACTCTAACAAACACCAGTCAATATCCGGCCAAACAAGTACCCATGGAGCCACCATTTTGGATATACAACTGCAGGACTCATCTTCATATCAAATACTCCAAATTCTATTGCTACCTCATTGCCTACTCAACTAAAATTATCTCCGTTATATCTTGCATTCTCCCATGTCTCCTGCAACACTACTTTTGTGGGGTGGAAATCATTATGTCCCTGCAAATTAGCCCAATAGTTTGTCATCAACTGCCTCCTTTTTAATGCTAACGGCATTTCTCCCATTTCTACCTGTAGTACATAGAACAAGACTTCACACTTAATGAGAGTCCAAACACAACTTATATAGGAGAGTGGTAATGGGGAACACCTGGTGGTGATTAGTCCTAAGCATGGGATTCTGATTTCTGAGGAATGGAGTTGGAAATGGAAATACAAAATGCCAGCGTCCTGAGTGGAGTGCCCTCTATAGGAGTTCATGGGCACTCCAGCTGATGATCGTGACACCAGCCATGTTTGTGTTAGGTTTATGTGTTAGTTTTTAGTTGTTAGTGTTGTGTAGCATAACATCTATAATATGGCTTAAATTACATTGGCCTGTGAAGTCATTTTAATTTATACAGTGTTCAAATACTGAATAGTTTAATAATTATAGCTGTTTATTCAATTTTCCTTATGAGCAAAAATGGCTTTCCAAGTCATTATTGGAAGAATCCTATAATGTGGAAGCCTGTTTCCGCCAGGGAATAAACTGAATATAACTGAATCTTAATCGCAAGATATAAATTCACCATTCTGTGTTTTCAATTCACCATTCTGACTTTTTTTTCCTTAGAATTGCGAGAAACAAACCTAAATTGTCGTAAGTGGTAGAGTAACTTATTTACTTTTTTATTTCCTGGTGGAAATGGGCTTTCATATTTTTACCGATACTTTTACATTATTGAAATGGTGAATTCATCAATAATACAAAAAACACTTCTGACAGAAGTGAGATATATGACACACATTAGTGACATTCAATGTGAGACATTCAGATATTCTGCACTTACTAATCATGACCAGAGGACATAAGACATGATTTAATTCAATGTGTTGTAAAGCATCAGTGCCTTAACTGAAGTTTTGTTGAAAACTAATATTACTCACAGCCTTTATTTTTTAACAAGGCAAATATAAAATTAATGGATGAACTCTGTTTTACCCCCTCTGTCAGTGGGACTGGCTGGAATAAGGAATGTGCAACTTTAAAAAATAATTGCAACATGATTCGGCTTGGTTCAATTTATTTGTTAACCATAAAATAAAAACAATTTATAATTTAGCAATAACATTATATGCCTATTAATTCATGTATTTGTATTTGTTTTCTTTGCAACTCGTCTTACAATACAGGTGTAACCTAAAATCAGTCGATGTCCTCGAAGTGCCTCCAGTCATATGTTTCCGCCCTGACTGAAATCCATTTTGAGATTATCACTAATCGCCCAATTATATCATAATGCCTGAAACTAAGGTGACTAAAGTAACTTCCTTTGTCATATCTACTTGTGCTCATGCCGTTTTCATTTTATCTGAGGACAAGCATTGGTGGAAGTTTCTCATGTGTACTAGAGCTCAACAGATGGCCCTGTGTTTGTCATTGAGACTGCTGGCTCTACTCCCACCCTGGCCACAATCCAGAGACACAGTCCTGGAGTCCCTTCCAACCTTCATCCAGCCATTACTAACAGATTCACCAGAGACACTCTGGAACGACCATTCATACCCATCAGAGAGCTTTGCTTCATGAAACGTTAGTAGAAGATTCTAAGGGACTTTCAGTAAAAGTTTACACTTCCTTTGTTGCTATATCTTTACTGGTAAGAATGAAGAGATGTTCAGAAGTTCAGATTAATTATTATGTGCCCTCTTCAGATCAGCGCTTATCCTTTAGACAATCTTTATTGTCTTAATCCATTTAGTAAACCACAGAATACAAATCCCTAAAAACATTACAAGAGATATGACATTTTAATCACTGCATTTCAAGGTGGGGAGGAAAATTAAACTTCTCTGGTCAGTCAGTTTTCCACTTCTTAAACCAAGTCACAGACTTTACAGCTCTAAACAACCAATTCTAGGCTGCTGTTTTGAGTGTACAGCAACATGAATGACTGTCAAAGTACAGATTATTTAAAAATTGCAATCAATGGAAGATTAATAGAAACTATGACTAGGTTAAAAAAAATACAAATTTTAGAAGATATATAGCAAATCAGAGAAAGGATTTTTTTTATTTGTTCCTTATTTACCCCCAAATGGTTTATATTGATTCTATAAAAGTGCATATTAATACATAAAGTGTATATATTACTACCATTTGAAAAGATACTGCCCTATTGACTGCTTTGTAAAAAAAAACATTCTGAGAGTATAGTTGTTATATTTACAACCCTGCAGTCATGAGAGATTGATATTTGATAGTGAACCTAAAGATAAATGAAACAAAAGTCTTAAAATGAATTTTAGATGCACCTGAGGTCATTTGTTATGTGAATATCTGTACACAAGTGTTTAGACTTAATTCACAAAATGCATTATCCTTCAGAATGAAAATGAGTCATGTCCTATAAATCTACTTTCTGGCACAGTAAGAAGTAATTATTGCATTTGACCCATTACATAATACATCACACAGGAAAGGAAACAAATAATAGCAATACCGGAACACTACTTCCATACAGGGCCTTGTACTGTCTGTAGTAAAACATAGCAGATTGCAATACACATAGAATAAAGCCAGTTCATGTTTATCTGTTTGTGTAATTCAAACTAAACACAGCATATCTTACTAACCTCTGTACAAAATTAGTTTTTGACATTTATTTAAACCTGAAAATACACTAAACTTCAGAGAATCCACTAAACCCGGCAAAATCTTACTGTAACTTCCTGATGGCATGACTTCTGTAACCAGAAAATTTGCTAAAAGAATCAATATAATTAAACAGATCTGGTATTGATGTCTCTGTACTGGGAACCAATGCTAAGACAGCATCTGCAAACAGACTTATCTTGTGAAGCATGCCATCAAACTTGCACACCATGCACAGAGAGTGTAGTACTAATCACATTAATTGAGGGTTCAGTTGCACGCCTTGCAACACAAAGTATTTGAAAACAGTCTGGTCCATTAGGACCAGATATAGCAGAACTGGCTACCTGGGGACCGTACAGGTGCATCTTAATAAATTAGAATGTCGTGGAAAAGTTCATTTATTTCAGTAATTCAATCTTAAATTGTGAAACTCGTGTATTAAAAAAATTGAATGCACACAGACTGAAGTAGTTTAAGTCTTTGGTTCTTTTAATTGTGATGATATTGGCTCACATTTAACAAAAAACCCTCCAATTCAATCTCAACAAATTAGAATATGGTGACATGCCAATCAGCTAATCAAATCAAAGCACCTGCAAAGGTTTCCTGAGCCTTCAAAATGGTCTCTCAGTTTGGTTCACTAGGCTACACAATCATGGGGAAGACTGCTGATTTGACAATTCTCCTCAAGACAATCATTGGCACCCTTCACAAAGCCACAAACATTCATTACCAAAGAAGCTGGCTGTTCACAGAGTGCTGTATCCAAGCATGTTAAAGGGTTAGTTCACCCAAAAATCTAAATTATGTCATTAATAACTCACCCTCATGTTGTTCCAAACCCGTAAGACCTCCGTTTATCTTTGGAACACAGTTTTAAGATATTTTAGATTTAGTCCGAAAGCTCTCAGTCCCTCCATTGAAGCTGTGTGAACAGTATACGGTCCATGTCCAGAAAGGTAAGAAAAACATAATCAAAGTAGTCCATGTGACATCAGAGGGTCAGTTAGAATTTTTTGAAGAATCGAAAATACATTTTGGTCCAAAAATAGCAAAAACTACGACTTTATTCAGCATTGTCTACTCTTCCGGGTCTGTTGTGAGCACGTTCACTGCAGTGTAGTGATATCCGGTTCGCGAATGAATCATTCGATGTAACCGGATCTTCTTGAACCAGTTCACCAGATCGAACTGAAACATTTGAAAAGGTTCGCGTCTCCAATAACCATTAATCCACAAATGACTTAAGCTGTTAACTTTTTTTAATGTGGCTGACACTCCCTCTGAGTTCAAACAAACCAATATCCCGGAGTAATTCATTTACTCAATCAGTACACTGACTGAACTGCTGTGAAGAGAGAACTGAAGATGAACACCGAGCCGAGCAAGATAACGAACAAAAGATTGACTCGTTCAAGAGTCAAGAACCGTTTCTGTCGGACGCGTCCGATTTGAGAACCGAGGAGTTGATGATACTGCGCATGTGTGATTCAGCGTGAAGCAGAATGACACACAGAGCGTCTGAACTGAACTGCTTCTTTTGGTGATTGATTCTGAACTGATTCTGTGCTAATGTTATGAGCGCGGGTAAACCGAAGACTTGAATGAAGAGCAATCATCGCCGCTTGACGTCATTACGTCGAGCGCAAAAGAACAGGTGAACCGTTTTCTTCAAAATTCCAACTGAACCTGATGTCACATGGACTACTTTGATTATGTTTTTCTTACCTTTCTGGACATGGACAGTATACCGTTCACACAGCTTCAATGGAGGGACTGAGAGCTCTCGGACTAAATCTAAAATATCTTAAACTGTGTTCCGAAGATAAAAGGAGGTCTCACGGGTTTGGAACAACATGAGGTTGAGTTATTAATGACATAATTTTGATTTTTGGGTGAACTAACCCTTTAACAGAAAGTTGAGTGGAAGGAAAAAGTGTGGAGGAAAAAGATGCACAACCAACTGAGAGAACCGCAGCCTTATGAGGATTGTCAAACAAAATCGATTCAAGAATTTGAGTGAACTTCACAAGGAATGGACTGAGGCTGGTGTCAAGGCATACAGACGTGTCAAGGAATTTGGCTACAGTTGTCATATTCCTCTTGTTAAGCCACTCCTGAACCACAGACAACGTCAGAGGCATCTTACCTGGGCTAAGGAGAAAAAGAACTGGACTGTTGCCCAGTGGTCCAAAGTCTTCTTTTCAGATGAGAGCAAGTTTTGTATTTCATTTGGAAACCAAGGTCCTAGAGTCTGGAGGAAGGGTGGAGAATCTCATAGCCCAAGTAGCTTGAAGTCCAATGTTAAGTTTCCATAGTCTGTGATGATTTGGGGTGCAGTGTCATCTGCCGGTGTTGGTCCATTGTGTTTTTTGAAAACCAAAAGTCACTGCACCCGTTTACCAAGAAATTTTGGAGCACTTCATGCTTCCTTCTGCTGTCCATTATGCTGATTTCATTTCCCAGCAGGATTTGGCACCTGCCCACACTGCCAAAAGCACCAAAAGTTGGTTAAATGATCATGGTGTTGGTATGCTTGACTGGCCAGCAAACTCACCAGACCTGAACCCCAGGGAGAATCTATGGGCTATTGTCAAGAGGAAAATGAGAAAAAAGAGACAAAAAAATGCAGATGAGCTGAAGGCCACTGTCAAAGAAACCTGGGCTTCCATACCACCTCAGCAGTGCCACAAACTGATCACCTCCATGCCACGTCGAATTGAGGCAGTAATTAAAGCAAATGGAGCCCCTACCAAGTATTGAGTACATGTAGTAAATTAACATACTTTCCAGAAAGCTAACAATTCACTAAAAAATGTTTTTTTTTGGTCTTATGAAGTATTCTAATTTGATGAATTGGCTGGTTTTCTTTAATAGAACAAAGGAAATAAGTCCATTCTTTCTGATTAGAGTCATTGTTGATGAATATTACTATTTAAATTCATAAAGCCAGGATTGTTCAACTAAACGTTAAGTAACATGAAAAAATTCATTTAAAAAATAAAAGACATATATTTATTTAATGTATTTAATGATCAAATTGTTAAATAAAAATAATAATAACATTTATATATGAAAATAAATCAAATGTCTTAATTAGTTAAATTTTGCTTATCTGATATGATTAATTTATTTTCTTTTATGTAGTTTCTCAAGGAACTGTTGACAATCAATCCAAGAAAATATATTTGCATGTATCACATCTGATTAAAAAATTTGCTTATAAATTGCATATCATGCATTGGAATGTACATCAGCAAGGAAAAATATACATACATACATGCATAAATACATACATATATATATATATATATATATATATATACAAACCTGATTCCAAAAAAGTTGGGCCACTGTACAAATTGTGAGTAAAAAAGAATAAAATAATTTACAAATCTCATAAACTTATATTTTATTTACAATAGAATATAGATAACATATCCAAGGATGAAAGTGAGACATTTTGAAATGTCATGCCAAATATTGGCTCATTTTGGATTTCATGAGAGCTACACATTCCAAAAACAGCTTGAGGACCAGTTTGCAACTTATTAGGTCAATTGGCAACATGATTGGGTATAAAAAGAGCCTCTCAGAGTGACAGTGTCTCTTAGAAGTCAAGATGGGCAGAGGATCACCAATTCCCCAAATGCTGCGGCGAAAAATAGTGGAGCAATATCAGAAAGGAGTATCTCAGAGAAAAATTGCAAAGAGTTTGAAGTTATCATCATCTACAGTGCATAATATCATCCAAAGATTCAGGGAATCTGGAACAATCTGGAACAATCCGTGATCTTCGGGCCCTTAGACGACACTGCATCACATACAGGAATGCTACTGTAATGGAAATCACAACATGGGCTCAGGAATACTTCCAGAAAACATTGTCAGTGAACACAATCCACCTTGTCATTGGCCGTTGCCGGCTAAAACTCTATAGGTCAAAAAAGAAGCCATATCTAAACATGATCCAGAAGCGCAGGCATTTTCTCTGAGCCAAGGCTCATTTAAAATGGACTGTGGCAAAGTGGAAAACTGTTCTGTAGTCAGACGAATCAAAATTTGAAGTTCTTTTTGGAAAACTGCGATGCCATGTTATCAGGACTAAAGAGGACAAGGACAACCCAAGTTGTTATCAGCGCTCAGTTCAGAAGCCTGCATCTCTGATGGTATGGGGTTGCATGAGTGCGTGTGGCATGGGCAGCTTACACATCTGGAAAGGCACCATCAATGCTGAAAGGTATATCCAAGTTCTAGAACAACATATGCTCCCATCCAGACATCCTCTCTTTCAGGGAAGACCTTGCATTTTCCAACATGACAATGCCAGACAATGCCCTTGAATATTTGTATATTATTATTATTATTATTATTAGACTATTATCATTGGTTATATTCGTTTATATTCTATTTTTTTGTTTTGTTTTTGCTTTATTTTGATCTCTTCACTTAACGTTTCAAATACTTTTGTAAATAATAGCCTACTGTAAATGCTTGACATGCAAATCAAGCTTTGATTATGCTGACTGGAATTTTTGCAGGAATGAATTTTAAATTTAACCTATATTATAAATTCAATAGTGTTTCGAAAAAACAAACAGTAAATGGATTTACAAGACCGTAGGATGGAAAAATGTTTATTTATGTTTATTATTATTACGTATTATTATATTATTATTTGTTTATTTATTTATGATAAACTTCATTTGAATTCTGACTATCGCACGTAATAAAATCCGTAGCCAAGGCATATGGTTAATATAATAATTTAATCATGAAATATTTTCTATAACAAATAATATAATTATTTTTTTATTCAAAATAAAATATTAATGAATAAATCTCTGATAATCCTGGGTTGCTATGGTCACACAAATTTGTTTATGCATTAATATGTCGTTCCCTCAACATTAGAAGTCATGGCCACGAGAAATGGATGTTGTTCCCTCAACATAACATCTCGAGGCCACGACATAAGGATGTCCTTACCTCAACAAAATTATCTCATGGCCACAACATAATATGATGTTCCCATGAAACGTTTGAAAAGGTTCGCGTCTCCAATAACCATTAATCCACAAATGACTTAAGCTGTTAACTTTTTTTAATGTGGCTGACACTCCCTCTGAGTTAAAACAAACCAATATATAATTATTGGTTAATATAATATAGTTAATATAATGTTCACATGAATTAATATCTCGTGGCCATGACATGTTATCACGTTCCCACGAGTTATTGTGTCGTGGCTACAACAAAACTAAGTGAACCGCAGTGAACTATTGCAGTTTCCAAGCAACATTTCCATTAGTATTGAATTCAACTGCATGAGATTTCAAACACAGGTATGTCACTTCTTTCTCAGTGCTTTTTTTTTTTTTTTTTGAGCAGACCTGAGTTCCCATGCACCAGCTCCTTTCTCAACAGCTCGCTGCATTATCTGACATTCTCCATCTGTATCTATTGACCAAGCACAGCAATTTAATCTATGAAGCAGTATGCTTCCTAAAATACAACCAGGGTGTTTGGGGTGGTCGGGCAGATAAGAGGTGGTTTTGGAGCAAGGCCTGCACCCCGAGTACTTAACCTTATCTGCACCTGAGCACTGACATGCATGTGTGTGACATTACTATAAACCTAAAAGCTGGGTTGCACTAGATGATGGATTAGCAATTGCACTATGAGACTTTTGAACAGCATAACACAGTTCACATAGAACAATAACAGACAGATGTTCTTTTAGTCACAATGGCCAGATTTAAAGGTCTGTATGAATGGAATGTCTCAGAATGCACCTGGAATTTAATGTAAAAGTAGTATACTATAAAAATAAAACTTTTTAATGAACATACAGTTCATAGTGTCTGTAAGGTTGCAAACTGGTTTCATAATTAATTGACCTTTTCAGGTCCTCTTCTGGCCAAAGGTTTAAATGTAAGTGTGCAGATGCAGTAGCAGAGAAGGCTATTTTTAATCTGCCTATTCTTCTAAAGCAAAAGTCTGAAATAGTTCAATAAAAGGTGACCATACAGAAAAAAAAACAATATTACCCTCCAATCTCAAACAAACCCTATCAACAATATTACCTTCCAATCGCAATCAAACCATATCAACAATATTACCCTCCTCCATCTATATATATCAACCTGAATAGAATCATTGTCCTTAAAATGGCAATGAATAAAGAACGTGTAATTTTTTTGATCATCTTTATATAAAATGAAGTCATTTGTTGAGCCGTTCCTGATTTTAGTTTAAATAATAGCTATCCAAGCATTGCTTAACATTATAATAGAGGCCAGTACATCTGGAGAACATTTAATTTTTGTTTATTGGCTTTGAGACACTATAATTGCTTTTTATAACAATCTGATAAAGATGAATTATGATGAGGTAAACAGAAAGTGAGGATCTTCCTATCTGGCAGTCTTAGATGGCATCGTGCCCTCGGGGAAAGTCATGACGTTGTTCCTAGCATCAAGCAGGGAGTGAGGGACTATTAAAAGCATTGCTGCCGCATTAGAGCATATAACTGTGTCACAAACGTGAGCTGTGATCTCCCAAAGCTACTATCATCTTGTGCTTTTAAGTCAATTTATGTGAAACAATCCACATCTTTTAATTGTTTGTGCATACTTAATATCAGTTTTCCTCAGCATTAAGTGGAAAGATATATGTGGTCTTGTAACATGGGTCCAGTATATTTATGTCTAATATTTATTAATGTTTTTCCACCCATTTTGTCCTTTGAAAGACTAAAATAGTATATAGTATGAGACTCTGTGCATAAGAACGAGTAAAGCTTTTTGTTGTTAGGATGACAAAAAGTTTTAAAAGTTAAACTTCTAGGCAGGTCTGTCTCAGTGGTCCAACAGCACTCGTCAATGTCGTAAATGATCGAGATGGCCAACCAAATAAAAAAAGGCGGGTCTTACTGTCACTGTCACAACGCAACGAGAGTTTGTGGAAAGATGTAACTACAAACCTAGAACTTATTTTAGTAGTCTTATTTACTTATTTATTTGCTTTATTGTTATTATTATTATTATGCAGGAGATCTTACAAAAGAGTGTGTAAGTGAGCACAGCATCACAATCAATCAGATGCATGTTAAAGTTGCATTTGTTACTATAGCAACCCCCCACTCCCCACCCCCCAAACACAAAATTGCAGAGGGCCTTGAACGTCAACTTCACACAGGGCCTCGCACCCTACTTGCGCTGGCCCTGCATGAGTCACATTGCATTACTGTAACTCAGTGTCAAGTTCACTCTATTAACTCATTATCATCTGTCATAAATTTCCATTTCATTAACTCAATCAGAAATTACATCTGAAATAAAACAAAGGGTGCTTTTATGTCTCTCACTTTAGTTAGATGTCTCTCCAAATCTAACAATAAGCTCATATCGAGTTTGATGTACATTTACTTTAGCTTAACAGTTCAGGTTATAACAACATCAATTAGACAAGCTGTTTTGATGTGACTTTCAAAATATAGCAGTCACCATTTACTTTCTCCTTTTTATTTGCAGAAAGATCGATTTAAAGTTAAAAAATGACATTCAAATGACTAGCGTTTATTGTGAAGCTCTTTAACCTGCATTAGACCTGGCAATCTAAACCAAGAGTTTTTGCACACCTACACACTTTTTAGATTGTAACAGAGAAAGTGACCTTGCTTTCAGTTTTCATGAAGTTTGCTCTGCATAGAGGAACTGGCCTTGGAGATGTGACATAAGTACAAATTAAGCAATTCATTAATGTACTTCTTTGGTTTGAGAATGTCGTTCTGACACTATAGTAGTTTTAATGTTGGTTAATGAAGCACACCACATTTGTCAAGAAAATGTGATTAATGTCCAGTACTTCTCAAATGTTCTCATCTTATCCACAAGGACTTTTTTTCTGAAGATTTCTGCAGTTTTCTATGTTCTTGGGTGAGCTGGGCGAGCTCTATGTGTCAAAACCAATTTATTTTTGTGATCTTTCAAGACTTATTGAGGTCATTGTACCGTGACCTTCTGCTCTGACCTCTTTCTTGGCCTATGTGGGAATTGGACCAGATGAGTGAAATAAGGAATTCCAATGATCCGGTACAAATGTAAGGGAAAGAATATGAAAAGAGGCTTTAGCCAAAAACATGGATCCATGTTATGGATGAGAGATTTCATTGTTTGTGAAATCTCAATGAATCATTGTTTAACAAGACTGATTTATTTCCGCATGAAAATGTATGCTTGCATTACGATGAACTTGAAGCATAAAACTTCTTTTTGCATAACAGTCTGTTTTGTGTTCCATTACAAAATGTAAGTTGCATCTGTTTTGAAGTGTACCTAAGTTACAAGAAACTGAATTTTTTAAGTCATTGCAGGAGTAGAGGAATGGGCTCAGCACACAGCCCTGTGGTACGCCGGTGTTGAGTGTGATGGTGGTGGAGCAGGTGTGGCCTGACCTAACATGCTGAGGTCTGCTGGTCAGAAAGTCCATAATCCAGTTGCAGAGGGTGGTGTTAATGTCCAGGTCTTTAAGTTTTATGGTCAGCTTGGAAACAATGACAGTGTTAAATGCTGAGCTGAAGTCAACAAACAACATCCGTAAATATGTGTTGTGATTGTCCATGTGTGTGAGTACAGAGTGCAGCACTGTGCATACTGCATCCTCTGTGCTCCTATTGCTACGGTAGGCAAATTGGTGTGGGTCCAGTGTTAGCTTTAGCTTAGCTCTTAGACCTCTGCGCTTCCCCCACCTTTTTTCACTTTACATGGCATTAATTGATGGACTGGAATTGTATGGATTACCTGTGGATTACTGTGATGTTTTATCAGTTGTTTGGACTCATTCTGATGGCAACTATTCATTACAGACAATCCTTTGTTGAGCAAATGATGTAATGATAAATATCTGTTCTGAAGAAGAAACAAACTCATGTACAAGGAAAAATGTATTCTATTTTTTTTTATCTTATTTGTTTGTGTGAGAAATAAACATACTTTTCATTTAAATTCCAGTTTTGTCTGGAATTATTTGGTGTATTACTACACTCAACCACATAATGGATATTGCACTATACTAGTAAAAGTGTAGGGCTTTCCCAAGGCAGGTGTTGCTCTGTGTATATAATTTTCCATGTCCAAATCATTTCAGCAATCATCTCAATTACGTTTATTAGGTGTTAGTACCCTCGTACAAGTAGGATCCATTGGTGGGCAAGTGATGTAATGTTAAAAAGCACCAAAAACATCTCTGTATGTGGAACAAAAATGCTATAAACATCTGTGCCACAGCACAAAGTTATTTGTGTTTGTTTGGTCTCATTGTTAATGTGCTGTCAGTCTTCACAAGCTGGGCCATCTAGCATGTTTTCACACCTGAATGACTTCTGAGCTTTCTTGTCGGATTCATTTTAGGTGGTATTTGTTATAGATGGACTTTGTTGCTTGGTATGCAGGTCAAGGTGCTGTTCTGCAACTTGGTCAGTGCATGAAAGAAGCGGAAAGTAAAAGTCTATAAAAAAGGGTGTTAAGGTAATCCAATGCTGTTCATTACAATGAGAAACACCTTGGGAGGTAACAAGACATTTTTAAAAAATGCTATTTTGAGTTTTTCAAGCCAAATGAACTGGATAAAAATAGCCTTTTATATGAAACACAAAAATGTTTTGTCCTCTAAAACAGATCAGCTTTCACCAAACCCACAATGTTCTGGCTCAGATTGCATGTTATTTCAGTGCTTACAGGATATCCTGAAGAATAAATATCAGCATAGATAGATTATATGTCTTGTTAACCTAAAGGCAGCATTCACACATTTCTGTAGAATTACAAAAACATGATGTAATGACATATTGAAAAGATTCAAGTCAATAACATGCCCTTTCAAGGAACTCAATATCTTTGAAGTGACGTGATGCTGCTACATACAGCATGATTTAAATGAGTTATAGCAGTTTTCATTAACTGAACTTGTGGATGCAAACACACCACAATGGAAAAATATTTAAAAAAGAAAAAAACAATTTAATTCACATCTTGACCAGCACAGTTCTATATGCCTTCAACATATGACTATACTCTTTGTGTAGCTGATTTAATATAAATTTCTGAACAGTTCCTAAATTCTCTCGAACATCAAATCAGTCATAAACAAACAGGAACAAATGAGCAAAAGTAATAAATAGAATGTTCTTGAAGCACTGTGGAAAATGACAGAAATGATGGTAAAGATTGTCTCACAGAACCACAAAGAGCAAGACACAAGATTTCATCATCTTCACACATTCTGGACATTAATGTTTCGGATATATTGATATGAGTCACGTGTGGGCTCGTGTATTTAAACAGTGAGATAAATATATCGATTTTTTTTCTATGCCATACTGTACATGTATAAATAAATACATTTTTCTTTGTACACTTTCTCATCAGTGACTAAACACAACAGAAATACCCAAAAAAGATCACATATTGACATCGTTATCACAAATACAGCTATACAGCTTGTACTTGTTCGGACCTTCTGTACATTTCACAACTTTGGAAGAACTTCTTCACAACCTCTATAAAAAATTAAAAAAAAAATTAAAAGAAAGAGAGAAAGAGAGAGAGAGAGAGAGAGAGAGAGAGAGAGAGAGAGAGAGAGAAAATTAACTTTGCAAAAATATTTTTCTGAATCAGTATTTTTGTGTTGTTTTCCAATAAAAATACTTCTTTAAAATAAGGTAAACTTACTTAAAATAGTTAAAATAGTAAACCTATGTTTCAAATGTATTAAACACTATACTGGAAAACAAGACTATAATAGTGACAAAGAAATTTGCAGTGAATAAAGAAACGGAAATGAACACAGACACCAGCGTTGCTTCTCATAGATACAGAAAATTAAACCAGGGCTCAACAACACAGAAATGACAACACCAATAGAAATGACTGAACTAATTCTGAAAATGTACAATTCCGGCTGAAAGATTGCGGCCAACAAATCTGATACAGACACTGACCTCTGGACATTTTTATCTTTGAACAGAAGGTATCGGAGTTATATGCACAGAGATGAAATGATAATTCATAAGCAGAGACTGTGTTTCCAGGCCTTCTTCCGAGGCACGTTGGAGGAGCACACTGTGTATGCTGTACTTTGGAATATCGCATATGTTGGAGGGAGTGGAGAATGGTCGTTTACTTTGGAATGCTGACTGCTGTCTGAAGGTCAAATGACCCACAAAGTCACAAAAGATATGCTGACAGTGGACCCAATGGCCCTCTGGGAGTTGTAGTTTTTGTTGCATGTTTTATCGTATTTTCTGTGCTCCTCCTTGTCCTAATCTAGGTGATTGGACCTACAGTACCAACTGCTCCTCATCAGTGTCAAGCAGAACCAGTATTTAAGAAGATCAAGAGAGTAAACCACTGAGATGTTCCTTCCCCCAAAAGCATGAGTGTGCTGAGATGTTGCCAGTCCCAGCGTGTTGCTGTTGTGTTAAGCTTAATATGGGTGTTATGGCCGTAGTGTGCAGTCTTATGTATTAAGCCTAAATTTAAAACCAAACTTGACCCTGTACTCGCTATTAGATTTAAAGTGTTAGACCTTGCACTAAAAAAGCAAGAATATGAGTTCCAGGTTGTTCATCTTCGTACTGTAGAAATTGAGGCTGAAAGAGAGGTTAAGTTGCTTTCTATGGAGTTAGAGTCCTTACGCCAAAAACCTGTGCCCACACCACATTCTCATGTTCTTTCCTCCACTGTTCGTATGCAGGCTGTTTGTCCTCCAGATAGCAGAGAATCAATAAACACTGACACTCGTTCCATATTTGATGTTAAGAAGCACGTTTAGAGAAATGGAAGCTATTTGGTTGCATTCGAACATGTACTGTAGCAGGTAAACTAGGGTGGCCAAAATACTTGTGGGGTCCTCTTCTGCAGTGTAATTTATCTGGTAAGGCACAGCAAGTGTTCTGCCTTTCCAGTGGAGCAGTGTTTAGACTACATTGTGGTTAAAGCAGCTATTCTGCAAGTGTTCAAATTTGTGCACGAAGCCTTTTGACAGCGCTATCGGAATTTAACGAAAACAGTCAACTAAATGTTTGTCTAATTTATTCGGGAGAAGAAGAATCTCTTTGAGAAATGGTGTGTTTCCAGTAAAATTGTGAGCTTTGAACAGTTACAGGAGCTGATTTTGCAATTCTGTTCAGATGAAGAAACAAACTAATTTCTCTAAACACAATGTTATGTGGTTGCTAGGGAGTTCTGGGTGGATGCTAGGTTCTTGCTTGCTGGTCAAAAGTCAAAGTCAAAAGAAATATGGCTCGGGTGACTTCTTTAATCTAATTATACTGGATTTTTCACTCATTTTATCTCTTGCTGAGATAAAATCAAGAGTCTGGTCTTCTAGAAAACTAACAGCACACCAGGTAGTCGCACCTGAAATTCACTGGTTGAATCAAATTGGCTCAAGCACATTTTCACACTTCACCTTTAAAGAACAGCCTGACAGAATATATCCTTTTCTAAGAAAGCACATATTACATTCTTAAATATAAAGGTCCATTTTTAACCATTAGGCCCTAAAGAACCATTTTGGGTTTCAAAGAAAAGTTCTTTAAATAACCCTTTTTTCTAAATGTGATGAACATTAGAATAATCTGACAAACACTTATTCTATAAAAAACCTTTTGTTAAATGGAAAGGTTTCATGGAAACAAATGTTCTTCACTGAACCACAGAAGCACAATAAGGAACTTTTATTTTTAAGAGTGCGGTGAAACCATCAAATTGAATCTAATGCCACTGAGGCCCCGTCCACAAGGAGATGCGTTTCACTGTATACGCATACATCTTGTATCATATAGGCATTTCGTCCACATGGATCCGGCGTTTTTCGAGTGTGAAACCGATATTTTTTGAAACCAGGTCCAGAGAGGATACATTTTAAGATGCCGCCTTTGCGTTTTTGTGTGGACAGCGAATCCATATATTTTCTAAAATAATGACATCATCAGCCCCCGTCTCGCCCCTGCTATGTCACGTTATAGCAACAAAAATATGAACACACACACTGAACGATTGTCTTTTCATTAGCTAACATTAACACAGATTAATAAATCTATTATTCCTTGTTCGTTTGTGTACCACGCGCAAGGTTTATGTGCATAGTCCATGTCTTCTTCTCCATTTTTAATGTATTTCTGTGGCAGAATTACAGCACTACATGCTGGTCTGGCATGTATACTACACTGTTTTGTGGTTTCGTGGACGCAGATATTTCTTGAGACGAAGAAAAAAAAGATTGGATAGGGAAAGGTCTGCCTTTGCATGGACGTAGCCTCAATGTAGTAAAATTGTGTTGCTACCTCCCAGTACTTACTGATTAATTACTTGTAAATAATGTATATGTGAAACTGGAGTATGTTTTTATGTTGTACATGAAAGGTTTAGGTACTGTTAGACACTGCAAGCACTAGAATATAGTTCCAACTAACACTAAATTCACTAGATTATGTCACTAATTTAGCTCTTCAGGAGGATAATATATTGTAATATTATTAATGTTGTATAGACTGTACCTTTGTGTCTCTAGCCAGCATTTTTGCTAGTAGCCACACAGGTTTGTATATGATGTGAACATTTGAGCTGTTTACTATTAAAGAGCTATAAATAGTGAGGCAAATGTTGATGGAGTGTGTTTGAGCAGTGCTGTGAAAGTCTTCAGGACCACGGTGCTAAATCAGATCCCTCAGGTGACATGATTCCACATGCACCAGCAAACAGATCTGTTTAACATAAATGGTAGTAACCTAAGCTTCTCTCATTTCTGTCCACATCACATCCATCCCTGTCTGTGGAGTTTTGCTATTCAGCATCCAGCTATTTTTAGTTTCTATATTTTCATTTTATGGTTTTCTGGAATGCATGATTCTGATTTGTCAATTGGAGTCAGACTGACCACTACACTGCACATTTAACCATTGTCCCTGAAAACCTCTGCAGACTATTTCTTCTGACAATCAAATAATTTTAACTCAAATCAATATTTCATATCCATTTATGCATTTAAATGATAAGCAGCGGTCTAATAAGTGGAATAATGTACAGTGAGGTGGTCATTATCTCAAAATAAACTCCTTAGTGACTAGCTGACTGTACTTTATCTCCTGATATATTTTTGTCCAATGGTAAATTGTGCCGTAAGAAAGTCTTTAGGGGCATGCCAGTAAATTGATGGATGATTTGTAATCTGATATTCCTTTACTGCTGCAATTTGAGATAAACTTTGACAGGCCATTTTACAGGCTTTAAAAAATAAGTAATTACAGACAAATACAACATCCATAAGTGGTTTGAAATCATTTTAAATCTCAGTCTAAATCGTTATATCAGATTGGGGTGCTGCTTTATGTACACGCTACTGGTCAAAAGTTTGGGGTCAGTGAGATTTTTTAAATGTTACAAACTGTAATATTGTGAAATATTATTACAATTTAAAATAACTGTATCCTCTGTTTTAATAGATTTAAAAATGTAATTTATTCCTGCAAAGGCAAAATTGCTACTTAAGCCTTATGCGTCACATGATTTTTAGAAATCATTCTAATATGCACGAGGCTCAAGAAACATTTCTTAATATTGTCAGTTTTGAAAGCAGTTGTGCTGCTTAATATTTTTGTAGAAACTGTGATGCCTTTTTTAGGATTCTCTGATGAATAGGAAGTTTAATAAACAGAATTTATTTTAAATACCATTTTTGCAACAATGTAAATTGTCATTTTTTTTAAACATTAATTTAATGCATCCTTGCTGAATAAAAGCATCCATTAAAAAAACCTTACAGACCACAAACTTTTTGTATATCTTTCAAAGTAATCAGTATTGTTTGGAACTGTGACAGAATATACTGGCTCAACCTTTCCTCTTAAAGTGAGATATAAAAGCCTTAAATATGTAAGGAACAGGTGGTTTTGTACACAGAATATGCATGAATGGCTAAAATGCCCATCACTAATGTTTTCTCATTCATCTTGTGTGAGTTCAGCACAGTGGCAAGATGTCATGACAGAGCAGAGGCCACATTTCTACCCCTTTCCACTAACAACTGCTGGCATCCGGATATTTACTACATTTTCAGAACAAACACATCAGATTTCACTGTACAAAGCCTTAGTCCTAAACTTAGTAGCGACACTAAAACAAACCTTGAGTTTCAGTTTATGTCTAACTTAAATATATGCTGCTACTGGACATGTACACAACAAGCATGACTGAATGTGGAATCTGCTGAAGAGCACAGAGGTATAGAAGGTCCTGAGTCACGTTTTTTTTTTTAAACAACTTGTTCACCCTATCAGATGTGATTGATTGCATGTATGAGAACAGAAGCTAAATCTATTTTACTGTGCTGAATCAGCAGTGAGCGGTCACAGGACTCGGTCATTGGCGGCTCAGATTAGCAAGGGTTTTAACACATGGATGGAGGTTAAATGACCCGGTGTTAGGTATACAGATCTCTCTTGACTCTAATGATATAGAAGCAGATTTTCTGAGGTAATTATTCTTGCCTGAATCTGTTGGGATTTGAATTGACAAGCTGGTCCTTGAAAACACAAAAATGCACTATGACATGACATTTTAAAAAGGGATAGTTCACCCAAAATGAAAACATCATTTGAAGTCATCATTTACTCACCCTCATGATGTTATGAACCCATTGGAATTTATTTCTTCCTTGAAGCACAAATTCATTCACATTTGTGAACTGATCATTTTTTAGTTCAATCTTTTCAGTGAATCAGCTGACCAAGTTCACAAAACCAGTATGTGAATAAAAGAATAATTCACAAATCAAACTCATTCAATTCAACTCATTGATTCAGTGATTTGATTTGTTGCAGTACTCAAGTGCATAGCTTACTGGAGTGGAAGATTACTAAAGCATCCAGCTACACTACCGTTCAAAAATATTGAATGCTTTTGAAAGAAGTGTCTAATGCTTGCCAATTCTGAATTTATTTGATCAAATTATTACAAAATTAACACAAAATAAAGATTTACATAAAATGTATTTCTGTGATGCAAAAGCTAGATTTTCATTATTTCAGTTTTCAGTGTCACGCGATCGTTTTGAAATCATGCAGATATGCTGCTCAAAAAACATTTCTTATTATCAATGTTATAAAGAGTTCTGCTGCCTAATATTTTTTGTGGAACTGTGATACTTTTTTATCAGCATTGTTTGATGAATAGAAACTTCAAAAGAACATAATTTATTTGAAATATCATATTTTGTATGTATTTCCGGACACTTTTGATCAATTTAATGCATACAAGTGCAGATTTCTTAAAAATAAACGAATAAATAAATAAAATCTTACTGAACTTTTGAACGGTGGTGTAGATTCTTTAAAATTTCTCCTTTTTTTCCCCTCCAACTTATTTATTGTTTAATAACTTTATTATTGGAAGTAATGAAGTCATACTTATTTTGCATCAACATGAGTAAACGATGACAGAATTGTCATTTTTGGGTGAACTATCACTATAAGGCTCTTGGGCAACAAAAACTACCCACAACATCCAGTCGCGTGTGATTAGAATCTTATTAGAGTCTTTTTGTAAAAGTCTCCAGAATCCAAATTCGCAAGTATTTCGTACTATGATCATCTCGTAAAAGTGGGAATTGATATGAAACTGTGAATGGAAAGGAGAGCTGGAGTGGTTAATTGAAATACATTCAATCGCAAGCTTAGCAGAGGCTCAGGATAAAATCAAAATCCTTTCTTTGTTCTGTAATAAACCCCTTATTTAAAAGATTGTGTCATGTGTTTATTCTTCTACCTTAGCCTTTCATGATGTTGTTTCCTTTCCTGTGAGCTTCCTTCCTCTTTTCCCCCGGGGTTTAGATATATCCTTGAGTCCCAGGATGCAAACAGGCTTAGAGAGTATTAACACATACCTTTCATCTTTCTAAAAACTGTTGACAGTTTTCACACTCGCACTGCATGATGTACAGAGGAATAGATGCACTCATCATATCAAAGCAAAAAGTGTCCAAGTCGAAAGAATTTGCTCACAGGAATTTATGACAATCAGAGGGAACTATTACTAGCTGCAGTGAAGTGGGCAATGAAGAGCAGTGAGTGAAGAGTAAGAAAAAGTATAAGGGTCACAACCTGAACATACTCAGAGAAAACACCATACATTTGCCTCCTATGTATCCAGTTAAAAGATTCAATAACAATAATGGAAGTTCATATTGAGATCTGTCAAAGATGTTGTTTGTTTTCCGATTGGAAAACTGCTGTTCTTTCTTTCCCCTCCGCTTATGTAATTTTGTTTTAAAACTCATAAAACTACTGCACTTTATGGCCAAAAGTTTGACCGAACCCATATGTGATTTCTAATCAATTAATTTAAAAACTACTGTCATTAATAAGAAGCTTATCCAGTTTATGTTGGAATATGGATTTGATCCCATTCAGTTGCGTGTATGGCTCACAATCACAATACTTTTGGCCATGTAGTGTATATTCCATTTAATCCAACTCTAGTAGTTCTGGAAACAAGTTAGGAATAAAATGAGCTCTTCAATCAGAGAAGACTCAAGATCAGGAGGAGAGGATGCAACATTTAACTCTATTGTCTATTGAATAAATACACTCTTTTTGTGTGTGTGTCAGGTTCCTCCCACAGTCACCCATCGCTGTCTGAGAACACCAATGTTCTGACACAGTTTTTTCCTCTGTGTTTGGCAGGTGGACCTCATAATCTGTGTACATTTCCACCTTTCATCTGTGTTTCAGCTGAGGATCATACCCTGTTTGGCCCATAGCTGTTATCCCTGGGTTTTGTAGAGGATGTGGATGGTTAGCTGAGGACAAAAGAGCAGGAGCAGAAGAAATGGGGACAGATGCTTTTCTTCAGTTATGGTCAGATGGCCGACGACTGCTTGATGCTGTGGAAACTGACCCGTGTTGGAGAGGTGGGAATAGACATAGCCCGTGCCACCCGCGCCCGAATGGAGTGCTTATCCTGCCAGCGATGCCACCGCTTACGAACAGCTGAACGTACCTACAGACATAGAAAGAGACTAGCTTCACTACAAGTTAGTAATAAACACTAACAGTAATTGACAGCGGACAGAGAGAGAGAGAAAAATATGCAGTATGAGGGTGATTAAGAGAGAGGGTGGTGATATATTGGCATTTTTAATACAAAGGACCACTGAAGAAAATGCTTCAATAAAAATAATAATAATACTACTTATAATAAATCTTTCACATTTCGAGTGAAAGGTGAAAAATAAAGATATATAAAAAATATATATTTAAATATACAGTGCCAGATTTTCAATGTTTTTTTACACTACATATGCCATCTGAAGAGAGAGGGTCTATATTCTACATATATGAAGATTGCATTTTTTAGCTTGTATATATTTTACACTGATCTGAGAGCAGTTTATTTGCTTTGCTAATGAATCAGATCTGGATTTAGAGCAGTAGGACTGGTCAAAGGTCAGCAGTAAAGCTCTGCTCCCAGCAAAAACAAAAAACATCTGCACATCAAATCATTAGCCTTTAAATTGCATCAGTGTGATATAAGCCATCAATGAAAAGCTACAGCATAATCAGCATTATATCATGGCAACCAGGGAGTCCTCTCCTTAGCAACCAAACCTATAGCATTTCCTTAAGCTATGCTGTCAGCAAAGGTTGTAATTGTTACAGTCTTTTGTTACAGGGGAAATAAACCAGAAGCCTGTGCTCATATGAGAAAAACCTGGACCGCATTAGACAGTAATTCGGAGGGGGGCCATTTCACTGAATCAGTGTGTCGGCTCTCAGAAAGACTGTAAAAGTCCTCGCTGTCTGCAAATCAATGAGATGGATGTCCGAGTAAACATTTAAACCTCCTTTCTGTCTCCACCTCATTCAGTAAACTTTGTAGGGGGCCTGTCTTTGAAGCAGTCAGGGGACAAATATTAGTCTGCGCTCCAATGCGCTATGGGCAGAGTACGGCTTCCACGCCTGTTGCTCTCTCGCCAGATTAAGCTTTGATTCAGAATCACCAAAGCTTGTGTCAGCAATGCTGACTTTGCTGAATTTTAAACCAGTTAACACTTCACAAGTCGCTGAAGCAGAAAAAAATAACACGTAAAATAATTCAAATCACTGTGATTCAAGCTCAAGAGCTGAAAGATGCGATATCGAACAGATCTGTATAGATAATACAGTATACATAAACAACACCTTCACATAGATATACATTATTTTATTTTTTTTACCTACAATAATTATATCTCTTAATTATCAAATAGTTTTCATTCAAAATCTTGAGTAGCCATTGTTTGAATAGGGAGGAAATAGTTGATGGCTGCCCTGAAACTGTATGAACAGTTGTCTTTGCCCATGAGGGTCAAAGGTTAGTGTCCACAGTAGATCAGAAGTGAACAGCAAAGCTGTGGTGCTGTATGTAATTAACCTTGGAGGTTGGTGTCAAGTGGGGGGTTTAGAAGATGAGTCCAGGAGGTCAAACTCATGCCAAGCAAACAAAAATCAATCTAAAGAAGAAACTTCTCAATTGGCTCTAAGTATCTTGTATCTCTCTTTTTCTTTATTTCTCTTAAAGCGTAAAACCCCTTGGGTCAGTGACTGCTGACACTTAAAGCAATGTTTGAAATACAGCATTCAGAGTATTCACTTTTTTTTTTTCAGCTCACACAAGCATGAAAGTCTAACTGTGGTTTCCTAAGTACATAATTGTAACTGAGGCAGTATAGACTGAGAATATTTCATAGCTGCATACAATCAATATATTCAATCATAAAAATCGACATATTAACATCACAATATCTATATTTATTTTCAACCATTCCTTCTAAATTAGTATTTGCTTGTCAAAGCCAAGAGATAGTGGATCAAATTGCTGGACTCATTTGTCTGTCAAACTTACTGAACTGTCTATGACATACAATCCTCCTTTTTGACAAATTCCTAGCATTATGTTGTTCTTGTTATGATACACGTCATTAATATACTAGGTAACCACAATGGAGTTTTGTTCCTGAAACCAGCCTCTAATCTTGAAAAATGCACACATTGTTTCAGACTCTATCTTCTAATGTTATATTTAGTGTTCCAACATAACAACTGGGCACAAACACTAATGCTTTCTGTTTTTTTTGTACATAGATGGACTGCATTTTAAAAAATGTATTCCAAAATCATCTAGTACATCAGTGAAAACGCAAACTCATGATGGCATTTTGTTTGACAGACATAGAGTAGCCATGCTTTAAAAAGAGGTAGGCCTGGTTATGTAAATGCTGTTATATAGTCAATCATTAAAGCTATGCTCAAACTTTACTGATTGTCATGTACTGTATATTGTGACTCAACAGGTTTAAATCGTGAATAAAATTTTAATATTTTCTGTGAATAAAGACTTACATTTTATCTGTTTCTCTCTTATAGCAACTTCAGAAGTCATGTGTACTTTTTTTTTGTCCTGAATAAAGTGTGAATAAACACACGTTTATAAAATGCATGCAAAAGAAAAAAAATTGGATAGTGTACACTGTTAACAAGTTTGGAATTATGATGCAACACATTGAGAAAAAGTGAGCGAATAACCATCTGCCTGAAAGAAAGTGCTTTATTGTACTTTCAAGCCAGATCATTTCTCTTTTGTCCTTTGACTTTCAGTGACAAGTATTTTTTATTTCAGCTGTAATTTAGTACCACAGGCTTTTTAGTTCTGAACATATTTGCATGGCCACATTGGAGCCAAATTTACCTTTAGAAGTAACATAATGGTGATGACACTGGTATTTTTTTGAAAGTCTTGCGCCTAACATTGTGGTATCCCTTTCATATATACTGGAAACAGATCAATGCTATAACTTTGACTTAAGCAATACTGTACACTTTGCTTTGCTTGTGTATTCTGATATCTGTCTGTGATTGAGGGTGACCTCAGATCAAGCCCTACACTTTCCTGCTTGCCTTGAACCTGTTCATTGCCTAAAATAAGCCCAGACGGATCCAATCCTGGATCCTTTTACAGCACCTGTATGCGTGTTCACTTATGGGTACAACATGATGTGCAAGATGTGCTTGCATTTTCTATCTGGGCAAGATGCTAAAGAGGAATATTTTGGCTGGAAATTCCCAAAGGTTCACTGTAGTTCTCAAAGGGCATGTAATACAAGCCAGATTTAGACTTTGCAGGAATTCATATTTTATGAGCAGGGTCAGTTTCTATAGTTATTGATTGCCAAAAGGGTGGTTTTGGGTTAATGGTGAGTTTAGAAGGGTCTCGGTGTGATTCTTTTGGCCGGGTCTCACTAGACAGTCACGGCTGAAGAAATCTGAATTGCCCAAATTACTCAAACTGTTTGCATTGCTTTAGTAGAGCTGTGCTACTAAAAGTCAAAAGTAGAGGGCATATTTGTGATAAAAAAAAGATGGAAACAGAAGAAGAACATCAGGAAAAGAGTTTTCTTACCTCACTGTTCAAAAAGCAGTAGAACACTGACACAAAAAAACCCTGTAAAGAGGACAAGAGAATGAGAAACAGAAATAAAACAATTCTAAATAGCACTCAAATTTCATTTAAAAGAAATCTGTAAAGTCAACATAAATCATGATTCACAAGCCATTTGTCTCTTTATTTCAAGGTCCAATTCTCACTATAAACTATTTGCTTATTAACATGCATATTAACTGTTTATTAGTACTTAAAACTTTACTCTGTATAGATCCCTTAAACCGACCCAATACCTAAACTTAACAACTACCTTAATAACTATTAATAAACAGCAATTTGGGACTTCATTGAGGGGAAACACAAGGGTGTCAAATAGCTGATGCTGAAAGCAAAAATCTAATTTCAGTGTAACCTTCCAAAAGGGAATCTGTGGCAATTATATCACAGAAAAAAATGTATAATATATTGCCTATCAAAAAAAAATAAAATAAAAAAAATAATAATAATACAAATAATTGAAACCTCATATTTACTGAATATGATTTAGTAAACAAGTGAAACAATCATCAACATCTCCCTTCACACACACACACACACCAGTTTAAGCAAGCACTAAATACAATGAAATACACAGCGCCATATTCAGATTCAGTGTCTGTCATCATTTTCAATGCGCATCAGACTTATTATTCAGTGTGCCTTGTTCACAAACCTGAGTACATTTATAAAAGACAGCATGT
Source organism: Carassius carassius (assembly GCF_963082965.1). Lineage (NCBI taxonomy): Eukaryota > Metazoa > Chordata > Actinopteri > Cypriniformes > Cyprinidae > Carassius > Carassius carassius. The sequence continues at coordinate 12,355,196 of NC_081763.1, forward strand.
GCAAATAAACAACTCCATCAGTGGGTGCAATTTATTCTTAGTGAATTTCCACCTCTAAACATTAGTTTCGGATCTGCTTTAAAACAATTAATCAGGGTTAAAACTGTGCTGGCTGCAACCTGATCTCTGACGAAAACATATCTGTGGGAACTTTTTTGCAAGATGCAAAATACGTACCAAAAAGTACATATCACTGCAGTTTCCAACAGTAACGAACAATAGAGGCAATAAAACAGCAAGTACTTTTAATCGTTTTCATACACAATTTTGGACTGTGTCAATAACCAGCTCCACATTTTTCACTTTCTGGACTTGTTGTAACTAGTTTCCTCGGTAGCTTAGCTGGCACAGAATTGGACTACAGATGTGGAATCCTTGGGTACGAATCCTGTGACAAACATGACTCATGATAAAAGAGCTCAAAGATGAGAGATTGGAAAACAAGCTAGAGTGACATGCTTGCGATTGTGTTTTTTTGTCGTATTCGCATTTGCTTATACTCTCGGTTAGGTTTAGGTGTAGTGCAGATGGTACATTATTTTAAAACTTCACTGGGCATTACAGTTATAATGCCACTCAACGGACATTTCAAATCAGAATGGCGGTGACATGTACAAAGCCAACATCATATGAAACGTACGTTCATCTGTTCCAAGGAAAAAAACTGAACACTCTTTTGGTGCCATTTATTGAACATTTCACACTGAATATGTCATGAAAAGTGCATGGCGCTACATATTTCACGTCTTGCAAAAAAGATCCCACAGGTACATTTCCGTCATGACACTGGGCTGGTTTACTCACCTGAAAGGACTCTAGGAAAGAGTTGAAGTAGATGAAGACAATCTGTGAGATTTCATCCTCACCAGGGTTGACGAAGAACAGCATGTATGTGATGCCCAGCAGTGGCAGAAGAACCAGTGTGGCCTTTACTGCTTTCCTTTGAGAGTCAGAGATGTAGAGATGATAATAAAGAAACCAAACACAGAAATCTTCTGAAATTACAATATTAAAAGCTCAATTAATTTATTCACTACAGTGTATTTTTATTTTATTTTTTATTGGAATAAATGAACAAGTTTATTGGAGTACTACAAGTAAATATCTACTCGCATCTGATCCAGTGTGTAACAGTGTGTCATTTATTTGCAATTATTTGGTAAATTACAGTAACTAGAAATTTCTGAGTAAAAACTGCTTCAAAGAAATAAAACTGCAGAACACTCCCCCTCTCTTCTAAAACTCATGCCATTGGTAGTGCCAAAAAATAAATATTTTCTACTTTATTTTATACAGTGATCAGCATTTACATTAAAGTGCATTTTTTTTATCATACTCTAAATAACTATATAATTTTTTAACCTTAGGAAATTAAATTACATTTTATAAATTTTATAAATAAATAAAATGAGGCATGCAATCAGATATTCAATATATAAGACTAACCATACACATTTAACAAACAAACTTTAGTTTATTTCATGAATTGAGTTCATGAAATAAAGTTAAAAATATGATTTATTAAATTCTCCTAATATGGGGACAGGAGACTTGTCAGTCAATAAATGGGAAAACAAAGTAACTGCCATTACGTTTTTGAAAAAGTAACAGATATTTTCTTGGAAATAAACAAAGAATGCGTAACTTTACTAGTCACTTGAAAAAAGTAATCTGATTATGTAACTCACATTACTTGTAATGCGTTACCTCCAACACTAAAAAAGTATAACAGTTTCCTAAAAAATTATTATGCAGCATAATTTTTTTTTTGGAGCACCAAATCAGCATATTACAATGATTTCTGAAGGCTTATGTGACACTAAAGACTTGAATAATGATGCTGAAAATGTTATCTTGATGAATACAATACATTTTAAAATAAATTAAAATATAGAAAACAGAAACTTTGTATTGTAATAATACTTCTCAGTATTTTTAACCAAATAAATACAGCCTTGGTAAGCATAAAATACTTGTTTAAAAAGCATTTTAAAGTCATACCAATCTCAAACATTTGCATGGTAGTGTGTGTTGTTGAGAGCTTCTCATTTGGTAGCTATCATAGTCAAATGAACCAAAATGAAATAAAAAATTAAGTTGCGAGGGGGTTTATTCAATTTTCTGAATGGCAAGCATTCACATTCCTGCTAATATGTCTCCTGGGCTAACAACGAGCAACCTCTGAGTGAGAAAACTTCTTCTGGGATCTGTCAGTGCTGAACAGTCTGCCTCACCTGTACTGAATGGTCTCTGAGGTGGTGGAGGCCCTCAGTTTAGTCATCAGGATCCTCACAATGTTGAAGAGAAAAATGAAGTTAATCTAAAGATGGAAAGAGAAAGAGAAAAAAAATTGCACACTTGAGTACTAGACATAAATAATCGATATGAAATTACAAACATAAATAACGGACAACATAATAAGACTCATGAAAGGGGAAGCACCAAATAAAATAAAAAAAGTTCCTGAAACATTTGTTTAAGAGCTGACTCACCAGTAGAACCAGGATCATGGGACCCTGATAAATATAATCAGTGTAAATGCCGGCTCGCTTCCCAAACCAGCACCTGCACAGACAAAATAAGATCACGAAGCACAGAAAATTATTATACATGCACATCATGAAGCCCAGAAAATGGTTATAAAATATATATATATATATTATTTTGACCCCATTTCTTCAGATACGTGACTGTTTATCCGTGTAACAATAAAAAGGGATTTTAAAATAATTATTTATTATTCTAGCACAATGATTAAACAAGCAAGCCTAGTAAAGTGATTAAAGAAGATCCCCTGGAAGAAAAATATATAAAAAGAAGCTTTTCTATATATATAAAAAGAAACAATGCAAGGAAGAGAAGGCAAGTGTGTCCCTTGGGAAGAATATGCACCAGATTTGTTAAACTTACAGTTTCAGTTGGGTACACTGCACAATTAAGAGTGTTTCAGTTTTACAGGTAGAGACACGTGGCATTTGGGGATATGTCTGAATGGCAAAATGCTGTCATTTGTGGAGCTCAACCAAAGACATGCACAGGTTCATCAAGGTAAAACATGTCTCATGTTTTTAAATGTGCATGTTTTAAAAATGCTTTTCCAGGACCGTCTAACAGTACTTAAATAATTTATCACATATTTAACATGGCCTGGGTGATATATTCTTCGACCTCTATGTAACTCTTTAATGTTCCATGGAACCTGTCCATCTTGTCAACTGTCAATTGGTAAGGGACTAGGCTAATTTGTCTAGTCTCTATTAAAGGGATAGAGCAGTTCACCCAAAAATTTAAATTCTGTCATCCTTTACTTTACTCACAAACCTGTATGAGTTTCTTTCTTCTGTTGAACACACAAAACACACACACACAAAAAAAAACACTTGTCAGTCTCCATCGTCTTTCACAGTATGAAAAAAATAAATAAATAAATACAATTATATATACTATATATATATATATACAGTACAGACCAAAAGTTTGGACACACCTTCTCATTCAAAGAGTTTTTTTTATTTTCATAACTATGAAAATTGTAGATTAACACTGAAGGCATCAAAACTATGAATTAACAAATGTGGAATTATATATGGAATTATATACATAACAAAAAAGTGTGAAACAACTGAAAATATGTCATATTCTAGGTTCTTCAAAGTATCCACCTTTTGCTTTGATTACTGCTTTGCACACTCTTGGCATTCTCTTGATGAGCTTCAAGAGCTAGTCACCTGAAATGGTCTTCCAACAGTCTTGAAGGAGTTCCCCGAGAGATGCTTAGCACTTGTTGGCCCTTTTGCCTTCTGTCTGCGGACCAGCTCACCCCTAAACCATCTCGATTGGGTTCAGGTCCGGTGACTGTGGAGGCCAGGTCATCTGGCGCAGCACCCCATCACTCTCCTTCTTGGTCAAATAGCCCTTGATGCCTTCAGTGTGACTCTACAATTTTCATAGTCATGAAAATAAAGGAAACTCTTTGAATGAGAAGGTGTGTCCAAACTTTTGGTCTGTACTGTGTATATATATATATATATATATATATATATATATATATATATATATATATATATATATATATATATATATATATATATATATATATATATATATATATATATATATACTATGGAAGACAATGGGGACCAGAAACTGTTTGTTTTACCTCACATTGTTCAACAGATCTTTTGTGTTCAGCAGAAGAAAGAAACTCTTACAGGTTTGGAACAGAATTTTATTTTTTGGGTTAACTATACCTTTAAGTGACAAATACATTTTCAAAACAAAACACCCTAGCACCCACCTTTTTGTACAGTCTTTGACATTGACAACATCATTTTTGTACTATAATATGCTTAGCTGCATTTTATTTAGGGGTTCAAGTGTGTAGTGCTGAAACTCTATTGTAATTGTTTGAATGGCCAAGGATCAGCAATCTTCATTTAACATTGATCAGGCAGACTAAACCATAAGTCATAGAGACTTAAAACTTAGAGACATGGTAGTACTCACACTGTCTACAATGTCACAAAGACTCGTCCCAATTGGCCTGATGGGGATGCTACAGAAATCAAAAGTATGAAATCGCTCATAACTCCTAAACTGTTAGAGTTAGAAGGAGGCTTAAGAGCCTTATGTCTTAGGAATCCTTGGCTCACGACATACAAAACACATGCCTCGGATTCCACCCTGGCAAACTTTTCATGTATTTTGGAATTTTTGAAAAACATACTTTTGCGAACTAGTCCTAGGTTTTTCACTTGATCGAAACCAAACCAGTGCACAAAGATTCTCAGGAGAGTGAATATCAATAATTATATATAAAAAACTTGAACTTTCAACTCACCATCGCAAAGGGATGCCAAAACGTTCCAAACGGGCAGGGTCACTTTTACTAAAACGGCTATAACTTTTGAACAGAATGACATATATTCGCCAAACTCAGAATACTTATGTAAGGGGTCAATCTGTCACATGAAAGGGAAAAAAAAACCGAGCTTGTCCACTTGGTGGCACTATAGGAGTGAAAAAAAAACATAAAAAACTTTATAACTACGCAACCGTTTGTCCAGATCAACATGAATATTGGTATGCAGTTTATTTGTCCAAAGTGCCACAAGTGTTTATAAGGACATTTGCGTATTTCAAAAAACATGTCCTCCATTGGCCAATGAAATTTGAGCACCTGTCAGACAAGGTTAATGGAGGTCGATCAGAATGAAACTCAGTGGGCCTGTTTGGCCTGTGTTTGAGAACCACTGCGACTCAGTGTTTAACATTAAGTGCAAATATTCCCCCATGTTGGCAGAGGCTATTTACACTAACTCCGCCCACCAATGTGTGATTTTGTGGCTAGTCATCAGCTGTCGACTCCAGTGGTGTAGGTGGTAAACTGTGTGTCATAGTCATTTTGACAGGATCGACCCGGGAATCTGCCTTTGGCGAACTTTGTTCTCCCTTTTCAATTTTCAAATCACATCAGAAAAGCATTTATTTTCAATGTAAATGAAGCAAATAATCAAAAAGATGCAAATAAAGTATTGGGTAGGGTTAGGATAGGTGTAGGGAGGCCTTCATTGTCCCAATAAGGTGGTATCCATTTACTCATTTGAATCAAAATAAAAATTTACACTCAATAAGTTATTATTGGATACTGTTTTATAATGTACTACAATACTGAGCTGCAGAAAATTGCCACTAAAATAATTAGTATAAATAGCAGAAAATCCTGTTATATTAACATTGTGTAAATAGAATCTATAGCTATTTGCGCTTAGTGTAAATAGCATCCATTGCTAAGAAAATATGCAATTTTTACTTAATGTAAATTGCATCTAATTACTATTTACACTTAGTGTAAATAGCATCTATTGCTATTTGCACTTAGTGTAAATAGCCTCTAACGCTAAGAAAATATGCTATTTTCACTTAGTGTAGCATCTAATTACTATGTGCACTAAGTGTAAATAGCCTCTATCACTATTTACACTTAGTGCAAATAGCCTCTGCCGTGATTTAAACTAGTTTAAAACCAGATTAAACAATGTTGACAAACAGGAGGAACACTGTGCGCAATGAGACAGTCAGAAGTCTTTTTAATCTACAAATTGCCATCATTTAGGCATTAACACAGTAGTAACACTAACGGCACCATGGTATTGCGGCAGAAATGTGGGATATTCATATCGAATTATATTATTAATGTAGATATGTATTAAACATATTAAAGGAGTAATGTAATATAATTACAGTATTTTTTTATTAAGATAAAAGGCGATAAAACAGTGCTATAACATTTATAAATATTAAAAAATCATCATAATTCTATGGTAAATTACCTGGAATTACTTATATATATATATATATATATATATATATATTACCGATTATCTCTTCTTGCAGCTATATTTTTTATTTAATTTTATTTTGATATCTATCTATCAAATAATCACACACTCTCTAATTTTTCATTATGTAATGTCACTATAAATGTAAAAAAGAAAAAAAATCAATTAGGGTATTAAACATACATTATAAAATATTATGTTATTAATGTTATTCTAAGTATTAGTTGTACATACAGCATTTTATGTGCTTAAGCACAAATATCAAGCCTTGACAATTCATATTATATATCCCACTCCCACTATTTAATAGAAATTTTGAGACTAAAGAAGTTAATGAGGAGAATATCTGCCCTAATCCATCCTTTAAAAGTGTCTAATATAAGAGTGTGTATGTTTTTTTGTTTTGTTTTTTTTTATCACAGAGAGTCTTTTTATACAGGAGATCTTGTACTGTATATATCATGTATTGACTATCGAACTGTAGGATGTTTACATCTGTGTCACTAATCAATTCTGTGAGTAGCAGGTGTTAATTAGCCTAAGAGTGCAGAATGAATTCTCTGGCTTTATCGTGAATCGATTGTTTAATGACCAGAGTGAGGATTGATGACAGAGATAATTGGGGTTAATCTAACCTTTAATTGCTTATATTGTAAATGAGGTGAGACAGTTTGTGTGTGTTTAGAGTAAAATGCAGGAATTATACATAGATTAAAAAAAGAAAGAAAAATGTAAGAAAGCCCCATCATGGGAGAAACTTACTTTTCATTGTCATAGTACAGCTTGCCAATGGCCCATGCGACTATAATGGGGAATGGAATACCTGCAGATAAAAAGCAGAGCACCCACTCTTAGTTAAAAAAAAAAAAAAAAATATCAAAGACATTGTACAGACAGTATAACTGATTCTATTAAGGAACTGTGTGACAAATCCTCGACAATGACTTGTCTGCAATGCATTTTAAATGAGGAAAATCAAAGGCTTGTTTATTTGCATAATAATAATTTGCCCATGATTTAGAATAGAACCTCATCAAATTGCAGTCCTCATTAGTGTAATAATGTACTACTGTAACTGTGACTCTTTTTTAAGTTATTAATTGACTTAATTTAATCTCTGGCTTTACTTTAAAGGCAACATGAAACCGGAAATTACATTATTTGCTTTTTCAGTTCATGTCCAAATATGTTTATCTGCTTATTTTTTTAAACAAAATTACTTTCCTCTTTCACTGATGTCATAAATCAGTTCTTAAATTTCCTATATGACATAGAGAAAATGGATTGTGTACTGCTTATCACACTAACTTTAATTCTACGGTATATACATTCTGTCATTCTATGAAACAGGTGCCTTTCCCAGTTGATTGAGTGATTGACTTGTTATTATTATTTTAATTGTATCAGGTATATACTGTGTTTAAAGTGTTAATAATTTCTAATTTCTAATCTCAAGCTAAATAAAACATTTTTAATATGTTAATATAATAATATTTTAAAAAATACACTAAAATACAGTAATAAACTTACTGCATTATGTGTTTAGAAAAATAATAAAATATATTTTGAGCTAACATAAGCTATTCTCAGGTTTTTAAAACAGGTACGAGGGACAACAAGCACTCGATGTGGAATAATCCTATATCAGCAATAAATGTGACATGTTCATCTCTACACATGCCATAAGTCTGTTATTTCAATATGCATGATCCAAAAACTGGATAATTTCCATTGTAATGCATCATGGGATACTTACACCAGCCTATACAGATAAACATCCATTTCCTCAGTTTGTCGGTGGAGTATGTCAGTACTATGGCTGTGTGCAGATAGCAGCCCTCTCCAAACATCCAGAAGAAGTTGGTCACATGGAAATAATTATATGCTGCTGTGACCAGCCTGCACCAGATCTGAGAGCAATGAGAGAAAGAGAAATCCAGTTAGGTGTTTAGAAACTGTTCTAAATTGCGCTTTAGGAGATCACCATGCTACTTCTTGTTAGCATTTTTTAAAACACTTTTATTTTAATAACTTTATGAAAACTTATAGGAATAAAACAATTTTACTCCAAGGGAAGGGACATTACAGATGGGTAGATTGGGACAGCGGGTCTGAAACAAGGCATTGGGATGGAACAGATTTAGATTAAAGTAAGATGAAAGCCAGTGGGTTATGGCTTCTCATGACTGGAATATCAGAAGCACAATACCTCTTAGGACATAATGCAGATGGTCAGTGTCAAAATGAAAGCCCCATTTCTGAATATGAAATCTTTAATCTTTTGACAGATCAAAAGTAGTTGGATCAGATTTAGTAAATTTAATAAGCAATTTTATAATTTTGGATTTTTAAAGTTAAGAAAACAGTGCAAACACTGAACTGAATGTAACATTTGTAACACTTTTCGATTAGGAAACACATTAGCACATTAGCTAATTTGCTGTTTATTAATTGTTAATAAGGTAGTTAAATTTAAGCATTGGGGTAGGATTAGGGGATCAGAGAAGATAAAAAATCTGTTACTTTTGGCACAATATTGAAAATTACAGCGGTGAGTTATTACTAAAGTGGGAATTCAAGTGTCACAGAAATATTATAAACTTTCAAGCCTCTGAGTTCTCTTAAAATACATTAGAGAAAACAAAATCTCAGGCTAACACTTATCTCAGCCATACTGTACGAGCTTGAGAAACCACTGAAGGTTCATTTTTTTCCCAGCATTAATCAGTGAGCTAATAGTCCATAGACCATTACATGTATTCTGTGCTAATGATTTTGTTTCAACATGTGAAATAGCGGGGTGAAATGAAAAGCTACTTCAGTCATAAAATCCTCTGGCTCTCAGAAGTACTTCTGCAGAATTTTACAATCGACTTCTATAATAGCCCCCCTGGTGTGACAGGAATTTAAGACCATGTAGAGATTAGAAGCTTCTGTAGGGTCTTTATTGCTAATTTTATAGTTACTTACTGAACAATGTCTTTCATCAGCAGTCACTGTGTAAATTCTCCACAAAGTGACACTTTTCACATTAAATGTGTCATTCATAAAAACTCAGGGATGAGCTGTTTGCTCTGACATGTAAGCCATTTCTAAGATGCATCCTGTACGTACAGATTAAAAAAGACATAATGCACAGCTCAGCCTTGTTAATTAAAGAGGATTGAGTCAAGATGCTCTTTGTATAAACCATGAACTGTAATTGAAAGGATTCAAAACAAGTGTATCCATGACATCGCATTTTTACACAATTTCTTTCATATTTAAACGGCCCCGGCTTTCCATTCTGTCCAAGAATGCTCATTTTATTTAATCTAGTCAGGTCGACAGAAGGCATTTGTCCACAAATCATTTCTTATCACTTTTAAATATCTCAAAGGAGTTTTCTTTGTATGGAATCTAGGAAAATTATGCCACTGCTGTCTGCACAAAGACCTGGAGGAATCCTTAATTACCACTTCCGCCTTAAAACCCCTTGCAAATTTTTGCATCCTTTTTTAAGTTTCTCTCTTGGGGAGTTCAGAGGTAGAACTAATGTGCTGCCGTTCCAAATCTTAGCATGAAGAGCCAATTAAGTCAGCCCTTGCATAATATACAGATGAACAGGTACAAATTATGCTTTGACAAATACAAGATACGTATCAAGGACAAACACTGTGCAATCAAACTCTAATACTTTCCGTAACGCCATGTACACTGTAAAGTATGAGGCTGAATTTGGATGTAGATGGAAAAGCCCCTTGGGACTGATATTGACGTGGAGGTAGATAAATTAATTGCTTGCCTTAGTTGATTAAGTAAGCACAGAAATGTGGAGGGTAATTAATTCTTGGGGAAGCATATGGATGGTGACTCAGGGGCCAAGCTGTTAACATTCCCTCCCAAAACACCCACCAACACACATGTAGTGCCAACAACACCATACACTCTGAAACTAGTTAGATTTTCATCTCTGTTCGAGTGCAGAAACAGAGACCCAGAAGTCAGGGACAGTTTTTGAATGCAATTAAACACACCGTTCACCCAAAAATGAAAATACTCACCCTCATAATAATAATTTTCCACAAGTAACCCACACACCACTCCAGTCCATCAATTAATATACTGTGAAGTAAAAAGCTGCATGTTTGTAAGATACACATCCAAAATAAAGGTGTTTTCACTTTAATCCATAACACTTCCTCCAGTAAATAAGTCAATCCCCTGTTTTCCCCTACACCAAAATCCACCTAAATGCATTGTTTTTGTGAATCAGTTTTTTTGTATCTGTGCACATATCTCTCTTGTTTCAGACAAGATGACTTTTTTCACTGGAGAAATTATTATTATGGATTAATGACTCATCAACACAACATTTTGAAGTAAAACAATTAATAATGGGTTTGTTTTTTACAAACTTGCCTCTTTCGCTTCACAGTATGTTGACTGATGGACTGGAGTGGATGGGTGGATTATTGTGATGTTTTTATCAGCTGTTTGGACTCTCATTCTGACAGCACCCATTCACTGCAGAGGTTCCGTTGGTGAGCATGTGATGTAATGCTACATTTTTCCAAATCTTTTCTGATAAAGAACCAAATTCAGCTTGGGTGAGTAAATTTTCATTTTTGAATGAACTATTCCTTAATAAACTTGTGTTTGTCTGCCTGTGTGCCAAAAAAATGAGAGAATAACAGTGGGGCGAAAAGCGCAAAATAGTTTGAATGAACAATGGATGGAACAAAAGAGAGGGTGTGCACATATTGTGAGAAATAACAACGGATTATGTGAGAACTGTTTGTGTATTTTAAAAGAAAATTAATATGAGTAAGAAGAGAATATTTGTTTGCATATGTGATTACTCACCACATTACTCTCATGCACCTCTGGGTTCATGGTGAGCTGCACCACGAACCAGGTGGCATTTCGCAGGATAAATGCTGTAATCAGGTTCCAGTGGATGATATTTCTCAGACACCGAATACTCCTGAGAATGGACAGGAAGGGAAGATGAAGGACACGAAAGATGGAAGCGAAGAAAAAGTGAAGATGTTAGATAAAATACACTCTTCCTATCAAGGCTTGTTGTTGTCTTTTTCACAGGATGACTTCATGTTGTTTTATTGGTTGATCCATTGTGCTGTTGAGTTTTCTTAGCATGCGGTCCCATCAGATCACGTTATATCTTCAAGTAATGAACATTTCATATTCACAACTCATATGATATACACACAGGGTGTAAACTGATTAAAAATGTGGTCAAATTAATTTGATTATATGCCTATTAATAATAATAATAATAATAATAATAATAAAAAAAAAAAAACCTTCAAGGGACAGTTCACTCAAAAGTGAAAATTCTCATTTACTCACCCTCATGTCATTCCAAACCTGTATGATTTTCTTACTTCTGTGGAGCACAAAATAAGATATTTCAAAGAATGTTGCAACCGAACCGAACTAAAAAAATTAAAAATAAAATTAAAATAAATAACTTTTTTTTTTATGTTCCACAGATAAAGAATAAAGGTAAGGTGATATGAACTGTCTTTTTTTGGGTGAACTATCCCTTCAACAACCACCTCTTTGACAGTGAAAATGTGCTGTTTTCCCATCATCATTATTTTGTTTGATTCATATCATTACAATTTTGATGTCAGGGTGAGATGCAATGAAAAAATGGTTTAGTACTTATAACGATAATAAACATGGTGCCTAACTTGCTTGCTTTGTGTGTTTTAAACTGTAGAAAATGTCACAAGTGCCTCAAGAGAAACATTTTGATTGGGATATCGCTTTGAAAGCTACATTCCAACATTTCACCATTTTACAACAGGTTTCCTGGTTCTGAAAGGCCTTGGGACACAGAATAAGCTGCTCTAATAAGCACCACGCTAAACTGGCAGTCAGATGGGTGTCAATTTGAAGCAGGTCAAGAAGTTGAGGGTTGCACTTGGCTTTCAGACTGACTGCCCAGGCTTTGCCCTAATAGAAATCACAGCTGTACATTAGCATAAACAAAAAAGGCTAAATAATATTTAGTGCAAAATATTCACTGTCCTTATGTTGTATATTTTCATGTGTTCTGGTACATACTGTAAGAACAACATCAAGATGCATTTCTCTACAAGTTTCTAATTTTACCAAAACATCTGCTTAAACATTTTATAACTGGCTTGTTTTGTTCTACTGCTGCCTTGCGAGTGAGTGAGAATTTGTTATTGTATGACCTTTATTTGGCCTCAGGACTGTTTATATGTGACATCTATCAGGGGCGTCATGCTGCTGTTTTTTATAAGGAGACTTCAATGCCAGTGCAGGCTCAACGTTGCACCACTGGCAAGATAAAACAATAAAGCAAGGAAAAAAAACAACCACTTTTTTAATAGATAAGGGTTAAGATGCGCTGTTCTTGATTAGCATGAAAGAAGAACAGGGTTCAAAAATTTTTAAAAAAATAAATAAATCACAATCACATCTAAACTTTGAACTTGACAGTCAGTGATCCTCATACAGTACATTTTTATTCTTTCACAGTGTGTTGTAAATTACCCTCTTTTTCTGCTTTTCTCTCTCTATCTCTTAACTTATGGCATAATTAACAGTAGTGTGACTCAAAGGTCAACTTGCCTGTGATCTCAATCTCAGGCTGGAGGCTGGAGCTGGTATTTACAACTGACCAAAGTGAACCCCAAATCAAAGTAGCAATCATTATTAGATAAGCAGCAGAACTTCCCAAATCAGAAGAATAAAAGAATAACTCACAGAAGATGAATATAAGTAAACTCTTAGGGCAGTTTCTCAGTGCCACAAGCAAACATCAACAGGGTCAAAAACCAAAAGCAAATGTCAATAACGTAATTAATCTTCTAAGAATCATGTAGCAGCCAAAAACGAGAAGAAAACATCATTAAATAACTCTATTTTTAAGAATGTACTTCAGTCTCACTGCAGAGGACAGACAGGTTGATGCAGTCATCTCCATAATGATCCAATGAGACACATTTATAGATCATAAACAAAATGCTCTCATGGTCTCCATGCATGTTTAAGATGAGTTATGGTAGATGAAATGTACAGTACCCTGAAACATGAGGATTTATTTCTCATCTACCTCCCTGAAAACGTTTACCTGTTTAAGGGAGCTTCTATGACTATATGCTGTGATATATTTAGATTTCTAAAAACAAAAAATCTAACATTCTGGAATTTTTTTTTTTTTTTTTGGTAAATGTTAAACTAATGCATTTCACATTCACCCCAGATCCATGAGCACTTGCACAGGCAAACACACAAATCCCATAAACACACAGTTAGCAGCTCCTCTGTCATGCATTTATGTAATCTCAACAGGAAACTGCTAGTCTGGGGAAATTCATTTATTGCAAAGGATTCAAGAAAACGAATTATGACATTGCTTAGCACCAAAGCTTTCGTATCTCTGCCTGTGCATCTCATTAGCAGATCAAACTTAAAAAGAAAACAACACCAGCATTAGACGGCGAAACCTTTTTTAAACATTTCCTTACAAAAAGGCAAAAGAAGAAAATTAGTTTTTAATTATGCTTTCGTTTGCAGTAATATGCTTAAATTACAGATGGCCTGGATATAATCTGTTTTTCTTGCCTTTTTCAATGGTGATTTTAGGGGAAATCTGCAGAATGGATTTAAATAGAGCTGCAATAATCTCTTGTTGTCTCAATTACTGTAGTCAGTGTCAGTTCTGTTACTGTAAAACTCTGTTACCAAGTTAGAGAAACAGTGTTGACAGTATGTAACAGAACTGCCAGTCATGTATGCATGTGTGTGTTTCTCTGTGTATAACTGTCACTTCTGTTACGTACTGTCAACACTTTTCTCTACCTTGTTAACACAGTTTGACAGCAACAGAATTGAAACTGACTAATTGAAAAATTGTTATGGCCTGTTACATCTTCTGATTCATGACTATGTGTAACACATTTTTAAAATAATTACAAATATAACAAGTCTCTCTCACACACTCTTTACCCAAACCAGATCCTTTACTCGAGCCAAACCACATTTCTCAGCTGGAAGCTCCACCTCAGTTAATTATTTTGACTTTTTGTCAGATTGTACAGCAAGATCAAGGTACTGAAACAACATTTTGTTTGAGAACGGATATAAATAAACCCCCGCCTATAAAACTATCTGTGATAAACACGGTGGGGAGAAAGCCATCTGACATCTGCAGGATAGATGGATTGATTGTGAAAATGATGATGCAGTTTTCCTGGTGACAGATGGGAAGGCACACCGTCTTCTGAATGGTAATCGCCAGTTTCAGAGACTTAGGAAGAAGAGATGACATGTCTAAATGCAAAGTGTAAAGCGCACGGCGCAGGTGCACTCAGGACATGTCTAAATCCACTTTTGCTATTTTAATGATGGAAAAACGGGTTTTTCGCGCCCTGGCGAATGGTCTAAACAGGTTGTCCCTATTCTCTTAATGAGTAATGGGTGTTTTTTGGGCGTAACGTGCAATAAACCAATCAGAGTCTCATCTTCCATTCCCTTTAAGAGACAGTTAAGCTCTCCATCTTCTCCTAAGACTCATTCACCTCCCCTGTTCCATCCAGCCCCGTTTTAGACAGCCCTTCTCTTCCAGAGCGCCCACCAGAGCCCGCTCCTCCTGAGCGACCCCCAGGATTCCTAAATGTCCCCAATAATTTATTTTTAACCGAGGCAAAGCAAGCCAAGGCCACAGAGGATCCGCCTTGGCCTCCTGAGTCTCCTGATACACCACAGCCACCTGAGTTACCTGTTACTCCATGGCAACCTGAATTGACTGCTCCGCCATGGCTCCTGGAGCTCCCTGATCCACTCTGGAGGCCATCCTTGTTTCCACCCTGGGCGCCCGCCCTCCCTCCCAGATGGTACTGTTACGGTGCGGGACGCGCCTTCCAGGAGGGGGGAGTTATGTTAGGGTTATGTTAAGTTTTTGGTCTAATTTTCATTGTTTTCATTTCACCTGTGACCTAGTTTTACTTTAACTCCTAATTGTCATTTCGTTCACCTGTGTTTGATTTAATTCTCTCATCAGTACCTTTTGTTTGCTCCCCTACAAATTCTCTGTTTTCCCTTATTCTGTGTCCATTCTTGTTTATGTTAAGTTGGCTTTTGTGAAAGTCAGTGTTGAATTTCCAGTGTCTTCTTCACTCCAACAACTATAACAATAATAAATTGTCATTAATTTAAATAAATCAGCATATCATGTGATTAGTTAAAAAAAAAGTTTATTAACTAATAGCACCAATTACAATATGTAAACGAATAGCACAATTTTTTTTTATCTTTGCTTGCCTTTCAAAAATAGTTATAGCTACTGTAAGCACTGCATTTCAGGGGTTATGCCACAAGTCTGTATTGAAATTAATTTCCCTCCTCAGTTAACTGACTGAAATTTCTAGTGTGATGGATGAATACAGAAAAAACAATGGGAGAGGGTGAGGATGACTTCTCTTGAAGGACAGCTATGAAGCCAGTGTCGTCCTTGTGAAAACACAAGCTCTGGGCGTTTAGCAGCAGAGTATCTGCCGCTTATGCGGTTCCCTGACCTCGTTCACACAACACTCTGAGCAGCTGCCTCTGACATTACTTTCTCATTAGTTATGGATGGTATGCCCATAAATCTGCACACACAAACTGTACACACACACAATCAAACTGGCAGTGATAGATGTGGCTGTATGCAGATGTGGCTGTACTTTCTGTTAATTAAATCCTGTTAACGTGGTGTATAGTTAGAGATGTTTCTCGTAGGATGTGATTTCCCACATAATGGCAAATAACAAATTTGACTCTTACTGCTATTCTCTCATTAATTTCACCCCCTGCAGTTTTCAGTTGCTTTATGTGAGAGAACTGATTAATGTTTTCGTGTGTTTCGACATACTATGTGTGTGTGTGTGTGTGTAGAAATATATGCTGCTGTTTTTCTGTGAAACACAATACAATTGTTTTTTAATTAACACTGCTTTTTTCAAAACTGAAGCACCAAAAAGAAAGAAAAAAAAGTTTAATGCTGAATAAAATGCAATAAAAACATTAAAGTGTTGTACATATATGTGGCAACCCAGACTCATTATTTATAAACCTGTCTGTGGCGCATTTGAAAACAACAACAACAACAACAACAACAAAAAAAAACATACCACCTACACTAAACCCTACCCTAAAGGGGGTTGCACACCAGACGAGAAGCTCAGCATCTAGTGGATTTACCAGGTCACAACCGAACACACTTCAGGTAATTAAAATAGTGGAGTAGCAGGCCGCAAAAGACGATTGGGAAATACCCAGAATGTTATGCAACCAACCATAGATTATTCAAAGACAACATGAGGAAGTCATAAACGTGGAAAAAGATCGCGTTTGTCGTTTTTTCAGGTAAGAACGTCTAATTTTCAATCTGAGGTAAAATGTTCAGTGACAGTCCTTAGAAACGTTAAGAACTAAGCATACCTATATAATTTTTTTTCAACTGATCAAACAAATCAGTATTAGTAGCTACAGCATTAGAAATGTTGAAATTGATAATAATACAAAACAATTGATGAATGGCAATCTAGAATGCTAGTGATAATCTAGACTAAATTATAGCACAGATTCTTCTGGGTTTCATGCATGTATCATAACCGAATGCGATGTGCCAGTTTGAATATGTGAAATGGAGAATGAAATTTGCTAAATGACATTTCGGTAACATTTCATTCTGATCCTTACACAGACTTCAGTAGTCTTAAACAATAGCACTACAAGTTACATGACTATTTTATTCTTTTATGTATTTTTGTCCTTTAGGAAGCTTAAAAAAGTGTAAGAACTGTTGTGTTGTATTTTAAAGCGCTGCATAAAACCTCTCCTTTTGTAATCCATGGAGAAAATAAAAGCATAAAGGTCTGAAACAATATGGTGGTGAGTAAATGATGACTGAATATTCCTTTTTGTGTAAACTACTCAATACTACTCACTGAAGCTCAATGACATTTGCAGCAAGTGACTCTTACCTCCCAATGACCTCCTCCAGAAGACGTTCACATGGATGTCCACTGTGACTCTACTGAAGTGCACTGTGATTGACCCTGTTTCCCATCCCACATCAGTGCCCCAAACGAGCCTCTAAATCCCTGTGAGTCACACAGGAAAAGGCCACATATGCAATACCGATCCAGCCCACTATGTAATAGCATATTTGTGTGCGACTCATTTAGCATGTGCAGCTGTGTGAAAGACCTAAATTATTCATCATTAAAAACAAAGCAGCAGAAAATCCATCTCTGATCTAAGAAGAAAAACAGTGTTATAACAGATAAAGGACACAGTTCCTTCTGGATCGATGAGCACAAGCAAACAAAGATGATACGGTTTGGGACGTAAGACTAGGAAAAATGAACTCAGGTAATAGATGATGGCTTCCACTTCTCATTCAGAAACAATTTCCTAGACAAATAAATAAAGTGCACACAAATTAAGTGACCAAACATTTACCCCCCCCCCCCCCCCCCCAAAAAAGGCAGAGAAAAAATTGAATACAGAAATTTCTACTAAATTTCACAAAAAATTACAAAGAACCAGCAAGAAACAATTTGAAATGTGAAAAAAACCGAAAGTGTTTTTTTTTGTTTTTTTGACAATGTACAACAATAAACTTTATAACAACAATCTTACTGATTTAAATAAATCTTTGTGTGTGCATGTTTATGCAGAAAAATAATCAATGCGCCACTGCCAATTTTAACAATTTAAATTATTTTAGGATTTTTTCCAATTCTAGTTAAAATTGAAATTTCAGCTCTACTGAAAGTCAGTCTCTGGACTAATTAATATTGAACAGTAATTGATATATATATATATATATATATCTGTCTTCCTGTCCTGTCTACCCCCTTGTCATGTATGTATGGACATTTTGATGGCTAATTTCGCTGGTACTTGTGACTAGTGCAAATAAAGGGCTACTACTACTACTACTAATACTATGCCTTAAAAACTGTCAATAGTGTAAAACTGGGCCACTGCTGCCTTCTTTTCTCAAAGGGTTACATATTGTACACGAGGATATGATCAGGGGCAAAAGAGCATGAAGAAATTGTCATTGTTTCGTATATCAGACAGGCTGTAGAACTATTTTAAAAAGCTAACGATCCTTGTAAAATCTTTGAAAAAATAAATAAAAATAAGGAAAAATCGTTTTAATTGTCCACTATTTTACTTATTAGAACAAAAAAATAATTATTGAACTGACATTTCCATGATGCCACACACACACACAAATGAAGCAGATATTTAATTTTGGTACATTCATACCTTGCACAAACTAATATTTTTTTTACTCAATTATTTAAAAACAGGCACAGTCCTGCAGAGTTCAGCTTCAACCCTAATCAAACAAACCTGAACAAGCTCATCCACGTCTTCAGGATTACTAAAGCTACAGGCAGGTAAAGGTTTTTTTCAGGGTTGGAGCTGAACTCTGCAGGATTGCGGCTCTCTAGGACCGAACTTGCCTACCCCCAGGCTAGCCTAACCAGATTTAATGGAAAATTTTATAATTAGATCAATAAAGCATTAGTTCCTTTAAAAGCAGCACATCACTTAAGGAATAAAATTGTGGCAATTACAGTACCTCAAAGCGGGAGGTCTACACATCTCTAACTGCTCAATGCACACTCAGATTACACACAGTGCACTAGTACTCATGTCGCCAACCATCACCATGGCAGCTGAGGGTGGGGGTCAGGGAGGCACTGTTGGTGCTGACAGGCTGGCAGTGCTGGTGACAAGTGGCCATAAGTTCTCCCAAGTGGAAACCTGGGGGTATGCCCGCTGCAGCACTCATGAAACAAACAATTAATACAGAACTAATCCTATTCATGTCGCATAATAATGATTTATTTTAAATTCAAAACTGCATTAGCTAATCTGAACTGCAATATGACCTAAGGTACAGTTTAACAAAAATAATGATAATATTCAATACATTTATATCACAGACACAGTATTGACAGATCACAATAAATTACAATATACAGTGTATATAGGCATCTTGAACTCCGCCCCGCAGAGCGGGTATATAAGGAGAAGCACGAGCAACTCACACTCAAGTCTTCGCTGAGGAGCCAAGCCCAGAGACCCGGTTGCTCAGCAGAACAGCGATGTGGCGAGGGGACGTAACGTCTCCGTTCCCTCCTTCAGGGAACGAGGGTTACATACGTAACCGAGACTTTCCCTTTCAGTCGGTCACATTCTACGTTATGTCAGAAAGAGACTGACGAATGGGGTCCCTTACAAAACGCCACATGGCTGTCTTCCAGTGACCTGTGTGAGTGATAGCACCTTGTCGTGAGGCCAGCACGAGTGAGGGCCTATAGCTGACACAGAATACACTGGGTAGCTGGATGTATGCTAGCAGGCTGCCTGCTCATAGGAGGACTTACAAAGGCAGGTATTGACCAAGGTGGTGATACACATGAACTCTTAGGGAACCCAGCCTGCAGGGTGGAAGTTTCAACGACAGAGCCGGCAAGGTGCTTGCCAAGGGAAAGACACATGCTACGAAGAGACTTACTGTGGAAATACACACGTGGGATTGCCCAGAAGGGGAATCACAACAAATGGAGGCACCTAGTCCCACACAGGGCTGACCGATAGGGCATGCACGCAAGTGCTGGACATCAACAGTGCTGGAGGAACCCAGGGTTCTGAACTGAGGAACTCACCTGAGGGGAATAGCGCATACATCCAGTCCGTAGAGTGGAATGGCGCAGCAAGCGGATTGACACCGAGCAGGTCCTTACTGGCCTGAAGGGGCGAGTACCCGGGAGGACACAGGCTCTACACGGAGATTATAAAATCTTGCAAATGTGTTAGGCGTCGCCCAGCCCGCAGCTCTACAGATGTCTGTTAGCGAGGCGCCATGCCCCAGCGCCCAGGAGGAAGCTACACTCCTAGTTGAGTGAGCTCTCACCCCTAGGGGACATGGTAACCTCTGCTTGGAGACAGCCTTTCCCTTCTGGTGGCCTCCGTAACAAACAAAGAGCTGGTCTGAGGTCCTAAGGCACTGAGTTCTGTCCATGTAAGTGCGAAGCGCACGTACTGGACAGAGCAGTGCCAGGGCTGGGTCTGCCTCCTCTAGGGGCAGTGTTTGCAAGTTCACCACCTGATCTCTAAAGGGAGTGGTGGGAACTTTGGGCACATACCCAGGCCGGGGTCTTAAGATAACGTGAGAGTTGGCTGGCCCAAATTCCAGGCACGCTTCGTCAACTGAAAATGCCTGCAGGTCCCCGGCCCTCTTCACCGAAGCCAAAGCCGTCAGGAGCGCAGTTTTCAAAGATAGATACTTTGGCTCAACTGAGAGCAAAGGTTTGAAGGGAGCCCTCTGCAGTGCCGATAGAACCACTGCAAGGTCCCAAGAGGGAACCTGCTGAGGGCTAGGTGGATTGAGCAGATCATGCTTCCCAAGAGACTTACCTTCAATAGGGTCATGGTGAGCCGAAATGGTGGCCACATAGACCTTCAGGGTGGAAGGAGACAGCCTTCATTCCAACCATTCCTGAAGAAAGGAAAGCACTGACCCGATCGGGCATCTCAAGGGGTCCTAACGACATGAAGAAGACCAAGTGACAAAGAGGTTCCACTTCAAAGCATAGGTGTGTCTGGTGGACAAGGCTCTAGCTGAAGTGATGGTAGCTACCACCTGAGGTGGCAAGGCACCTAAACCTTCTGTGACCTGTCCAGAACCCACACATGTAGGTTCCAAATATCGGGACATGGGTAGCAGGGGGTGCCCTGTCTCTGAGAAAAAAGGTCTTTCCTCAGAGGAATTGGCCAGGGAGGGGCTGTCGCGAGGAGTACAAGTTCGGGGAATAAGGTCCGGCCGGGCCAAAAGGGTGCAACCATGAGGACCTGCTCCTCGTCCTCCCTGATCTTGCACAACGTCTGTGCAAGAAGGCTCACTGGGGGAAACGACCAGCTGTGCGCCGTGCCAAGGGTGCCCTCGGTCAGAGAGTAAAACAACTGGCAGTGGGAGTTTTCTGGAGAGGCAAACAAGTCTACCTGAACGTCTCCGAAGCGTTCCCAAATCAGCTGAACCGACTGGGGGTGGAGTCTCCTTTCCCCAGGACGAGACTCTGAAACAGTTTCAGTTGAATCGCTCTCTTGCCCACGAATTGTTTAAGGCAATTGACTGCGCATGCTCGTTCATAAGCTGCGTGAACATGGTGACCGAGTCTATTTCCATACCGAGAAAATAGATCCTCTGCACAGGGGAGAGTTTGCTCTTTTCCCAGTTGACCCGGAGACCCAGCCGGGCGAGGTGTCTTAGCACCAGATCCTTGTGCTTGCACAACCGTGCTCGAGAGTGAGCTAGAATCAGCCAGTCACCGAGGTAGTTGAGGATACGGACACCTCATTCCCTGAGAGGAGCCAGGGCTCCCTTCGCGACTTTCGTAAAGACATGGGGAGACAAGGCCAACCGGAATGGGAGAACCTTGTACAACTATCTTTGAAAGGATGCAAACTCAGCCTGTTCTATTTTAGCTCAATAGAAATAACTCTTTTAGTGGTGATGAAGCGCTCAGGGGAACGCGGGAGCTGCAGCAGGAAACCCAGACGAACCGCTGAATCGCACCGTAACACCCATACCAGTTGATAACCAGTTGTAACACTCCGGTGAAGCAGCAAACGGTGTGCTCGGCTCTTACAATTTATGTGTATGTTAAGTAAAGTGGGATGGTACTTATGTGCGTTTCAAATTTTTTTGTGAAATAATAGTTTTTTATATATTTATTTATTTATTAACAAATTTATTATATACAGGTATATCGTAGAAAAGTGGGTTGCAGCTTGTTGAAGATGGGAAAATGTGGGTACCATGGCCAAACCAGTTGAGAACCACTGATGTTAGCTATATACATAAAATGTCAAGTAAGGGATATTATACATCCAGTCAGTTGTTATCGCAGAATAAACCCAGACACAAAATACTGATTTGAATATTTTAACTATATATGTATTTTATTTTAAATACATTTAAGATTTTTTTTAAATAAATTATTATTACTATGATTTTACTAAACAAACAAACAAACTTAATATCCTAAGCCTATAAATCAGAATCTCTGTTGGTTCAATAGCATTGTCGTCAGCATAAATAAAAAAATATGTATGTTTGTATGTATGCATGTAGTGTATGTAGGACTTATACTATAGTAAATTATGTGAATTATTTATAATTTATTTTGTGCAATATACACATTTATTTATCATTTGCCCTTCCTCAATATTTATGTATTGCATTATTTTTGCAGTTTTAATCCTACATAGTCCTGTTCTACACTTTTGCATTTCTCCACCTTTCTCTATCACTCTTGCTTACACATATAGCAGCCGTGCTTACTGATATACCAATATAATACCAATATAATATAATATATGGTGTTAACGGTACAGCAAAATCTTTACCAGTGAACATATTGTATATACCCTAACATTTAAAAGAGCAGATTAAGCATAACTTTGCAAAACGGGCTTTGCCATCTAAAAACAAACAGACTTTAAAGGATGAACATGTTCAAGCTTTGCTGGATATCCAGGGAGCATGGCAACTGTCTGGCTGCAGTGTGGTTGCTGGAGGAGGGACAGGAACAAGTCAGTGCTGACAAGCCTGTGGTACAGATGCCAGAGAAGGCAAATCCAGGTTGGCAGGAGACAATCTAATCATTACACCACTCAAGCTGCCTGAGTGGAGTTTCTACCAACACCACCCCCCCCCCCCCACCCCCAAAATAATTTTCAAATAGGGCTTTAGTCACAAAGTTTCTTTGAATTTCTGAATCTTGACTGCTACCACAAATAAAAAGGAAGAATTTTTGTTCTCTGTTCAATTTTGAATGATGCACTACAACTGAGCTTCATTATGAAAGGTAATTTTTAATAAATTAAATTTATAATTTCAGTATTGACAATAGGGTGTCCATCTGTCCAGTTTTAGGTCAGACAGTTCGGTTTTGAAATGCCATGTCTGCCTACCAGCACACCCTTGAGTCAAATGCTCATTTGTCCTCCTTTTAAGATCCTCATTATTTGATACTTTATCCAATATATATATATATATATATATATATATATATATATATATATATATATATATATATATATATATATATATATAGATTGTGATGAGTCAGCTGCCTCCTCCCTGATTATCATTGGCAACCCGTCCTAAATCGCCGCCCTTCACCAGGCTCCCGACAGGAGTGGGTGTGTGAGAGGAGGGGCGCTGGATGAGCCAGAGCTGGCGGCGTGTGATGGAGCACACCTGTTGTGAATGGAGCCTCACACAACGAAGTGGGGAGTGCGTGCTTTGGCCACATTTATCCCCTCCTTTGTATCTTCTGTTAATAAATAATTAACTCCTGCTGTGTTTAAGTTAATATGAGTGAAGTACAATTGAAACACATAATCAACCATTTTTGTCAACTATCAACATATTCTATATTCAATGGAATATTTAAAACAATCTTATAACAATTTATGCAATTGTAGCTGCAGTGTAGATGCATGCATGCACATACTTAAGGTAAGGAAAGTTGCCTTTAGAGCAATAATTTTACTATATTTAAATATCTTCTTATACACACTCTCATTCCCAGAGAGTAATTTCCTTATTATTTTGAATACTAAATAAGATACTTTGAAGAATTTGGGTAAGCAAACAGATGCTTGTAGCCAATGACTTCCACAGTATTTTTTTTCCTTCGTACTATGAATGTGACTACCAGCAACTGTTTGGTTACCCACATTCTTCTAAGTATCTTCTTTTGTATTCAGTGGAAAAAATAAAAAACATGGAACAACATGAGGGTGAGTAAATGATGACAGAATTTTAATTTTTGGGTGAACTATCCAGTATCCAGTTATTGCTTGTAGCTTTGATATTATTTTGCAGTTTTTATCCTGGCTTCACTGAATCCTGTAAAGTGTCCTCCTTTCTGTTGTTTTAGTAATTACCACACTAATAATACATTTAAAAATTACATTCTCCCCCTCCTAAAATCTATACCTAAATGCAAAAAGCAGTTGTGAATCTCTACTCATAAAATTTTTTTATGCAACACTTCCTTTCACATGACTCTTACTTCTGAGTCTCTGCATGGGTCTTGCAGTCTTCTGGTGCCTGCTCACCACTGCATGTGTTTTAGTTATTAGCATTCCCACTGCCTGCGCTAATAGGAGTGCGTTACCATAGCTGTCTATTTAAGTCCCCCCTCATCACTCACTTCTCATTGATCCACTGCACCAAGCCTTTTCTGCTAAGGATGTGTCCTTTCACGAATAATCGCCCGCTCAGAGTAGGCTCCACAATCACAATCCTCTGCAGCTGATGTTGAGAGGGATCACAGGCAAAAGCTCTGAGTGATGCAATTTTAGGCCATTAACAAGGTAACCAAAATAATAAACTGCAGGGAGCTAAAGCAGGCCGCACTCTTTGCAGGAGCTCAGTGCTAACAAGCTTGCAGCACCAGAGGAACGAACCTCCTAGAGCGTCCCTGAGCACAAATGGTGTGCAGATGTACTGGTAACATCCCGTGCTGGGTCCCAGTAAGAACGACCTGTCCATCCACTCACACAATACAGTGGGGGTGCTGGCGAAGTTCCATTGCCTCATACAGTGGCCATGTGCTCCGAGGTCTGCTGACTCTATCACCCTGCTGACTCTCATTGCGTAAGCATGCACAGAAATAGAAGAGCAGAGGTCCTCCTCATCTAGTGCAGCTTAAAGGAAGAATAAGTTTACTTCTGACTTTTTCGAGAGTCACTTAGTTATCACATTTCTAAAGCACTATTCAGATGAAAGTAGTTGTATAGTAGTTATATATATATATATATATATATATATATATATATATATATATATATACATACACACACACAATACCGATCAAAAGATTGGGGTCATTAACAGGGTTACTATTGTTAACTAAAACCAAAAAAATTATATTAAAAAATAAATAAATAAAAATCACCTATTTTAACATGCTGCCTTAAATTTGGTTGTGCAAGTAATTTCAACATAAATTACATTAAACTGACTTAAAAATTTTGTTGAATCTCATAACACTCATAAGAATAGTTCCTCATGGTAAGAATAGTTCCCTTTCTGACGTTCACTCCTATGTGTGTTGGGGTCATCCTTGAGAGCCTAAATCACCTCTGTGAATATCAGAAAAGGCTAATTAAATTGGTGTGTACAATGTGCATGCGAGGCCAGGCCCATATAGATGGGTATATAAGGCTGGCCATGTGCAAGCTCTACTTTGGAGCAATTCAACTCATCTCATATGAGAAGCAAACTTTTCTGATCATCTCAAATTACCACTATATTATTCAGCACATTCAGTGGTCTCTCTCGTGCTGCACAGACAAGTGTGAGGCACTTCCCATGGATGCTTGGCAGATGTTAAGAGCGAAATTTCCATTTTTAAAGAGTAAAGTTAGTTTAAAAGAGCATCACACAGCGGTTCGCATCTTTTCAAAGATGCCATTCCATCCGTGTTCTTCTGGTTGTGGGGGATTTTTCTCTCCCTCCGATGACCAGGATTGCTGCATTCTGTAATTGGGCCATGCTCACACTGACAAAGTTTTTGTTGGTGGATCATGTTCTCATTGCCAGAATATGACCATCAGAAAGTTGCGGTCATAGCTTTCATATGTCTTCTCAAGGAAGAGATTGAGAGCTTCCCGCGTTGCTCCCTGTCCCCCTGGACTGCACTGTTACACCGGTTAAGTTTTTGGATAAATTAGATGGCTCACCAATGGGTGAAGTTAATTTCTCATTCAGAGCTTAAGAGGAAGACCTTCTGATGTGGAGGACACTGCTGGTCTGCCAACGTCTGGTGTTCCAGCCCAGTCTGAGCCTGGCACAGAGTTTGCAGCTGTGCTTGCGCAAGCCGACATGAGCATTGTGCCCTCGACCCCAATGCCTTTCTTCCTGGAAGTGCATGGGAATCTCACAAAGACATAGAATACACCGCTTTTGAACAGGACACACTTTGCTGGCTCCTTCATCCTCACTGCCCACGTCAGGCTACTAGGAACCTTCAAAGAGGTCCTGAGATAGGCAACCAAGGGATGGAGAGGCTACACACCTGTTTGCCCCAGGATTGCAGGTGGGCCTCATTCCTCTTGGGGGAATTTTACATTTTCAATAAAAGAGAAGTTTCCTCCTTCCATGGGTTTCATGCTTCATCACAGTGTTTGTGGCTCTCATCTCAAGGTGACTCCTTCACCTTCCTGTATTCTGATGCCTCATGTTCAAGTTCAGGTAAGTGCTTTATGTGGCTCCTCAGCTGCCTCCAGCCCCTGGACCAAGGTCAGTACATGCAAGACCTCCCGATGTTATGGACCATGCTCTGCCTTCCTGCAGGCTCCCCGCCTTGGGTACCCTGGGTATTGTCCCATTAGTACCGCTAGTACAGTAACTGGATGCATGTTTATTGCTTCCCAGCCTGTCATGCTGGCTGGTCAGGACAATCCAGTTCAGTTACACAATTCGGTTCCTCAGGTGCCCGCTCAGGTACAGTGGTGTAATCTTTACCTCAGTGTGAGCAGTGAAGGATGCAGTAGAGCCTGCCCCCCATTCTACAGCCCTTACTTCATAATACCCAAGAAAGGTGGTGGTATGAGGCCGGTCCTACATCTACGAGTGTTGAATTGGGCCCTTAACAAGCTCCCGTTCAGAATGTTCACAGTCAAACACATGCTCACATGTGTCAGACACAAGGATTGGTTTGTGGCGATAGACCTGAAGATAGAGCTGGTAGAAGGTAGAATTCGCCCCAAGCCCAACAAGTACATTTTGATTGACAGCTTTTTAAAAGCCCGAAACCGTTTACAGCCTGACATTATTCAAATGTGCACACCACACAGCTCTTTTGCCTTTTGTCAAGAATAAGTCATTTATACATGTTTTAACATAATTTACTCATGACTAAGGCTATAGGCCACTTGGAAGTAAGAACAAAGAAATAAAATAAGTCCTCTGCATCGTAACATCTCATCACTCTAAATAGGCCTATGCAAACACCTAGCCTATAAATAGGCCAACACACCAATAAAAAGTCCTTCTTAACAAATTAAATTAAGATAAATTCTAAATTAAGATGGGTATTTGGCAATAAAAATATATATAAGATAAAGATAAGATAAAGGCTCCGTGGGATTTGCTTTGCCACTTCTCTCCACAATGATCTGGCTAATTTTGCAAGTTTTGGGTAGGATGGTTTGTTGATCTTCCACTAGCCAAGAACATCCATTTCATTTTCCTTGACAGCTGTTTCAATGTAGTGAGTGACCTCATCATCTTCCCGGTCAAGT
This sequence comes from Carassius carassius, assembly GCF_963082965.1. NCBI lineage: Eukaryota > Metazoa > Chordata > Actinopteri > Cypriniformes > Cyprinidae > Carassius > Carassius carassius. The sequence continues at coordinate 12,382,915 of NC_081763.1, forward strand.
TGCTGTACATTTTCCCACTCTGCAAAATTCGCTTTTTTTGCCGGAAGATTAGTGGGTTCAACTACGGAGAGCTCTTGGTCTCGTATCTCCATATCTAATGCATCTGCAGCCTTGGCCTGCAGAAAAGTGCGAGCATAAGCATGTATGGTATTCCCTGTCTGAGTGTGACAACATTCACTTTACGCGCAAGCCAGTCTTCATGGCATTTACGCATGACAGCTTGCTGAGGGGAATCCAGGGCATTGGGCTGACAGTGGCTTTTCAGTTTCTCACACCAAGCCAAAGCACAAGCGCAAGCCCGGCCCGAGCCCGTGTAAAATGATATAAGTTAAGCCCGAACCCGTCATGTCTCTCGGGTCCTGTTGGGTTCTGGCAAAGATCTTCAGCTCTACATGAAGGACACATACTTTCGTGTCTCTATCCTTCCTAGTCATAGACCGTTTCTTCGGTTTGTCTTCGAAGGATGGGCATATCAGTACAAGGTCTTCCTCCGGAGGCCGCACTGGTCCCACTACGGGAACACAGGGAACAGGTCATTTCACACCTGGCTTGTGGTCAACTAGGAGAAGAGCATGCTTTCACCTGTGCAGAGCATCTGAATAAGCTCCAGCTGTGGTAGATACTATCTTAAGTATCATCTACAAGGTAGCTCTATGCCCTGAAGTGGTGTATTTTCACAATGTGGTGTTCCATTCGAGGCGAGGACCCTTGGGTCAGTGCTTTCCTTTTTACAAGAAGCCCTTGAAAAGCACCTGTCTGCCTCCACTTTGAAGATATATGTGGGTGCAATAGCAGCAAAATATGGCCTTGTGGATACAGGTCATTGGGAAAGCACGGCCTGATAGTTAGATTCCTAAGAGGCACTCAGAAGTTGAATCTCTTTTGGGATCCTTTTGTGGTCCTGCAAAGTCTACAGAAAGTCCAGCAAATAGGTGGAGTGTAGTGTGCGCTCTCTGAAGTTGGCCTTTCTGACTTGCATGTCGTTCAAAAGGGTGGGAAACTTACAGGCTCTCTCAATTAGTGATTTGTGCCTAGAATTTGGGCTGGACTACTCTCATGTTATCTTGAGACCCAGACCTGGATATGTGCTCAAAGTTCCCACTACTCCTTTCAGGGAACAAGAGGTGAACCTGCAAGCATTTTATCCAGAGGAGGGAAACCATGTGTCCAGTACACGCTTTGTGCATTAATGTAGATCAAACCCAGAGCTTCAGACAATCCAAACACATCTTTGTCTGCTTTGGAGGTCAGCAGAAGGGGAAGGCTGTTTCCAAACAAAGAACAGCCCACTGGATTGTGCATGGCATTTCTGGGCCATATCAAGCCGAGGTTGTGCCATGTCCGCTGGGAGTGAGGGCTCACTCCACTCCACTGGAATTGGGACACAGCGCCTCACTAGTCACTAGCAGACATATGTAGAGCTGATTCACAGAATGGAGACATATGTCCAACTGGCCACAACTGATCACTGATGTGGCTGAGACACTACCTTGACTTCTCAGAACAAACTGTAGTAGAGCTTGCACGTGGCTTGCCTTATATACCCATATATTCAGCATATTCAGCACACCAATTTCATTGGCCTTTTCTGAAACTCTTAGAGGTGACTGGGGCTCTCAAGGATGACCCCCATACTGTCGTTCCAACACTCGTTTCCGTTCCCTCCATCAGAGACCCAGGGTTACTATACGTAACCAAGACATTTTTTTTGGAAGAAGTCTCTTATGCACACCAAGGCTGCACTCATTCCCTCAAAAATACAATAAAAAAAATTACATTTTGCAATAGGTGTTTTCTATTTTAATATATTTTAAAATATAATTTATTCAGGTGATGGCAAGGCTGAATTTTCAAGCAGCTATTGCTCCAATGTCACATGTTCCTTAATAAATGCTCATTTGGTACTCAAAATATTTAAATATTTCTTATTATTATAAATGCTGAAAACGTGAATCTTATTATTTTGTGTGGAAACTATGAATTTATGGGAGGGGTCCTTTTGTTGATTCTTTGATAAATAGAAAGTCGAAAAAACAGTTTATGTAAAAAATAAAAATGTCTTAACTGTCAATTAAATGTCAAACTAAATAGATACAATGAAGAATATATAAAAACAATGTTCAGATGGGAAGTTAACTGGTATTTTACTCAGAATGTTGGCAAAGAAAGTCCATAAAGAACATGCACCTGGCAAAAAAAAAAAAAAAAAAAAACAATAATCCTAAAAACAAAACAACAAATTTTGCTCACAGTACTTGACAAAGGTCAAAACAAAATAGGACAAGCTTTGTGAAACAATAATAAACCACAATCGCTTGTCATTCCAATACAGACAGGATTACAGCTCTCAGACGACCATAATTGCTCAATGATTTTAACTGAGGATGTTTGATGGAAAACACCATTTCGGTCAATTCTGACAGGATTAAAATCACAAAACACATTTGTGAAACACAAAGTTACACGACCTCCTCAGGGAAAACCAGATCTGTGCAAAAAGCCTTCATCTACATAAACATCAACTGTTAACCACTCCAGCTGTTATTTTGATTTTTTGAGAATTAGGCATATGCAATATTGGACCCACCGGTGGGTCCCCAGAGTTGATGTGGTTAAAAAGCGCATCCCACTAATTTGGCAGTTTTAACATAGCAAAACATGCTTTGTGATTTTATTTGTGTGATTTTTTTTTTTCATTAGTTTTGCCAGGGGACATCTAATGAACAATTGTTTAACAAAATTTAGCAGGACACATGCTATTCTAGTTTGTGGATTTGTTTGTATGAAACAATGAAGCATTATTAAATTTAGTTAGACACACATAATCAAAGCCACTATGGAGCTTTCAAAGATAAATATATGCACTATTTTCCTTAGAAAAGTACTTTTTAGAGATAAAAAGATTTTCCTTGTGGGATAAAGTGCCTCAGGTTTTCAGTTTGCATTTATTATGGTTTATTTTGAGGCATTATATGTAGAGAAACACTATGGTGTTTACTGTCATTCTGTTTCTCTGTATTCCCTCCTGTCTCTGCCCTGAGGGGACATGTAAGAAGGTTTGTGTGTCACACAGGACAGGAAGATTCTCCCAGTCTAGCCTTTCGTCAAGAAACCAGATGAAAAAAGCTAGCTGCCAACAGTGGCTTGTCACTGTTATGTTGACCTGAGCTGTTGCAGGTGAGCCCTTCAATGGTGCCACCCACCGCAGCTTTGCTCTCCTTTCATACTTTGATGCCTTCTGTTTTTTGTTCTCATTTTGTGAATGACAGAGGAGCCAGGTTAAACTCGGTTGACAGGTGAGCACTGATATAGAATACAAGGCCATTTCTAAAATGACGTGAGAGGTTACAGCGTTCTGTAATCTTAGTGACAGTGCAGAATAAATCAAAATATATAAATATAAATAGTGAATATTTGGTTATAATTCTGAAAATAAAACTGTAAATCAAAATATATATGAATAAATCCTTAATATTTTAAATCTGAAAATATTTATTGTCTACAAACTTATACAATTACATCTTTATTATCAGGCATGTCAATATATATATTTTTTATTTTATTTTATGAAAACATTATGCCTATACATCCTGTATACTGGTATCAATGAAGATATTGCACTATATAAATTATTTTAAGTGCATCTTGCTAATCTTAACCAAAATTAGTATTTTCTCTCTACTTTAAAAAGGCTGGTGGTACCAATAGGTCCTCATGGTGACAGTGTAAATCTGTGTAAAAAAAAAAGATTTTTCTACACAATATCATCGGTTATCAAATAGTGATTTTAATTAGATAATTGCAACAGCATGTGATGGACAGCAATAATTACAATAATTAATATAGTACAATACCTGCATTGAGACATGTACAGGATACATAGACATACTGTTTTCATAAAAAAAGCATTAAGAATATCTACCTATATTGACATGCCTATTAATAAAGATATATTTATATTTATGTATATTTATGATGAAGACTGTATATACAGATTTACATTTATATACATTCAGATTAACTTCTATACATACAGTACAGACCAAAAGTTTGGACACACCTTCTCATTCAAAGAGTTTTCTATATTTTCATGACTATGAAAATTGTAGATTCACACTGAAGGCATCAAAACTATGAATTAACACATGTGGAATTATATATGGAATTATATACATAACAAAAAAGTGTGAAACAACTGAAAATATGTCATATTCTAGGTTCTTCAAAAATGCCACCTTTTGATTTGATTACTGCTTTGCACACTCTTGGTATTCTTTTGATGAGCTTCAAGAGGTAGTCACCTGAAATGGTCTTCCAACAGTCTTGAAGGAGTTCCTCGAGAGATGCTTAGCGCTTGTTGGCCCTTTTGCCTTCTGTCTGCGGTCCAGCTCACCCCTAAACCATCTCGATTGGGTTCAGGTCCGGTGACTGTGGAAGCCAGGTCATCTAGCGAAGCACCCCATTACTCTCCTTCTTGGTCAAATAGCCCTTGATGCCTTCAGTGTGACTACAATTTTCATAGTCATGAAAATAAAGAAAACTCTTTGAATGAGAAGGTGTGTCCAAACTTTTGGTCTGTACTGTATATTCATGATTTACATTTATATATTCAGTTTTTTATCTATATATATATTCAGACGTATAAGTACATATTCAAAACTATATATTCAGATTTACTTCTATGTATTCATGATATATATATATATATATACACACAAATTGTATTAGTCAACAGAAGAGACAGACGGTTGCACGTAAGTGTTTTGCGTAATACTGAATTATTACTTGCTGCTAGGAAGGGATATTTCGTTTCCTGCCTATTTCTACTTTGCATTTTCGTCGATTTGAGGAATTGCCCTGTTATAGGCTATTGGCTGTGATAATTACAAGGCAGCCGCAGCTGTTTTCACTTTAGTGTCTTAGACTGTATTTATCTGATGACTGTGCGCTGACACGGAAGTATTAGCGGAAAAGTTCAGCCCCCCTTGTGTGAAGACCAACGAGTGTAAAGACCTGCAACTTTACCTGTGCGACTTCACAGAGCAACGGAACCGGCAAGGCACTTAAGTATATTTTTTATCTTCCATATACAAACTCTCCTTTTCTGTCCTCTCTTTTCCACCTCTATCATGTGTTTCCAAACCATTCCGGTTGTCTCTCAACAATGCTCTAACATCACACGCAGACGACAACGTAATGTTGCTAACCTGCACCTTATCTGTACATCTTCTACTGCACCTCTTTCTTTCTCTGTGGGTCTTTGGAATTTTCGGACTTAATTTCTGCTTTTTCTTTAAACTCCACACTCAGCATCTTGGGCTTGACTGAGACCTGGATTCATCCAGAAGACTCAGCAACCCCAGCTGCTCTCTCTAACATTTTATCTTTCTCTCACACAACCTGTCAGGTTGGCCGGGATAGGGGCACTGGTCTGCTCATTTCTAACAATTGGAAATACTCAACCCACTCTCCCCTATGCAATTATAACTCATTAGAATCTCATGTGATCACTGTAACAGCTCCTATAAAACTCCAGGTTGTGGTAATTTACCCCACTCCAGGGCAAATTATATCCACCTTCCTAGAGGAGCTGGATGGCCTGCTGTCCTCATTCCCGGAGGATGGCAGTCCACTTTTAGTCTTTGGAGACTTAAACATTCATCTGGACAAGCCTTATGCTACAGACTTCCATTCACTCCTTGCTTAATTCAATCTCAAATGACTTACCACTACTAGCACAGAGAAATCAGGCAACCAACTTGACCTAATTTACACACACAATTGTATTGCAGACAACATTCTGGTAAAACCCCTACATATCTTCGACCATTTCTTCATAACATTTAAACTACATTTTGCTACCAACCCCATTTTGCCACCAACCCCTATACCAGTTACTTTAAGATTAAACCTACGCTCCCTTTCCTCCTCCCATCTTTCCTCCATAGAATCCTAATCTCTTCCCTCACCTAACCATTTCTCATCTCTGGATGTGAAAGCAGCAACTGACACTTTATGCTCTACTTTAACCTCTTGTTAAAGTAACCTCTAGATATTTGTCCTCTCTTCTCCAGGCCAGCACGGGCTGCCCCTTCTAACCCCTGGTAATCTGATGTTCTTTGTGAGCATCGGACCAAACTCAAGGCAGCAGAGAGAAAATGGTGCAAATCAAAAGATCTGTCAGACCTGAGAATGTATCAGACTTTGCTTTCATCTTTCTCTGCTGAAGTCCATACTGCCAAATCTTCATACTTCCACAACAAAATCAACAGCACCCAAGACACACAGAACAATAAGTAGTCAATTCTTAGCCCAACACACACAGGACCTTAAACCAACTTTCAGGTTTTTCAGTGTTGGTTGGGTAAGTAGAGGTATCCAAAGCACATCAACTTGTCACTGGGGTTCCTCATGGATCAGTTATTGGACCCCTCCTCTTCTCCATATACAAAACATCACTGGGTCCCATCATACAGGCACATGGCTTCTCCTACCATTGCTATGCTGATGACACACAGCTCTATCTTTCATTTTAACCAGATGATCCAAAGGTAGCTGCACGGATCTCAGACTGCCTGGCGGACATCTCAACATGGATGAAAGAAAATCACCTACAGCTCAACCTGGCAAAGACTGAGCTTCTTGTCTTCCCTGCCACTCCAACTCTACAGTATGATGAAATCTTGGTGTAACCTTTGATGACCAGCTGGCCAGAGCCCAAAAGGGCCCATGTTACACCACTCTTTATCTCCTTGCACTGGCTACCAGTTATGGCTAACATCAAGTTCAAGACATTGATGCATGCATATAGAACAGCCACAGGCTCAGCACCCGCCTACTTCCACTCACTACTATGTATCTACATCCCCTACAGAAGTCTGAGATTTGCTAGTGAACGATGCCTCATGGTACCATCCCATTTGGAGAGGCTCAAAATCACTTTCCAGAACATTCTCATCCACCATTCCTGGCTGGTGGAATGATCTTCCCACCCCTATCCAGGATGTGGAATCCCTGACAACTTTCAAGCGACAGCTGAAAACTCATCTCTTTCGCAGCTACTTGACTTCATCATAAAAAATAAATAAAAACAAATGAATTTATAAAATCTCTTTCTAGCTTGTACTTGTTTGAACAATGTCTAAAACTTGGTATTACAAGCACTTCATGTGTCTATTTATCACTTTAAGAAGAATCACTTTATGTATTCCGCGATTGTAAGTCACTTCGGATGAAAGCATCTGCAAAATGACTGAATGTAAATATAAATGTAAATATATTTACATGTTCATGATGTACCAGAAACACTTCCAAATTCTTGATCCCTCATTGTGCAAATGCAGTCTGCTGAAACATTAATGAGCCAATTTAAAACTCCTGTCCTTCTGTCCTTGTGGGCAGACACAAATGACTGGAGGATCTGAGTGCAAGAACACTCTGTGTTTATCCTGTACATCTGTTTATTGTGTATTTCATTACACTTATTCCCTGCTAGAGGACCCGCTTGAGCCCAACTACAACTTTAAAACATCTGTTCTCGCACCCAGCATTGATATATCCATGACAACCTGACTTTGGAACATTAGGTAGACAGACAGAGGTTTATCAGCAGGGCACATTGTTGTGAAAAGCAACATCCAATAAATCTGACATCTGACTCATGTGTCATGTGATTTTGATTGGAAATTCAGGAAAAGATGCCAGAATATTTTCCTTGGATTAATAAAGGCAGACTAAATCTGGGATAATCTAGTCTAAATAATCCTAAACAGCATGGATATTTAATCTGCTCACTCGCCTCAATCTGTGGTCCTAACACCAAAGAGTTTGTGGGAATGCTGACACACGTGACTATTCTCCTAACATCCAGCTTGATACATTGATCCAGGCTAATTACAGTTTGGACATGATCCCATAGAAAACAAGTCTCTCAGTTTGATTGAGCATAATATAATGAGAGCCAGCTCAATGAAGGCCTTCAGTTCTCATCCCTAAACACTTCTGTTCATTCAGTTTTCATCCCTAAAATGGCACTTCTTGACTGGAATAATTAGAAAAAAAGGAGTGCTCACTTTCTACACCATCAGTCTAAAATCTCATTGCTGGTATCACTATGCTGACCCATGACGTATTTATTTCTCAGGTGCCTTGACAAGAGAGAGGGATAACCTCGAGAGGTTGTCCTTGGACCCCAGAAGCCTGAGCCCAAGAAGGGCTCATCACCTGTGATCAGAGAACATCTACAATTCTCTATTCTCTTCCATTCAGCTGACCACCTGATGTATAGTTTCTGTCAACAGCTGGAAAATCAACTGATGTACTGATGGGATGTGACAAGAAGACGGCCTATATTTGTGTTGGGGGCTGAGCACGTGTCCCTCTCAGTTAAACTGATTTCAAGTTGATCCAAGCAAAGGACACTGGCCATGTTAGGAGAGCTGTCTAGAAAAGGAATCATTTGTGGAGATATCTGGATATTAGGGATTATTTTTTGCACACAAAAAAAAGTGATCTACAGAAGATACAAAATAGAAGCTGCCATTGATGTGGCAGATGGGAGTTTTACTTACTCAAACATGTTCTGAGGGCAGAAAGGAAAATTATTGGTTTACAGATTCAACCAATGACATTGAAGCAGAGGCGGAGTCAGGAAATTTGAACGTGTGGAAGGAATACTTCAGACAGATACGTTACTGACGCTTCGTGGGAGGCATTTATTGCAAGGTAAGTTCATTTACCTTGTATTCTCATGAAAAAAAATAACATCTCTAACATTTATTAAGATAATTAGCAAACAAAGATGCACAGAACAAGTAATCATTGACTAAATATTATATAGCATGCATTTTCACTTGACTGCTTCATCAGCTGAATACACCAAAGCTGGTTATGAGGTAACTGGAGTCAAACATGCTTTTCCAATGCTTCCACGCTGTCTGTGAAACGGATATGAGCGAAAAAAGAACTCTCCTTGACATTACATCAGTCATTTAGTGTTAGCATTAGTGTTAGCACTGCTCTCAGGGCAGGAGTACTCAATATTGATATTACTGTTATTCTTAATGAACTGTGTGCTGCTTACAGGGCATGAGTATTCAATATTTAAATTTATGCTATTTTTAATTAACTGTGTGCTGCTCTCAGGGCAGAAGTACTCCATATTCATATTACTGTTATTTCACTAAACTATGTGCTGCTCTCAGGGAAGAAGTATTCAGTATTCATATTACTATTATTTTACTAAACTATGTGCTGCTCTCAGGGCAGGAGTACTCTATATTCATATTACTGTTATTTTACTAAACTATGTGCTGCTCTCAGGGCAGAAGTACTCAGTATTCATATAACTATTATTTTACTAAATGATGTGCTGCTCTCAGGGCAGGAGTACTCTATATTCATATTACTGTTATTTTACTAAACTATGTGCTGCCTCCAGGGCAGAAATACTCAATATTCTTATTAATATTATTTTACTAAACTATGAGCTACTCTTAGGGCAGGAGTACTCAATATTCATATTACTGTTATTTTTACTGTTCTATGAGCTGCTCTCAGGGCAGGAGTACTCAATATTCATATTACTATTACTTTAATAATCCATGCGCTGCTCTTAGGGTAGGAGTACTCAATATTCATATTACTGTTATTTTACTAAACTATGTGCTGCTCTCAGAGCAGGAGTACTCAGTATTCATATTACTATTATTTTACTAAACTATGAGCTGCTCTCAGGGCAGAAGTATTCAATATTCACATTACTGTTATTATTATTGTATTATGTGCTGCTCTCAGGGCAGAAGAACTCCATATTCATATTACTGTTATTTTACTAAACGATGTGCTACTCTCAGGGCAGGAGTACTCCATATTCATATTACTATTATTTTACTAAACTATGTGCTGCTCTCAGGGCAGGAATACTCAATATTCATATTACTATTATTTTAATTATCTATTCACTGCTCTCAGGTCAGGAGTACTCAATATTCACATTACTGTTATTTGAATAATCTATGCCCTGCTCTCAGGGCAGGAATACTCAGTATTTATATTACTATTATTTTAATAATCTATGCACTGCTCTCAGGGCAGGAGTACTCGATATTCATATTACTTTTATTTTACTAAACTATATGCAGCTCTCAGGGCAGGAGTACTCAATATTCATATTACTGTTATTTTTAGTGTATTATATGCTGCTCTCAGGGTGGGATTGTTTAATAGTCATATTACTATTATTTTACTAAACTATGTGCTGCCCTCAGGGCAGAAGTACTCAATGTTCTTATTAATATTATTTTACTAAACTATGAGCTACTCTAAGGGCAGGAGTACTCCATATTCATATTACTGTTATTTTTACTGTGCTGAGAACTGCTCTCAGGGCAGGAATACTCAATATTCATATTACTATTACTTTAATAATCCATGCGCTGCTCTTAGGGTAGGAGTACTCAATATTCATGTTACTGTTATTTTTAATAAACTATGTGCTGCTCTCAGGGCAGGAGTACTCAGTATTCATATTACTATTATTTTACTAAACTATGAGCTGCTCTCAGGGCAGGAGTATTCAATATTCACATTACTGTTATTATAATTGTATTTGTGCTGCTCTCAGGGCAGGAGTACTCCATATTCATATTACTGTAATTTTACTAAACTATGTGCTACTCTCAGGGCAGGAGTACTCCATATTCATATTACTATTATTTTACTAAATGATTTGCTGCTCTCAGGGCAGGAATACTCAATATTCATATTGCTATTATTTTAATTATCTATGCACTGCTCTCAGGGCAGGAGTACTCAATATTCACATTACTGTTATTTGAATAATCTATGCCCTGCTCTCAGGGCAGGAATACTCAATATTTATATTACTATTATTTTAATAATATATGCGCTGCTCACAGGACAGGAGTACTCAGTAGTCATATTACTTTTACTTTACTAAACTATGTGCTGCTCTCAGGGGAGGAATACTCAATATTCATATTACTATTATTTTAATTATCTATGCACTGCTCTCAGGTCAGGAGTACTCAATATTCACATTACTGTTATTTGAATAATCTATGCCCTGCTCTCAGGGCAGGAATACTCAATATTTATATTACTATTATTTTAATAATCTATGCGCTGCTCTCAGGGCAGGAGTACTCAATATTCATATTACTTTTATTTTACTAAACTATATGCAGCTCTCAGGGCAGGAGTACTCAATATTCATATTTCTGTTATTTTTAGTGTATTATATGCTGCTCTCAGGGTGGGATTGTTTAATATTCATATTACTATTATTTTACTAAACTATGTGCTGCTCTCAGGGCCTATACATTTGTTTTTATTACAGCTGTGACTGTTTCATGTAGTTTTTCTTCTCTTTGCAGAATAACATTCTTGGAAAAGGCAGAAGCCTTCAGTGGCCCCTTCTTGGATAAAGGAAATTTATGGGCTTTCTTTGTAAGCTCCTCTAGTTTTATTTGAGAATCTTGCTGATATTGGTGCCCATATTTTTGCTGATATAAGTGCCCATATTATTTTCCCCTCGAATATTATTTTACATGAATTGCAATGTAGCTGTTTGTAAATGTAAAAAGGTCTGCAAAGGTTTACAATCAAACTGCACGAGAAATAAAGTTTTGTCTCGTAAAAGTAAGAAAACTGATTCTGAACTACTGTGCTGAAATGAGTGTCAGAAACTCCAATCTCACTTTATGTTACCAGTTACATGTTAGTTTTATTTTTCATGAATTGCAATGTAGCTGTTTGTAAATGTAAAAAGGTCTGCAAAGGTTTACAGATCAAACTGCACGAGAAATAAAGTTTTGTCTCGTAAAAGTAAGAAAACTGATTCTGAACTACTGTGCTGAGTGTCAGAAACTCCAATCTCACTTTATGTTACCAGTTACCTGTTAGGTTTGTTTGCATAATGCCAGCCTATGGACGTCATCGGAGTCCTTCAAACGTCTACTACTCTAATCTGCCCTCAATCACTGTAGTTGTAGCTGAGGCCAAACAGAGTACAGTAGGCTGTAGAAATGGCAGGGTTTAAGGATGTATTATGTGTCATTAAGAAATTGTCAATTTTGTGGGAGTTGAAATGTGATTTTTATGATTTTACTAGTAATTATGTTTGCGTACATTGCTAAATTTCAGATGCTGGGCAGTGAGCTGTTCATTTATGTAATGTTCCTGGTTTGCAAGTTTGCTCCACAAAAGAAATTGGTCCAGGAAATATATGAAAATGAGGATGTTCATGATTCAATGTCCAAAACTAAAGGCTTCAGGTAAAATAATGTTTTTGTGTTTATTTTTATATTTTTACTTATTTTTTTCATAATCATCAGTGTATTGTACATGCATTTAATCACTGGATTTGTCTGTAATTGTAATTGTTTAAAAAAGGAAAGAAATCATAATTATACTTGATTATTTTATTGTAATATTGTAATATCTTACAGAAATAATCTGTACATTTACAGCACAATATATATATATATATATATATATATATATATATATATATATATATATATATATATATATATATATATATATATATATAAACATTTTTGTTATTTTTAGAATTACAGGGCTTAATTTCTCTGCAACAGCCTGTGATGCACATAGATTGACACCCGGAACTTTTGAAATCACATTTATGTATCACCAAGTCAACTCAGGACTTCTCTCACAATTCAGATGGCAATTGTTATTTATATGAACATGTGGAAAGAATTATTTTCATGACACCTCAGTGATAACTCATGAATTTGATGATTTATTCACAGTGGAGAAGATAGATGTGTGAACCTAGGAACGCACTGCAGACATGGCCAGTTGCATGGTTGTCTGCTCTAAATAAAATGTCATACTCTTGGAATAATAGATTTAAATGTAATAATATAATATTTATTATTTATTTAAATATCTGGTTTAAAAGGAAAATAGACCCAATATAGCTGAAATGGTTTTCTTAAATTTTATCTCTCAAAATGATGGGTGTTATTAAAAATGTGGAGATTAGCATTAATAAGTAAATGCAACCTCTTATTTACACGAGGCAAACAAAGCTACTTGTTTTGCAAGTACTTGTAATATGCATGCAAAGGACAACAGTTAGTATATGGTGTTAAACAGTGGTGAAAACGGTTTTAAACGGTTATTTTTGAAATGATTTAATCTCAGAGATGAGGATTTGGACAGCGATTAAATTAACACATGACCTTGGGATTCGGCCGGAGATTTTCATGGGGATTGTGGGAGAAAAAACAATGACATTCTGGATTCAGATGGCAATAAAATCACAGACTAACCCCTGTAAATTTTGATAATCGCTAACGTCCCCATGAAGACCAATTACCCTTCGAATACCCTTGGCTATTATGTGCGTTTATCAGGTGGAACCAAACACACACCATTTTTCATTCATCTCCATTTTTGCACCATTTTGCACTCAACAGCATCAGATGCCTCGTCAGTGTTAGCTCCTTTGATTTGTCCTGTTTCTGCCAGCTCCTCCAGGTAACTGGAAAACAAAATAAAAGATCATTCAATAATGCAGATATTGTCTATTGATTTATAAATGTAATGATTAAAAAAAACTGATTACTCTTAAAAATATGAATATCACGTACGCCTGCCCTGAGAGCCGCTCATAGTTCAGTAAAAATAACAGTAATATGAATATTGAGTACTTCTGCCCCAGAGCAGCACGTTACACTAAACAAAACATTAATATGAATATTGAGTAATCGTGCCCTGAGAGCAGCACATATTTCAGTAAAATAATAGTAATATGAATATTGAGTACTTCTGCCCTGAGAGCAGCACATAAGTCACTAAAAATAATAGTAAAATGAATATTGATTACTCCTGCCCTGAAAGCAGCACATAGTTTAGTAAAATAATATTAATATGAATATTGAGTACTTCTGCCCTGAGAGCAGCACATAGTTTAGTAAAATAATAGTAATATGAATATTGAGTACTCCTGCCCAGAGAGCAGCTCATAGTTCAGTAAAAATAACAGTAATATGAATATTGAGTATTTCTGCCCCAGAGCAGCATATAATACACTAAAAATAACAGTAAAATAGTATGAATATAAAGTACTCCTACGCGGAGAGCAGCTCATAAAACAGTAAAAATAACTGTAATATAAATATTGAGTACTTCTGCCCTGAGATCAGTAAAAATAACTGTAATATGAATATTGAGTACTCCTGCCCTGAGAGCAGCGCATCGTTTATTAAAATACCAGTAATATGAATACTGAGTATTCCTGTCCTGAGAGCAGCACATAGATCAGTAAAAATAACAGTAATATGAATATTGAGTACTCCTACCCTGAGAGCAGTACGTTACACTAAACATAACATTAATATGAATATTGAGTACTCGTGCCCTGAGAGCAGCACATATTTTAGTAAAATAATAGTAATATGAATATTGAGTACTTCTGCCCTGAAAGCAGCACATAGTTTAGTAAAATAACAGTAATATGAATATTGAGTACTTCTGCCCTGAGAGCAGCACATAATACACTAAGAATAACAGTAATATGAATATTGATTACTCCTGCCCTGAAAGCAGCACATAGTTTAGTAAAATAATAGTAATATGAATATTGAGTACTCCTGCCCTGAGAGCAGTGCTAATGCTAACGCTAACTGACTGATGTAATGTCAAGGAGATATGAATGAGTACTTTTTCGCTCATTTCGGTTTCACAGACAGCGTGGAAACATTGGAAAAGCATGTTTTACTCCAGTTACCTCATAACCTACCATACCTCAGAACTGTGTCTAATAATCTAAAATGCTAGAGATTTTCATTTTTTTCATGAGAATACATGGTAAATTAACTTACCTTGCAATAAATGCCTCCCACGAAGCGTCAGTAACGTATCTGTCTGAAGTATTCCTTCCAAACATTCAAATTTCCTGACTCCGCCTCTGCTTCAAATTCATTGGTTGAATCTGTAAACCAATCACTTTCCTTTCTGCCCTCAGAACATTTTTGAGTAAGTAAAACTCCCATCTGCATTGATGTGTGTGTGTGTAACAATAATAATAATAATAATAATAATAATAATAATAATAATAATAATAATAATAATAATAATAATAATAATAATAATGATAATAATATTATTGCACTTCTTTTATTTTTTAAATAAAATGATAAATTATTATATTTTACTATTATATAAAACTATTATATTTTAAAATAAAAAGGGAGCATTTAATAAAAATACAATTATTTTATAGTAAACTTAAAAATAAAGTGTTAATATTTACTGTGATATGAAATGTCACAGTTTTGCATTGTGTTTCGAAAAGGGCAGCGGATTTAAAATTGTTATTGTGCATTAACAGCTGTCAACCATGTTGGTAAGCAAATGAGTGCTCTAAACTTATTTACGCAGTGCAATTAGAATTTTGGTTGTGCGTGTGTGTGTGTGTGTGTGTGTATGTATATATATATATATATATATATATAAACAGTACAGACCAAAAGTTTGGACACGCCTTTTCATTCAAAAAGTTTTCTTTATTTTCATGACTATGAAAATTGTAGAGTCACACTGAAGGCATCAAGGGCTATTTGACCAAGAAGGAGAGTGATGGGGTGCTGCGCCAGATGACCTGGCCTCCACAGTCACCGGACCTGAACCCAATCGAGATGGTTTAGGGGTGAGCTGGACCGCAGACAGAAGGCAAAAGGGCCAACAAGTGCTAAGCATCTCTCGGGGAACTCCTTCAAGACTGTTGGAAGACCATTTCAGGTGACTACTTCTTGAAGCTCATCAAGAGAATGCCAAGAGTGTGCAAAGCAGTAATCAAAGCAAAAGGTGGCTACTTTGAAGAACCTAGAATATGACATATTTTCAGTTGTTTCACACTTTTTTGTTATGTATATAATTCCATATATAATTCCACATGTGTTAATTCATAGTTTTGATGCCTTCAGTGTGAATCTACAATTTTCATAGTCATGAAAATAAAGAAAACTCTTTGAATGAGAAGGTGTGTCCAAACTTTTGGTCTGTACTATATATATATATATATATATATATATATATATATATATATATATATATATATATATATATATATATATATATATATATATTAGTGGTGGGCATAGATTAATTTTTTTTATCTAGATTAATCTCACTATGATCTTGAAATTAATCTAGATTAATCTAGATTAATCTAAATTAAAATGGCTCATTCGAATTCTGCCGAAGGCATTCAGCATTAGTTTATCAAACTAGGTGGTGCATTAGAAAAGGGGCTCATCTCCTGTTTCCAAAATGCATCACAAAGTGTTGAAAAAGCTGTAAACTAATTCCACATTGCACAA
The DNA here is from genome assembly GCF_963082965.1 of Carassius carassius. NCBI lineage: Eukaryota > Metazoa > Chordata > Actinopteri > Cypriniformes > Cyprinidae > Carassius > Carassius carassius. The sequence goes on from NC_081763.1 coordinate 12,399,294, forward strand.
GGTGCAAACAACCTTACGCCTGTTTCACACATACTCCGTCTGCAGTGCGTATGCGTTACATATTTTTTTACGCACCCATGTTAATGGATTCCAGTTGCATTCCAGGAGCGTTGCGTCTGCAGCAGTGCAGAACGCGTCCTGTGTGATAGCACATCGAGTCCGTGCTGCACCATACGTAACGCACACGGACTGCATACGCACTGCAGACGGAGTATGTGTGAAACAGGCGTGAGCAGGGCCGTAGCTGGGGTCAGCAGGGATCCGCTGAAGGTTGTACCAGTGGGCCCTGTTTGAAATTGTTTAATTTGTATGTTCGTTTATTTTTATTTATTTGTGCTATTTACACAATGTTTAAGTTTTTTCAAATAATAATTAGGCATGGTCACTTTAAGAGACGATGAACGCATCCAATATAATACACATCCCATTTGTTTACTTTCACTTAAGAAATAACTGACAGTTTTTTCGAGCATAATTTCCAAGGTGGATATTTTGACATATTTTGTATGTATTTGTCGGCACAAGAGCAAAAATAAGCAAATTCGATGTTCAAGTGTTTTGAGACACTTTTCTCTGCGTGAGCCCTGAACACCAGAACACCGTGAGTACTGAATTGGGCTTTCACATCTTTTTATTTGTTCAAACTGCGATTTGTATTTGTTCGTTCAGGTGCAGGAGGGACTTGGAGGAGAACTTCGCAGAAGAGAGTTCGGTTTAGTGTCGCTGTCCGTGATACGTGGCTCTCGATCTCTCTCGTGCGCACCGAACACAGCGAGCGAGTAACCAGCTGCTCTGTTTAGCTTTTCCGCGTCTTGTTATTGGATGCTTTAATGTTTAAATCGACAAGCGGTAAGGCTTAAAAACATGTGAAAAAGATAAGCTTTCGTGACGATGCGCAGAAGTGGCAACTGTCCTGAGCATCTTTTTAGGCTGGCCTCAGCCAGTCGGTTATATAAAATCATCATAAAAAAGTCATCATAACTTGCTTAGTATAGACCCAGCTCCCAAATTTATAACATTTTATATTTTATAGTTTCATTTTCATATAAAAATATATTTTTTTTTATTTGCTCATTTAATATCATAAGATAAACATTCTCATGTTTTTGCTGCAGTTGCTTTGGGGATCTCAGCAGTTTCCTAAACTAATCTCAAATGTGCAAATAATCAAAGATACTAAGATCATAAATCAAGAGACACACATCAAAATTCTCATCAAATTCCAAATAGTTAATAGAGCTTTGCTAATCACAATCATGTATTGCTCTATTTTCCCTATTTGTACTATTTTCTCAGTGAATGAGGAGAAAAATCTGCAACCATTTTAAAACCCAAATACATTTTTGCTTCATTTGAGAGCCAATGGTATGTGCTTGAAGCAGGAACAGTGGTGGGAGGTAATGAATTACAACTACTCATGTTACTATCATTAAGCAGTTTTTTCGGGTGCTTGTACTTTTTTGAGTATATTTTTAAAGCTGTACTTTTACTTGTACTTAAGTACAAATTAAGCAAAATAATCTACTTTGTTACTTTTAAATCATAGTTCATTACGGAGTACGTCCACAATTTGAATTGATATTCAAACTTTTGACAGTACTTTAGTAGCCAATAAAAATATCTGATCGACCAATAAAAGCCCTGATATCTGAACTGGGAAAAGCGCCGCTGCAGCAGGTGAAGAGCTGATCAGACAGAGATGGATCCAAGCGTCATTTATGGGTTACATGGTAGTGTTATCATAAATATCTACATTTTGATACCGATACTGAAATATCTGACACAGTTCCATTATTCATTTTTCCACAGTATCTAGAGAATATACACCAATATAATCTGCGTCTCTCTTTCCTCTCCGAAAGGGAGTTTGACACGCATCAGCCTCCTGACAATTACAGTCTGAATGTCTGCACAGGATTGCAGTTATTCTGCATAATTTTAATAATTCCTGTGCAAATGTGGCGAGCGCTTTATTGTAACATGAGAACACTGCCATGTAATCGAAGAAAACTGGATGCGAGCTCTCAAATGGGCCTAACTTATACAAATGGACTGCTGGTGTGCAGACTGTGTGCAGTCGCGATCTTTCTGTGCTTTTAAAGTAGAAATTATTTCTCTTTGCTCCTGGTTCAAATTTTGTCAAAAGTTATCAACCATTCAGAATAGATCCACAACTGACCAATGAAAATCCTTCTAGAAATGTTATTGGTTGTAAGTGAAATGCACCAGAAAGTCTTTCAACAATCAAAGATGGAACTTTAATTTTCTTTACAATGTACATTTATGCTAAAAATGTTTTGGAATGAGATATTTGTCTGATGTGTACATATAAATATCATAGTCTGTCTACTGCATCACTGCATTTTACATTAATTACAGGTCAAAGCCATCTGATGTTCCATTTATCTAACAAAGATCTACAAAGTTACAAATCTCAAAGTCCACTCCAAAGGGAGATATTTCATTAATTTTTTTTTTTATTAATTTTTTTAAGCCCTTTTCAAGAGCTACAATAAACAGCTTGTTTGGACTACAGTGTTGTTTTCCAAAACAATATCAAATTGATATGGCAATATTGATGCCATCCTTATCTATACCGCCACAGAGGGAACTTGCTGCTTTGGCAAGGGGCGTGCAGTACTGAAACACTGTCTGAGCTGTTTGCCAATCACAACACACTTGGACAGCTAACTAATCAGAACACATTTTGTTTTTCGGAAGGCAGGTCTTCATCAAACCCGGAACTAACCGAGACATTTGTGCCAGGCTGGGGAGAAAGGTATTGTAATAATGTAAATTATGTGACAAATAATGTGTTTTTCGAACCACCAAGCATGAGAGCATGTTCTAGTACACCCCAAAAACAAATTTAAGACATTGTAAAAGAGCATAATAGGACCCCTTTAACCACTCCTATCCAACCCAGGTATTGAAGTTAGAAATCCCTGTATCATGACCACTAATTAACATACTTTGAACAAAACCCCCTTTTATCTTATTGAAAAAGTTGCTATTATCCATCCACATAGATCTTTGATATGAATATTTTTTGGTAATTAAATATCACCAGCTAAAAAGTAACAAATAACTTGTGCTCTGAGTATTTTTTGAGAAGAGTACTTTTTACTTTTACTTAAGTACTGTTTTGACAGCAGTACTTTTACTTGTAATTGAGTATTATTTCATAATGTAACAGTACTTGTACTTAACTACAAATTTTTTGTACTCTTTCCACCACTGAACAGGACTATATGATTACAAACATTGGAAGAAGAGGGATTGTTTGGAAAGTGTGCTTGAAAATCAAGTTATTATTTTTGCAAAACGTGGCACAAAAATGACACACTTTACCTTTAAGTGAAACCTAATCAATGACTCCATTAGGTCTCCTGAGCAATAAAGGAGCTGTTCCTGAGCAATAATTTTCCCCCTAAATATTTTACAATACTGAAAATCCTCAGTTACTTATTCATCCACTCACTTCACATTGCAGTAGCAGTGGTTCATACATGAATCTCTCTCATGCAAGTCCACCGGTGTGACTAATGCAGATGTTCAGTTCTGCTCCCCTAACAGCAGAGGCACTCACCCACCTGAGCCTCATGAAGAGGATGAAGGCGATCAGCAGGGCTCCCAGAGAGATACAGTGTCCCAGGTAGTTTATGATGACTGCAATGTGGTAATGCAGCTTGCTCTTCTTCTGAAAGATCACAAAGGGACAGTCACACATATACATTAGGAAGGTGAGAGACTGATGTCCTGCAGATATCTGACATCTAAATCCCAACTGGAAATAACTCCTAAAAGCATTTTGGCATTACAGGGACAGAAAGAGAGAGAGAGAGAGAGAGAGAGAAAAAAAAAGGACTGACTGCCCTCTATAACTGATATTTTGCTACCTGTTAATTATCCAGTTAATTGAATGTGATAATTTAATATAATTAGTTATAAAGTAAATAATAAAATAAAAAAGTAAAAAAAATACAAATCTACAAATCTAGCAAATGAAAAATAATTATAAGCCATTAAATTTATTAACAAAGCACATCATTTTTTCAATTCATATATTCAATTCAATTTAAAAATACCATGCTGTTTAATATTTGTGGAAACTGATTTTTTTCAACAGTACACACACACACACAGTCACGTTACACTGCCCAGAAGGAACGCAGAGCCGAGGATAAGCAAAATAAGACTTTATTAATCCAACATATCCAACACGGAACAATGAGGAAGATGCACGTGTTGTATGTGGTTTGTAGACCCAACAAAACTGAACAGAAAGGACAAGGCTTTTAAAGACAGGCAAACGAGGGACTAAGGAGACACACCTGGGAACTAATCAGACACACCTGGGAACTAATCAATCAAGGGAGAGAGAAACTGGGTCACACAAAACATGGGGAAAACACAACATAAAGAGTCTAGAGGTGTGACACACACACTTTTTTTTCTTATTATTTTGAAACATGTAAAACATATAAACAGAAATGCTGCTTAATTTTTTCCAAGTATATTGTGACGAGTCAGCTGACTCCTCCCTGATTGTCACCGGCACCCCGTCCTAAATCGCCGCCCTTCACCAGGCTCCCGACTGGAGTGGGTATGTGAGAGGAGGGGCGCTGGACGAGTCAGGGCTGGCGGCATGTGATGGGACACACCTGAAGGAAATGGAGCCTCATCACCGCCGCTGTTTAAAAGCCCAACGCGCCTCTCCTCGGGAGACCGGTCTCTTCCCCGTGCATGCACACTGGTGTCCTCGTGGGTCCAGGAAGGGTGCGTTGAGGGACTCCCGCGCCACCAGAGACCTGAGCTGCCGGACCCGCGATCCGGATGGGAACCACACCCGCTTACACGGCCGTCGGGCCAGGATGCCGGGCCGTCCATCCCCTGCCAGAACCGCGGTCAACAAGAGAGATGCGGCCGCTAGAGGAAGCCGCCGCCCCTCGGACCGAATAGGGGGGCGCGTGCGGCCGCCGGACTCCGCCCCTTACCTGGACCCTTCCTCCATGAACACTGCCCGACCCACACAAACCCCAAAGCACGACGAGGACACCAGATTCCCTGTTTATTTTGGACACTCTTCCCCTTTGGTTACCTTTATCCCCTGTTTTATTTGATTTTCTGTTAATAAAAGCCTCTCCGAGGCCTGACGCCACGCCCACTGTGTCTGTCTTGTGCTCCTCCCATCACAGTGGTGGAGAATGCAGGCAAGGCGGAGCCTAGACAGCGCAGTTGGGAAACATCTGGTGACGTCACTCCCTCTCGCTTGCAAACGTTCGTGAGAACCCGGACTGGGACGGAGGTAAACCAGGGACAGCCTCCCAGCCACAAAAGGGGTAAGTGACTTCTCTGTTCTTTTCATTTTACCCTGTGGTTGGTTGAGGCTGTCATTAAAACCCGGTTTCTCTGTCCCTGTTCCAGCGCGCTGCGAGAGGGAAGACTGCCCAGAGAGGAATCCCCGCCCACTCCGACCGTTTGGAGCCTGGTTGAGGATGGTAGCACTCTTGTGTGGGCGGCGCCCTGATGACGGGGATGTTGCTTGGGAGGGGGAATGTGACGAGCCAGCTGCCTCCTCCCTGATTGTCACCGGCACCCCGTCCTAAATCGTTGCCCTTCACCAGGCTCCCGACTGGAGTGGGTGTGTGAGAGGAGGGGCGCTGGACGAGTCAGGGCTGGCAGCGTGTGATGGGGCACACCTGAAGGAAATGGAGCCTCATCACCGCCGCTGTTTAAAAGCCCAACGCGCCTCTCCTCGGGAGACCGGTCTCTTCCCCGTGCATGCACACTGGTGTCCTCGTGGGTCCAGGAAGGGTACGTTGAGGGACTCCCGCGCCACCAGAGACGTGAGCTGCCGGACCCGCGATCCGGATGGGAACCGTACCCGTTTACACGGCCGTCGGGCCAGGATGCCGGGCCGTCCATCCCCTGCCCGCGCAGCGGCCAACGAGACCGAGGAGGGGAGCGCGTGTGGCTGCCAGACTTCGCCCCTTACCTGGACCCTTCCTCCATGAACACTGCCCGACCCACACAAACCCCGCAGCACGACGAGGACACCAGATTCCCTGTTTATTTTGGACACTCTTCCCCTTTGGCCACCTTTATCCCCTGTTTTATTTGATTTTCTGTTAATAAAAGCCTCTCCGAGGCCTGACGCCACGCCCACTGTGTCTGTCTTGTGCTCCTCCCGTCACAATTTAAATATTTTAACTGAACTATCTACAGGTGTGAAAAAAATTACTTACTGCTTTCAGAGAAAACTCTAACAGTGTCAAGACCACTGAAAAAAATCTAATGGCAGCTATTCAACTGGCAGGTATTTCAAATAATCTTTAGTCAATCTTCAAAGCAGGATATATTTTCGCCTTTAAATTATTCACATAAAACTGCCTTAAAATGTGCATTAAATAAATAACTTAACATCACACAACAGCCAACACATGGACTGACCCTTTACCTAATCACATGCTAAACAACAACAACAACAAAACAAGTCTCATTCATAATCATTAGCCTTGCACATGAGGATCACCTTACACCACTCTGCCTGACACTAATGCTAGCATCCAACCAGCAACTGTTTCCAACTGTTATCAATATTTCGCTCTGTGATGAGTGAGGCAGATGTTCATGGACTCCACTATCATGATGATTGCCAACCTGATTTAATTAAGCGATTAGCTTTGGCTCAGTAGGTTGTGTATAGAACAACAACTCACATAAAGCTGAAGCCCATACCCATGTTTGAGCTATCATGTTATGTTTGTGAAAAAACAACAACAACAACATATTAATAGCCTTGCCAAATGATTCGATGAAGCATATGTTGATCACATAACACTCAGGTTAGTGTGTGTGAGCATATAGGCATTATGTGCTCTTTCATTGCAGGCCCAGCACATTTCTTTTCTCTTGCCCCTCACTGTGTCCTCCTGGTGCAATAATCTGTCGCTGAATTCCTGCGGTTGTCACAGGCTGGGCCTGTGAGGCACACCCCCACTGGTCACTGCAGACCCTGCGGACCACTGAGACCAAGGGACCAGACTGTCCAAGCAGGAAGAGGAAAGACAGTTCTGCAATCCAGTGCCTATAAATCCACAAGGCTCATGAACAAGCCAGCTAGCATAATTTAACCCAGCAGAAACTGCTCAGACGGCAAATCAATCAAAAACTGCAAGGACTGTTGTGCTTATTATCCCCTTTAGGGATAAGGTAGTCCTTTAGGAAAGAATTTGGAGAACAATTAATACATTTTTTTACTCCACATAACATAGGAGTCCCCATAAGAGATATTACAAAAAGAGGCTGACTTTTAATTATTGATGCCAAGATGTCTGCCAAAGTGTGCATCATCTGAGAAGCACTATGATCAATTTTAAATGCCTTGTGTGTGTAAAAGCATCTGATATCAATTTAAAGGGATAGTTTACATTTTAAAATGAGTCTCAATTATTCAAAATTTCATATTGTTCCAAGACCTTCATACAAAAACACAAAAGATAATTTTTTGATTGATGTTTTCCTACTGTTTTTGTTAAACAATAAAAGCCAAAATAACAATGAACCCCATTAACCTTTTTAAAATATGTACTTTTGTGGTTTGTAATATCATGAGTTTTCCATTAAGATGCATATTAAAATATTATTTATTTCTGTAACAGGTAAACTTTTTTAAGAGCTGTTAGTGTCACATGATCTTGTGATTTTGTGAAAATGTATTTGAATATGTTGATCTGTTGATCAAAAACATTTCCTACTATTAATGTCAGAACCATTATATTTTTTTCAGAATTGCTTAATCAAAAGCAAGTCTCAAATACATCTCTCTCTTCTCTCTCTCTCTCTCTCTCTCTCTCTCTCTCTCTCTCACACACACACACATTTGTTTTTGTGAAAAGTGGGGACATCCCATAGGCGCAATCGTTTTTAAACTGTACAAACTGTATATTCTATGGCCTACACCAACCCTACACCTAACGCTCACAGGAGACTTTGTGCATTTTTACTTTCCCAAAAAAACTCATTCTGTATGATTTGTAAGCGTTTCGAAAAAATGGGGACATGGGTTATGTCCTCATAAGTCACCCTCTCCTTGTAATACCTGTGTCATACCCATGTCATTATACAGAGTTGTGTCCTGATATGGCACAAAAACAAGAGCACACACGCACACACACACACACACACATGACACAGTGTGTTCGGTGCTGCTCTGAAATTCACACTTTACCTTTAAACATTCCCTTTCAACTGTCAGACAAAAAAAAATAAGTCTAAGAACCCTCCATGTGTTCTATGATTTGGGAATTAGTAGGGGTTCACAGTCTCCCTCTCTGATGCCACTTCTTTTAACTAAATCCTCTCCTGCTTCTCCCGATCACTGCACTGAATCACGCTTGCCCTATTTTAAGAGGAGACTTGGCACACCAACACATCCATGGTATGTTCACCAATACAGAGCAAAATGTTCCCCCATCGGGATGCTGCTGTCTCCTGGCTAGACTACGAGTCGTCTAAAGGCAGATGGATTTGCACCCGAAAAGCCTGTGGGAGTGCCTGCTTACACATTTAGAATTTTGCTGTCAGTTTGTATTTTTACAATGGAAAGTCTCTAGTACGCTTTTTAGAAAGTTTTACTTCACTAGATACATGAATGCTGCATAAAAATGTGTCTGTTCTCTGTGGATGCTAGCTAGAAGGGGACTGACTACATTCTTGCATTAGCACCCTATCTGTTACAGACCCCACATGGAGATTGTAGGCAATGGCAGATGCATTGTTGATGCCCTCTTATTGCACTTTCCTCTGTAGAGTGCTTTCTTGTGTTGAGAGAGCATGAGGGTTTAGCAATCTTAGCATCTATGTGGCTTGCAAAATACTTTAGGCAGTTGAAAAGAGGAAACATAGTCTTTTAGAGATGTCTTGGCTCTTGAACTTCTGTCTATAAAGGACTGCTAAGCAGACGGAAACTTCATCAGGAACCTTTTACAACAGTATAAAAATTTCATGAGGCAATTATGCTTTCAAAAACATTTCCTCTACAAAATCCTCAGGAAATTCTACTATTAGCTGGATATTTCAACATTTCCTCTTGGAAAAGCACTTACTAGACTAAAACATTTTATTTTATTTTATTTTATTTAACCTTTATTTAACCAAGAGAGTCCCATTGAGATCAAAAACCTCTTTTTCAAGGGAGTCCTGGCCAAGAGGCAACAACATTTACACAATTATAAACTATTATAAAACATAATGCTTAAACATTCCTGAATGCAATTACAAAATCAAATCAAGTGATCATATGCTCCTAAAATTAAAGGTTCTTTATTGGAATCTATGGTTCCATGAAGAACCTTTATCATCCATTCTTTCCAATACACAAAAAGGTTCAATACAAAAGAAAAAGGTTATTGATATTATTAAAATGTTCTTGAAAAAAAAAAAAAAAAAAGGTCTTTTGTGGAACCCGAAATGATTTTTCTATGGCTTTGATGTGAAAACCCTCTACTGAAATCTTTTTTTAAGAGTGTTACTTCTCAAACCAGCATGCAACTTACAGAGTCCGCAGGAAACTACGGAGCCCTGCAAATGACATGCAAGAAAAAAAATAACATTTTTTTTTATGATTTACTAAATAGTTTCCTCCATGTACTAAAATGTGTGTACGATTTACTAATTTGTTCCCTTGATGTATTAAAACATGCACACAATTACTATTTCGTTCCCTCGATTTGCTAAATCGCCTGCACAATTTAGTAAATCGAGAAAACAAATTAGTAAATCATTTGGACAATTTATAAATCGAGGGAATGAAATAGTAAATCGTACGCACGATTTAGCCTACTTTTTTTTCCTACATGCCACGTGCGGGGCTCCGTAGGAAACAAATCAGCTCACGCACCTATTCACCAATCTTGTACATTGTTCTTTCACATAACCAGGTGGTTTGAGGGCAATTGCACATTGAGGTTAAGCACTATCAAATCTAATGCTGTCCCATATGATCTCCATCCCTGCTACAAAAAACAATTCATTGAGAACACAAGGCATTTGCTCTCTTTTTTCAGCAATAAACAGGGTGGGGAAAAGGGGGGGGGGGCAGAAATTTGATTTTTTTCAGAAATTTTGAAAATATGACAGTTTCTTTAGCATAATACAGTGGTGTCAAAAGTATTGACATTCATTACTTGAGTAGAAGTATAGATACTAGGGTTTAAAAAGACTTTTGTAGAAGTTGAAGTATCAACTCAAGGTTTTTACTCAAGTAAAAGTGTAAAAGTACTGGTTTAAAAAAACTACTTAAAGTATAAAACATTTTTCTAAAGGCCATAGGCCATAATGACTATAATGTTATATTAAAATGTCCATGTTGAAAAATTTGGGATACACTAGGCTACCTGTTTCAGCCGCATATATGCCCATTGAAAATGAACGCAATTTAGTACAATGCAAATACATTAAATAACGAGAGATATGATGACTAGTTGCCTAGGGTGACCATATGAGCCATTTTCCCAGGACGCGTCCTTGCCAGAATTTCTATATTGCCTAAAACATCCAAAGTAGTTTGACCAATAACATGCAGGTATGTTACATAATCAACCAATCGTGGCGTGTGATAAGCTGAATTCTACATAGAACGATCAAAGTAATGCAAATACACGTACATGTTAGGTGTTTGTTCGTTCATTCTACTTGAAGCGTCGCTGCGCACCAATCATTGTATGACACCAAAGTACCAAGAAAGTGATTTGAAAGCATAAGGAGCCGTGCTCTGCTCTCTATAACTCTTATGAATGCCATACAATGATCAATCTGCAAAGCACAAACAGCCAAAATCTGGATATTTTAGGCAATATAAAAATCCTGGCAAGGACGTGTCCTAGGAAAATGGCTCATATGGTCACCCTATAGTTTCCTATAAGTATTGTTATGGTGCAAAAAGTTCAAACTTCAGAGGCATGTCATCAATAAGCTTTAATGGAATGTAAATGTATATCCAAGCTTAGCTGCAGGAATCTGCGAGGGCAATGGACAAGAACATTGGTGCAGGCTAAGAAACAATTACCCTTATAGCCTACTTATCACAACATTGTCAATCGCAAACGATAATTTATTAAAACGTCTCGCTACCAAACTACCTACAGTAGCTTAATTTGTGGAGGACGAAGAGAAAGCACCCATTTGCTAAATGAGCCAGTGAGAAATAATAACTTTTAAGTAGGGTCCAGTGCCTTTTCGATACTTTTAAAACGGTACTGGTGCATAAACGGTGCCTGAACCAATACTTAAAAAAAAAAAGAACCACAAAAAAACTATGGATAACATTAAAGAACATTACAAATATTTAAAATAAATCCATAGCTTTCACCTTAGATGCTCTCATTTCCCAAGTTGTGCTTCCCTTATCTAAAGCTAATAAATGTATTTCACATTCTGGGTCATTATTTAATACAAAACCACACGTAATGTTTCTACTGTATCTCTTTCACTCACTCTGATATTTAGTTAAGATGAGTGCTGTCTGTCACTGTCTTTAATCAGTTCTGTGAATTACTGTATGCTCATTCTTTATAAAGTAGCAACAATGTCGTTTGTAAAGTACAGTACTGTGCAAAAGTATTTTCACCCCAAAAAAGGGTTTAAAAGTTTAATCATGTGTTCGTTCATATGTGTTAAGGACTAGATTTTCTCTGGAGGAAACAGCTGTTTAGTGATGAGCGGTGAAAAGCGAAAACTTTACAGTAAATGAGAAACCGACTGCTCCCTCATGAACTTTTGTTAACTGTATTTATGACAAAGAACTGCACAGATACGGATATTCTAACAATCTATCGATAAACACACACCTTGTGTCCTCTGTTTGTGTTTAAGTGTGCTTGAGATGCTCCGCCGCGGTCTGCGGATTGAAGAGTTTGGTGAAAGACGGAGAGGAGACCGGTCTGACGCCGGTTTCATATGAAACTTAAGGGGACTGACTCTGGGGCTATTGCAAATTTGTGTACAGTTTATAGAGCTAAATGCTACAGCCCCGCTAAAAAAAGCCTAGCGACGCCCGTGCTTCTTAAGTACATTTCGGAGAACCAGGACAAACATTTCAATCGATTGCTCAGGCATTTAAAAGGCACCGAAATCTGCTTCCTCTTATTTGGTTCGGTGCATACCGGTTCCATACCCAACCCTACTTTTAAGAAATGTATTTTATGATAAACGAACCCAAAACTGTCTATGTCCTTGCTCGAGTGTGATGTGATTTGGTTCATGTGCAGGTGCGATGGATCGCGTACAAACGAATAGGGGGTTGGAATGGTATATCCACAATGAAATTCACTCCATCCGGATGGCGCGATTTATCTGGATAGGTTTTTTTTTTTTTTGAATGATGACGAGCCAGAATGAAAACAAGCCGAAATGAAATAGCAGTAACGGAGCTAGAAGAAGACTAGTAGAAAGTACAGATACTTGCGTGAAAATGTAAGGAGTAGAAGTAAAAAGTCGCCTGAAAAATAATTACTCAAGTAAAGTATAGATACCCCAAATTTCTACTTAAGTAATGTAACGAAGTATTTGTACTTCGTTACTTGACACCTCTGAGCATAAATGGCAATTTATTATTATTATTTTTACAAACATTAAACCTTAGTTAAAAAATAAATAAATAAATAAATAAATATATATATATATATATATATATATATATATATATACATACAGTATATATAATGAGATAAAATACCACAAAATCTTGTGGCTTATTGAACATCTGAAAATAATGAGTTAATTGTGCAATTGGATTAAAAGGATCTCAGACAAGCCAGGCTAGAGGGCCTGAACCAGTCACTGGCCTTCATTAACTTGATGTACTTTGCCTGTAGAGATTCCTTTAGTGGTTTAAATTGAAATCTTATTATTTCTGAGAGACGCAGGATTGCTGTGTGCTCCTTCTGTGATTCAGTTTGTATATTTTTGGCTCAGAAATCTCACCGGTAAATGACAAAGCTGCTTTTTACTCGTTAAATCAATCCCCAGACTACCCTTGGCTCTCCCAAACTTAGCTTTCAAAATATGTTTTAAATCTTCTAGAGGGGAAGACACCAGTTTTTGCATTTCAACGAGTCAGAGGTTGCACAGGAATGTATAAAGTTATGAATTTCCCAAGAGAAAAAAAGATCTTGGCTATCTTCAGTGTTATGATACTTCAAAAACAGATGAACAATAAACTGTTCTAGTAATAAGTTTCTCAGAATTTCAAGTCAAGGTGTGGTGATTGTCAATGGTCACAGAAAGTTTGGTTCCCTAAATATATAAAAGTAAATATACCATGTCACAACAAACATTTTTTTTTTTTTTTTTTGGTTACAGGATTTTTCTTCATCTGTGGGCACTTTTGGTCCCATGGACTAACAGAAATGCCATTAAAATACCATTTGATCACCACCATTATAATACACATTTCAAACTCATTAGTTTACATAATTTGTTTACTACCAATGCCCAACAGCGTATTCAGACATATTCTGTAATTTTTACCCCATAACAACCATGAACAAATCCCATTTCCACCATTTGTTATGTGGTGGAAATTACATTTTAAACATTTCTAGAATAGTAATAGTCCCATGTGTTTTATCAAGTCTAACTTTGTACCTAGCATGTTATGTATCCTTCAATACACACAACTAAATAATATTGTCATGGTTTTTTAATGCTTCAACAAAATTACAGCATGGCTAAAAATGACACACAATAAATATTCATACATTGACTTTTTTTCTTTGCACATCACACATCCGATATTGTATTTCATACATGCTTTTGTTTAAAAATTTATATAAAAAATTTTCATACAACAATACCAAAATCCTATATTTAATACTTAAAAAAATAAAATATTTTATGATTATTATATTATATTATTGTACTTTGCGATTGAAAGTGTTGGTCTTGAGAGCAAAATAATCACATCTACCGTATAATAATAATAAGGCATATGTAGAGATAAAATAAATAATGAACTTAATGCGTCCTTTTTATTTAGATGGGGGAAAAAAGTTAAAATCTGTTCATTTTAATAAAAAATCATCCCCTGGAACACTAAACTGCTTGTAGCCAAACAAACATTCATCAATTGTCAGATATTAACATATCACGACATTATGGAGAGCATTATGATAATGTTTATGAAAGTCAGTCCATTCTGCTTGAGTCCTGTGGCAGATGCCACACTGCACCATCTCTTAGTCTTTTCTTTTCAGCCTGGAGTGCAGCGATTGTAGATTTATTCGACCTGCTGGCCGCATATGACCCCCATGGTGAAACCCATACAAGTGCAGCCTCCCATGCTGGCTCCATTTCCACATTTGCCTAAGCTGTGAGCACCATGGAGTCACCACATGTTCTCCTATGTGAGCGAACTTATTAATTATTAAATCAACAATCCTGTAGGAAACAGATGGCACAGATAGCAGGCAACTAACGCACGTCTGCCTGGCATTTTGTGTGTGATACTGTAGGTAAGAGGGTGGTTTTAGACTACCTAGGATCTGTCACATGTCCCAGCAGTACCGTGTGCCAGTTGGCTTGGATGCTGAATTGTGTGTATTGCATGAATATCACTATATAGAGAATACTTTCAGTTATGTTTAAATTGTTTAAAAACCAAACAAAAATGTGCTTTTGGTTTGTTCTTCCTGCTACATGAAGTTTACAATGACAAGATCTGAAGTGTAGTACATTTTTTAGTTTACTCGCCAGGCATACACACACACATTTGTAAAATGGCACCGTTTTTTAAATATCTGAAAGTACACTCTTTACATCAGTCAGTCAAGCATTATAATAATCAAGTATTATTTATTAATAGAACTTTAGTAATTATAAACAAACTTGATAACCATGTTTGAATGCATAATAGTCATTTTAAATGAACTTTTTTTGGTCATTCAGTGTTTCTGTAAAAAAAAAAAAAAAAATGGGGAAAAAATTAAAAAAATACTGATAAGATAATAATGATACGAATTCTACTAATAAGAACTATACAACGCACTAAGGATTACTAAGGATTAATGAGCTGCTGGATTCATGAATATTAATCAGGTTTTGTGCGTTCGCTCGAACTGATTTGCTGAAATCAAAACAGGGATTGAGATTGCAGCCAATGAGATTGCCGTTTGTGCATTAGCTCTGCTCACTACCAGAGAACCCGACAGTTCTTAAAAGCTGTGAATATATATATATATATATATATATATATATATGTGCTAAACTTATACTTAGCCTCAAACTCACACACTGGCGAGTAAAATCTGAGAACTTATTAGCCATTGGCTAATATTAGACATCATTTAATCGCCCAGAGTGAAGATTTAGTCGCATATGCGAGTGATTTACTCGCAATGTAGAGGGTTGTGACAGAATAACATTTTTGGGTGAAATATCCCTTTAGTAGTATACCATTGCTGATTAAAAAAAGAAATCTAATGAATTGCAATTAATGAAATACATCAATATTTGTTTCAAATGATGCAATAGTGGGACAGAAAGGTAACTCATTGAATAGACATAGTCATAGACAAAATGTAGCTTAATAATTACTTGTACTAAATTAAAGCTGCAGTCAGTAACTTTTGACGCTCTAGCGGTTAATAAACAGAACTGCTTGCGTGTTGTGGAAGGACATTGTAGCCGGAGCTACTTCTCTCTGTTTATGTCTATGAAGAATCACAAAGGTACTGGGTTACTCCGCCATGGTACCCCTGAAGCAATCTAAAATAATCTGAATATAAACACTTAATATAGGTGTACCCTAGTGATTCAGGACAGGCTAAAAACACGGTTTGGAAAATGGATTCATGGTGTACTCGCTTATTATATACATTTTGTATACTTTGAACACAAAAAAAAGTTACGGACCGCAGCTCTGATTGGTTGTTTCTTACCACTCCCGGTAACATCACGCCACACGGAGCCAGAGCCCACCGCAGCTGCAGAGCCCGAGCCTTTCACCGGCAGGGAGCAGGACCTCGAGAGCGCGACTGACCAGGTGTGCGTGCCGGCAACACCGTGCATCGTGGGAGTTTTAGTGGAGATCGAGGGCGTGGAGGAAGGCCCTGCCCACACTTCTGCGACTGAGGGTGAGCTGTTTTCGGTTTCTAAAAATGATATTGAGCAATTTATGGACCTTATGGACTGGTGTATGGAGGTAATTCCTGAATCCCCTGTTTCTCCGCTGGTTCTGTCCAGCCCTGACCCTCCTGTTTACCCTCTCAGTCTCCCACTTCCACCTCCTCCAGTCAGTTCCTCTGCTCCATCTCCGCTGGTTCCGCCCAGCCCTGAATTTTCTGTTTCTCCGCTGGTTCCGCCCAGCCCTGAATTTTCTGTTTCTCCGCTGGTTCCGCCCAGCCCTGAATTTTCTGTTTCTCCGCTGGTTCCGCCCAGCCCTGAATTTTCTGTTTCTCCGCTGGTTCCGCCCAACCCTGAATTTTCTGTTTCTCCGCTGGTTCCGCCCAGCCCTGAATTTTCTGTTTCTCCGCTGGTTCCGCCCAGCCCTGAATTTTCTGTTTCTCCGCTGGTTCCGCCCAGCCCCGAGTTTTCTGTTTCTGTGTTCCCCTGCTCCACTTCCGCTGGTTCAATCCAGCTCTGTATCTCCTTTCTCTCTGCTGGCTCTGTCCAGCCCTGATCCACCTGTGTTTCCTCCCATCCTTCCTCTCTCATCTCCTCCTAGACCAGCCAGTTCTTCGACCTCATCTCTGCTGGTGCCAGTCAGTCCCGCAGCTCACCATCAGTCCGCGCCATCTGGGCGTGATGATTCGCCGCTGGACTGCCAGTCTCCAGCTTCGCCTTGACGTGTGGATTCCCTGTCTCCGCCTCCAGCCTCCGAGCCCTGGACTCCTCCTCGGTCCTTCGACCCATCGGCTTCGCCTTGGCTCTTAGCTCCCTCGTCTCCACCGTGGCCTGGCATCCCACCTGCTCCACCGGGCTCCCTCGTCCCTCTGGCTCCACCTTGGTCAGTCATCGACCATCCGCCGCCTCGGGACTCCATTCCTCTGGCTTCACCTCGTCACTCCATCCCTCTGGCTCTGTCAGGCTCCTCGTTCCCTCTGGTTCCACCTCCATCCTCAGTCACTCCGGCTCTGCAGTGGTCTTCCAGGGTCCCGCCTCCGCCTTGGTCGCCTGAGCCTTCTGCTCCGCCTTGGCCCTCCGGATCCTCAGCTTCACCCTGGCTCTGCGGCTGCGCTGCTCCATCTTGGGCTCCTCACCCACCGGTGCAGTCTCCATCTGTCGGCCCCCTGGTGTCGTCAGCTCCTTCTCCACCATGGTTCCTCCCGCCGTCGACTCCACCGTGGAGATCTATCCTGGCTGGTCTCTGGAGGACCATCTGGCTCCTCCAGCTCCGGGCTCCTCCCTGGCTCCTCCCTCCATCCACTCAGCCCTGGTTCCTAGCTCCTCGTTCTCTCTTCGCCTGCCCCTTGCCTGCCCCACGCCCGCCTCCTGAACCCCCACCCTCCCTCCGCTGGTATTCCTCTTGCGGTGCGAAGACGCACCGTTCCGGGAGGGGGCGAACTGTTACGTTTATGAACTTTCTGTTTCCTTATTTGGTCTTCTTCCTGTTCTTGTTTTGTTAATTTATTATTCCCCACTTGTCTCCAGTTCCCTGTTTACCTCCTGTGTTCTCAAATACCCTGTCTGTTCAGTTCTTCCTCGTCCGTGATTAACCTAACCTAATGATGTTAATGTGTTGTATATTGTCTGTTATCTCCTTCGATGTTTCAGTAAACTCCTCATTTGATCAAGACCCTCCTCGAGCGCTTTATTCCTATGCTAGAGTACACCCAACTGTAACAGATATTAACATTTTCCCTGAATTTTCCAAAGAAACTTGAATGTCATGCATTCCACTCCCAGAATGCATAGTAATACACTTGGCTTGATCTTGGCTTAATGTATTTTTTTTCCCATGGTAAAGTGAGTTTTATTAATTGCAAAGAAGATGCGTTCTGGGAAAGTCATTTTCCAAATCATATGTTTATTTTGTGAACAAATCTGTCTTGATTAGCTCTGCTGAAGGCTGAGAGCAGACGTTCTCTCTCTGTGAACTGTCTTGCCTTCTGTTTCTGATTCTAATTTATTTTGAATGTGAATAGCGTCATCATCAGTGCTGATTATGTATTCAACCTTTTTATTTTATAAAAAAAAAATTATCCTGCTTAAATATGTTTCTCAAATGGTGGCTCAGTGATGCCAAAGACCGGTCTTGGCGGAGGTGTTGCAACAATAAATAGTTATTTTCTCAACTCAGAAAACAGGATACAGGTTTAACTCATTCGAAATACTTCTGCTTAATGTTACACTGTCAGATATGCAAAATAAATCTAATGTATCTCTTGCTCTGGCTACTGTGTATAGACCACCAGGGCTGTATACAGAATTCTTAAAAGAATTTGCAGATTTCCTCACCTTTTGGTTACAGTTGATAAAGCACTAATCGTCAGGGATTTTAATATTTACGTTGATAATACAAATGATGCATTAGAACTTGCTTTTACTGACCTAATAAACTCTTTTGGAGTCAAGCAAAATGTCACCGGGCCCACTCATTGTTTTAATCATACAATAGATTTAATTATATTGCATGGAAACGATCTTACTGATATAGATATTGTACCTCAAAGTGATGATGTTACCGACCATTTCCTTGTATCATGGATGCTGCGTATCACTGATATTAACTATATGGCTCAGCGTTACTGTCTGGGCAGAACTACTGTTCCAGCCACCAAAGACAGATTCGCAAATAGCCTGCCTGATTTATCTCAACTGCTATGTATACCCAAACATACACATGAACTAGACGAAATGACTGGCAACATGGGCACTGTTTTCTCTAATACATTAGAAGCTGTTGACCCCATCAAACTGAAAAAGGTTGGAGAAAAACATACTGTGCCATGGTATAACAGTAATACCCTCTCTCTCAAGAAAGAAACTCGTAGTCTTGAGCGCAAATGGAGAAAAACTAACTTGGAAGTTTTTAGAATTGCGTGGAAAAACTGTATGTCCAGCTATAGACAGGCTCTAAAAACTGCCAAGACCAAGCATATCCACAAACTCATTGAAAATAACCAAAACAATCCAAGGTTTTTATTTAGCACAGTGGCTAAATTAACAAATAACCATGCGCAACCTGATTAAAATATTCCATCAACGTTTAATAGTAATGACTTTATGAATTTCTTCACTGATAAAATAGCTAACACAGAAATACAATAACAAATGTAGATTCTACAGCGTCTAATACTTCAGTTTCATCCATCACACTCAAAGATAAACTGCAATGCTTTACAACTATAGGACAGAAAGAGCTAAATAAATTCATCTAAACCAACAAAATGTTTATTAGATCCTGTACCCACTAAATTACTGAAAGAGTTGTTACCTGTAGCCGAAGAACAGCTTCTCAATATTATTAACTCGCCGTTATCTTTAGGTCACATCCCAAAACCATTCAAGCTGGTGGTTATTAAGCCTCTTATTAAGAAACCACAACTAGATCCCAGTGAACTGGCAAATTATAGGCCCATTTCAAATCTTCCATTTATGTCTAAAATTTTTGAAATATTCAAAATATATTCATTTTTTTTCATTATACATGTTGCCCCTTGGTAATATTATTAGATAATACGGGATTAGTTTCCACTGTTATGCTGATGAAGCTAACAGAGTGTGTTAAAAATGTAAAAGATTGGATGACCAATAATTTTCTCCTATTACATAGACAGAGATATTACTTATTGGACCAAAAAACAGTAAACAGAATCTAGTAGACTACAGTTAGCAACTAGACAGATGTACTGTTACTTCACCAGTCAAAAATCTGGGTATTACAAACCCTATTACAAAAAAGTTGGGACACTGTACAAACTGTTAGTTAAAAAGGAATGAAATAATTTATAAATCTCATAAACTTATATTTTATCCACAATAGACTATAGATAACATCAAATGTTGAAAGTGAGACATCAGAGAGGCTAAGAGACAGCACTCAAGGAGGATAGCCTATCAATTCAGCGACAGCAGAGACACTCAGAGAATGTGACAGGGGATACAGACCATTACAGACTACAAGCCCCCACCACGGACCTGTGACAGCAACATCTCTCTACTGAACGAGCTGAACACCTTCTTCGCTCGCTTTGAGCAACAAAACAGCACCACTGCATAGAAGACACCACCTCCTCCTGCAACCAGGTGATAACGCTGACCCCAGACAGCGTGAGGAGATCCTTGAGCAGGATCACTGCATGCAAAGCTCCGGGTCCTGACAACATCCCTGGGCATGTACTGAGAGACAGCAGACAGCAGAACTCACTGATGTCTTCACAGACATTTTCAACTTCTCACTTAGTCAGGCTGTTGTTCCCACATGTTTCAAAACTACCACCATCATTCCAGTCCCGAAGAAGCCATCTCCATCCTGCTTCAATGACTACCGTCCTGTTGCACTTACTTTATTTTATTATATTTTTAATTTTATTTTATTATATGTACTTTTTTACATTCCCTTATTGTATAGCTGTATCTTATATTTTATATTTGATCTAGATGTTTAGGCTCTACTGTTAGTGTTATCTGTATGCACCGGGGGTCTGAGAGTAATGCAATTTCGATTCTCTTTATGAATGTACTGTACATGTGAAAGAATTGACAATAAAGCAGACTTGACTTGACTTGATTTTGAAATGTCATGCCAAATATTGGCTCATTTTGGATTTCATGAGAGCTACACATTCCATAAAAGTTGGGACAGGTAGCAATAAGAGACCAGGAAAGGTTAAATGTATATATAAAGGAACAGCTTGAGGACCAATTTGCAACTTATTAGGTCATTTGGCAACATGATTGGGTATAAAAAGAGCCTCTCAGGGTGGCAGTGTATCAGTGTAAGTCAAGATGGGTACAGGATCACAAATTCCCCCAATTCTGCGGCGAAAAATAGTGGAGCAATATCAGAAAGGAGTTTCTCAGAGAGAAAATTGCAAAGAGTTTGAAGTTATCATCATCTACAGTGCATAATATCATCCAAAGATCCAGAGAATCTGAAACAATCTCTGTGCGTAATGGGTCAAGGCCGGAAAACCATACTGTATGCCCGTGATCTTCAGGCCCTTAGACGACACTGCATCACATACAGGAATGCTACTGTAAGGGAAATCACAACATGGGCTCAGGAATATTTCCAGAAAACATTGTTGGTGAACACAATCCACCGTGCCATTCGCCGTTGCTGGCTAAAACTTTATAGGTCAAAAAAGAAGCCATATCTAAACATGATCCAGAATTGCAGGCGTTTTCTGTGGGCCAAGGCTCATTTAAAATGGACTGTGGCAAAAGTGGAAAACTGTTCTGTGATCAGACAAATCAAAATTTGAAGTTCTTTTTGTAAAACTGGGACGCCATGTTATCAGGACTAAAGAGGACAAGGACAAGCCAAGTTGTTTTCAGCGCTCAGTTCAGAAGCCTGCATCTCTGATGGTATGGGGTTGCATGAGTGCATGTGGCATGGGCAGCTTACACATCTGGAAAGGCACCATCAATGCTGAAAGGTATATCCAAGTTCTAGAACAAAATATGCTCCCATCCAGACGTCGTCTCTTTCAGGGAAGACCTTGCATTTTCCAACATGACAATCCCAGACCACATACTGCATCAATTACAACATCATGGCTGCGTAGAAGAAGGATCCGGTTACTGAAATGACCAGCCTGGAGTCCAGATCTTTCACCCATAGAAAACATTTGGCGCATCATAAAGAGGAAGATGCAACAAAGAAGACCTAAGACAGTTGAGCAATACGAAACCTGTATTAGACAAGAATGGGACAACATTCCTATTCATAAACTTGAGCAACTTGTCTCCTCAGTCCCCAGACGTTTGCAGGCTGTTTTAAAAAGAAGAGATGCCACACAGTGGTAAACATGGCATTGTCCCAACTTTTTTGAGATGTGTTGATGCCATGAAATTTAAATTCAACTTATTTTTCCCTTAAAAGGATAATTTCTCTCAGTTTAAACATTTGATATGTCATCTATGTTGTATTCTGAATAAAATATTGAAACTTCCACATCATTGCATTCTGTTTTTATTCACAATTTGTACAGTGTCCCAACTTTTTTGGAATCCGGTTTGTATATTAGACAGCAACTTGTCTTTTGAAAACCATATTTCCCAAGTTACAAAAAACGCATTCTTACATCTTAGAAACATTGCCAAGCTACGAAACATGTTACCTGTTTCTGATGCAGAAAAGCTAGTTCATGCATTCATGAACTCTAGACTGGACTATTGTAATGCACTTCTAGGTGGTTGTCCTGCATTTTCAATAAGTCAGCTATAGGAAGTCCAAAATGCAGTGGCTAGAGTCCTTACCAGGTCAAGAAAATATGATCATATTACCCCAATTTTACAGTCTCTGCACTGGCTACCTATTAAGCTCCGTATCAGTTACAAATTATTATTTCTTACCTATAAGGCCCTAAATGGGTTAGCTCCTGAATACCTAACTAGCTTTACACAACACTACAATCCATCACGCTCCCTAAGGTCACAAAATGGTGGACCCTTGGTAGTTCCTAGGATAGCAAAGTCCACCAAAGGAGGTACAGTAGAGCTTTTTCGCATTTGGCTCCCAGACTCTGGAATAGCCTTCCTGATAATGTTCGGGGTTCAGACACACACTCTCTGTTTACATCTAGATTAAAAACACATCTCTTTCGCCAAGCATTCAAATAATGCATCACATAATTTGTGACTGCAGTTGTATCTTATCAAATGCACATTATTGTTCTTTAGCTTGGGTTAAACTAATTAATTTTACCTTTTTGGAACAGCAGCTATGCTAATTATGTCTCCATTTGTTTCTCTGTTTTGCCACGGGATCCAGAACAACTGAGAAGAGATTATGCCAACCCCTCAGAGGACCTCAGATGATGCTAACCCTGAAACAACATCCAGAACTAACAAATATTGCTACAAGAGTGATTGCATCATATAATAATTGCTGTTAATAGTGTTCATCATCTGGTTGACTATGTCTTGTATTAATTTTTCAGAAAATTCCTGTCAAATGCACATAAACTGACAGTGACCATTTTATAAGCTACTACTAAATATTGTAGAAACTTAATTTTCTGTAAAGTTCCTTGGCAATGATTTGTATCGTAAAAAGCGATATACAAGTAAACTTGAATTGAATTGAATAATGTAATTACTCTGATGTTACACAGCAGCGGCCAGTAAGTTAGGCTTTACATATAAATTGTAGAGTCCAGAATGTTACACTTTATATTAAGTGGACAGTTCCTGAGGAGTTACCATGTAAGTACACTAGTATTACAGTGGTCCACCAACTCCAACTCAAGATGCAACTCCTCCCACTTTACATATCCCTAAACCTACCCATCTCCACCCCCTGGATCAAATGCTTCCAATTACTCTTATACATATTGTTGTTTAAAAAAAAAAGTAGTTATTTATGTCATGTTACACATTTTTATGTACACAGATCATTCGAAGGGTTGTTACATGTGTGTAGTTACAGAAATATTACAGCTGTAGAAACTATGTACCAATGTGTACTTACATTGTGGTTACATACTACTTACACATGTAGTTAGTAAGTACACAGGTATTAGGGACACAATATAAAGTGGGACCCAAGCATTGATTCAGTTCTGCTGATGGCCACATTTAAAATATACTGCAGTGGGGACTTGCTCCACTTCATTTGCTCCACAGTGGCAGGCCCAAATGCCAGGCTAAAAGGTTTAAACACTCTGCTGTGTCTCTTAGTAACACTGTTATGCTTTAAGTTACGATACCAAAGACTTCATGAACCTGAATTTTTTTCACAATCATTGTGCAAAACACAGATATTAAGTGATGATTGAAGTGACAAGAAAACGTAGTTGCAAGGAAATACATATATTACTTAAAGAGAGTGATGGACTGTGACTTTGGCCAGAGCCTAGTTAACTACTTGTTTACATAGGATATATAATGTATTTTAGATTATTTAGGCACTTAGGGTATAGTTTGACAGAATTTTCTAATTCAACATGCTATGGGAAGTTTTAAGTGTTGTTTATGGGGGTTGTGTTACCTACCACCATCCCCCCACAAACTATGCCCCTGGTCCAGTGTTATATTATATTATTTCTATACTAATATAGATTTATTAATATTTTCAGTTAGCTTTAGCTTTTATTTTCAGTTTGTATTTATCTCGTTGTTTAATTTGTTTGTCATTTTAACATGTGCTTTTAAAAATATTACTTTTTTAACATTTATTTTTATTCAAACTTATTTCAGTTAGCCAGTAACATTTAAAAATATCATTTAGGTTACGCTTCATCTAATCACAATGTTATCTAATATTTCTCTCTCTCTCTCTCTCTCTCTCTCTGTATATATATATATATATATATATACATATATATATATATATATATATATATATATATATAGAATCTTTTTTTTCAGTTTAATTTCAATAAACAAAAATGTTTTTAATAGTTTTTGTTTTTAATAGTTTTAGTTAACGTTAATAATCCCGACTTGGACAGTAAAGGTGGACAGAAACATTTTTATTTTATCACTCTACTTTTTTTTATTACCTATCTGTATTTTAGTTAGAATTTATTTGGGGAAATTTTACTTTTACTTTACTACATTCCAAAGTCTAATACCATATTTACTCCACTACTGTACATTTAATTAAAAATAAAATAAAATAAAATAAAATATCCCCAACCTTTCTGAGACACATTCCAGTGAATCAGACTGATCTGATTGCAGCTGTTCTTGAGACAACAACTCACTGATTCATTGATTCAATGTGTGTGTGTGACTGATGGCACAAAAAGTAGATTAATAGTGCTGAAGTTTATTTTGAATTATTAATAATTAAATTGTATTTCATGATTCAGTGGACAGATTCATGCCATGACTGTCGGTTATTTGTGAGCGAACTAAATCTGCTGTAAAGGGCTGAGCTGTTTTGGCACAATAATGTGGACAGGTCTGCATTAGTGTGTCTCATCATCTGTATGGGGTTCACTCTCAGTCATTGGGACATCCCCAGTGAAAATTCTGTACTTTCTCCTATAATGTTAACATTTTGCCCAATGTGACGTCTGGAAATTTTCATACTATTTGTTGCCACATATTTACCAACAATTTTATTATAAAATATGTAAAAAAAAAAGGCCAGATTTGAACCTACTGTGCATCTCTTGCATGATGACCACAATATCCAACTTGCCTGGATCAAGAGTAGTTTCTAACTACAGTACTGGGCCAATCCTCCATCTGACCACATGTTAACAGCATGACCTGATTAAGGGGCTTTTTTCTGCTTTTAAATACAGTACACATGAATTCCAACAGTGCTCTCAGTAATGAGGGAAAACCCTTATTTCTACCTCAAAACAGCATCTAGTGGTAATCACATGCTCCAGTTAGCCACTAGCTGTGGTGGAAGCCCTCCCTGCTGTCTAAAAATTAATCAGAGCATTATACTTGCTAGCCCACTCCTCCATCCCACTGATTGGAGTGATTTCTCTATTCGCCATCCCTGTGTGAACAAAGGCTTAGCACGCCAAGTTAAATTTCTTCCTTTGAGGTCAGATAAAAGTCCATACATTATTAATTCCCCCATGTTACTTCTGTTACACCAAAGGACAGCTAATGAATCTTGTAGACGTGTAGCATCAATGTCTCTGTCTAACAGCCATAGCTGTGTTTCCCAGAGAAATTAATCTTTAAATGTACTCAAATAAGCTACAAGTGGTTGAAGCCATACTTTAAAGTCATTATAAAACATTATAAAACATACTGCATTACTATACATACTGCATTTAAAAAAAAATGCTATAATAAAATAGCCGTTTCTGAGTGGATTTACTATTTATATCCAACAATCTAGCTAATTTTGCCAACCAGCATCCAGCTGGAACATTTGGAACACATAAAAGAGCATAAATATAAGCCACAAATAAAAAGCAAAACGTGTCTATGAAGGTTGGATGACAGTCTTGCTAAAGATTCCAAGTGACAACTCTCAACAAGAATGCATGGACTCTATTGTGCAATCTTTGAAGATTTTACAGTGCACTACCTGAATGAAGAACTCAGAACAACTCATTGACTCCTAAAAACATGACTAATGTCCCTCATTCAATAACACTTCTGTAACCTTCACATTTGATTACATTCACATAGTTTAAATGTAGTAAAATGCGCAACAAACTGATCCAGAGTGCAAAGAAAAATAACTTTGAGCTAAGTTATTTGCACTGAATTGTATTGGGTCTAAACGTCTAAAAACTCTACTGAAAAAGCATTTATTTCGCATTCTACTCTTATTCAATGCAACAATTGTCATTAAATTGCAACTGACCTTCTGTACAAAGAGGTTCATGTGGTCGGTGTCAAATTTCCATAGTGATCTAGAGATCTTATTGATTTAATATTTCCCCCCAAATGTTTAAACTAAAACTGTATTATAACCACTACATAAAATAGTTTATTGAATAATAACTATTAGAAAACCTATGATTTAAATATGATTGTGACATAACTGCATGATTTAATAAAGTGCAACCACATACCTCCTCATTGAGGATTTCCTGACATTGGGAGTAGTTTCCCTTCTTTGCCCAGGTCCCATTGGCAAGACATTCTCTGTACACGTTATCTGTAGAAAAAAAAAAAATTCATACTGGTTATTCACAGATTTCTTTATTTAATATCTAAGGAAGAAAAACAGTTTATATAATGTTTATTCTGAACATCTGCAGACAGATCTGTCACTTCTTCATGCATGGTATGTAATCCATTACATAATTCAAAAGTTATGCAATATGACCCAAAACACTAGGAATATTAATAGGGCGAAAATCAATATCTGACATCTACAACCCGAATTCCGGAAAAGTTGGGACGTTTTTTAAATTTTAATAAAATGAAAACTAAAGGAATTTCAAATCACATGAGCCAATATTTTATTCACAATAGAACATAGATAACGTAGCAAATGTTTAAACTGAGAAATTTTACACTTTTATCCACTTAATTAGCTCATTTAAAATTTAATGCCTGCTACAGGTCTCAAAAAAGTTGGCACGGGGGCAACAAATGGCTAAAAAAGCAAGCAGTTTTGAAAAGATTCAGCTGGGAGAACATCTAGTGATTAATTAAGTTAATTAATATCAGGTCTGTAACATGATTAGCTATAAAAGCTTTGTCTTAGAGAAGCAGAGTCTCTCAGAAGTAAAGATGGGCAGAGGCTCTCCAATCTGTGAAAGACTGCGTAAAAAAATTGTGGAAAACTTTAAAAACAATGTTCCTCAACGTCAAATTGCAAAGGCTTTGCAAATCTCATCCTCTACAGTGCATTACATCATCAAAAGATTCAGAGAAACTGGAGAAATCTCTGTGCGTAAGGGACAAGGCCGGAGACCTTTATTGGATGCCCGTGGTCTTCGGGCTCTCAGACGACACTGCATCACTCATCGGCATGATTGTGTCAATGACATTACTAAATGGGCCCAGGAATACTTTCAGAAACCACTGTCGGTAAACACAATCCGCCGTGCCATCAGCAGATGCCAACTAAAGCTCTATCATGCAAAAAGGAAGCCATATGTGAACATGGTCCAGAAGCGCCGTCGTGTTCTGTGGACCAAGGCTCATTTAAAATGGACTATTTCAAAGTGGAATAGTGTTTTATGGTCAGACGAGTCCAAATTTGACATTCTTGTTGGAAATCACGGACGCCGTGTCCTCCGGGCTAAAGAGGAGGGAGACCTTCCAGCATGTTATCAGCGTTCAGTTCAAAAGCCAGCATCTCTGATGGTATGGGGGTGCATAAGTGCATACGGTATGGACAGCTTGCATGTTTTGGAAGGCTCTGTGAATGCTGAAAGGTATATAAAGGTTTTAGAGCAACATATGCTTCCCTCCAAACAACGTCTATTTCAGGGAAGGCCTTGTTTATTTTAGCAGGACAATGCAAAACCACATACTGCAGCTATAACAACAGCATGGCTTCGTCATAGAAGAGTCCGGGTGCTAACCTGGCCTGCCTGCAGTCCAGATCTTTCACCTATAGAGAACATTTGGCGCATCATTAAACAAAAAATACGTCAAAGACGACCACGAACTCTTCAGCAGCTGGAAATCTATATAAGGCAAGAATGGGACCAAATTCCAACAGCAAAACTCCAGCAACTCATAGCCTCAATGCCCAGACGTCTTCAAACTGTTTTGAAAAGAAAAGGAGATGCTACACCATGGTAAACATGCCCTGTCCCAACTATTTTGAGACCTGTAGCAGAAATCAAAATTGAAATGAGCTCATTTTGTGCATAAAATTTTAAACTTTCTCAGTTTAAACATTTGCTATGTTATCTATGTTCTATTGTGAATAAAATATTGTCTCATGTGATTTAAAAGTCTTTTAGTTTTCATTTTATTAAAATTTAAAAAACGTCCCAACTTTTCCGGAATTCGGGTTGTAGTTAACCTTGAAAATATGTTAAAATATAGTCTCATATAAAACCGTTTTAAGAATGCTGTGCAGGGAAGAGATCAGCATAACCTAAAACCGAATGAACATAAAACATCAAACATGTTTTGCTCAGTTCCCTTTCAATACTTCACTCGTACTGCGTCGAAGACGCATATGGAAAAACTTCTTTTTTCTCCTGAACTGAAGCCTTATTCAATCACGCAGTGAAACTGCACGGCCATTGGATCGTGCAGTGTTATTACAACAAACCAATGGCTTGGCAGTGGTGCTGCACGAACCTATGGCAGCGAAGCCCGCCAAAGGCCGCCAAAATGGGCGGGGAATCTGGCTATATATTGACCGCTTCGTCACAGGAATTCTGATTTCTTCTCCTTCAGCGACGACGTCACATCGCTTCGCTGATCTCCGCTGAACTGCTCACCGTTGACACGCTTCGCACTGGAACGCGACTGCCTGTCCCCGCTGCAGATACATCGCTTCCCTGCGCCCATCCGGCGAGAGAGAGAGAGATTAAAAGAGCAAATTTCTCTAAAAGAACCTTTCTAAGGCGTTGTTGCAAATGCCGTCTCGTCATTGCAGCTCGTGCAGAGCCCCTCTGCACGCTGATGACGGGCACAGCGAGTGTGTCTCGTGCTTGGGGAAACCCCACGCTGACACAGCACTCGCGGGGAATTCCTGTTCTCATTGCGAGAACATGAATATTGCCTCTCTTCACTCGCGAATCGCTTTCTTTTCAG
This sequence comes from Carassius carassius, assembly GCF_963082965.1. Taxonomy (NCBI): domain Eukaryota; kingdom Metazoa; phylum Chordata; class Actinopteri; order Cypriniformes; family Cyprinidae; genus Carassius; species Carassius carassius. Next base: position 12,428,622 of record NC_081763.1, read on the forward strand.
AGAGCGATCTCACTCCTGGCGCCCTCCCGTTTTCTTCTTCCCGCGAGCCGGGAGGCGGGGCAGAGGATTAAAGCAGCAGGATGAAAACGAGCTCAGCCCCCGCGTGCCTCGTTTTCTCTGCCCAGAGGGGATTCCCCAGTCCTCTTTGTTCAGCCAGACCAGTGTCCCTCTGCTGCCGCGAGTGATCTGGTTTTGTTTGGAGGGACTGAGGAAGAACTGCTAGAGGACAGCATGTCTCTAGCTGCTTCAGACGCGGAGGAGCTGTCGGGCTCGCCGGACCCCGCCCCCTCGATCTGAACCCAGCTGCCCGAAACTCGGGATGGACGCCGAGCTTATCCGCGTTCTCTCCAGGGCAGTGGATGAGCTGGGTCTGGAATGGTCTCCTCCAGAGGAACCAGCCCGTAGCCATTTGGATGAATGGTTTCTGCCGGGGCCTCTTTGGTCCAGCGATCGAGGGGTTCGCCGAATGCTTCACAGAGGCACAGAAGTCGTCCCAGGCGATGCAACACTTCCTGCCAAAACGCGCTTCATCTGCTGCTGCCAGTCGCCCCAGACAGGTGCCGACTCGTCAGCCTCCCAAGCAAGCGCCCGCTGCTACCACCGCGGCCCAGCCTATGAAACCCGAGCCTCGACGCCATTCTCGCTCGGCCACCAGACGGTTTCAGTTCCCTAAACGCATGGGACCCCGGCCCAAGATAGTGCTGGACCCTGCGTCGCCGCCATCATCCTGATCTACAGGTAAGAAAGAGGAGGGGGCTAAGTCTCGCTGCGGCCGGACCACCCCCCAAACTGCCCCGTGTGTTTTGCCGTCCATCTCCAGGTGTCAACGAAGTTGTTCTTGCTGCAAACAATGGGCCCTTTTTAGCGCCCAGACAGCAAAGCGCTGTTATAGTGCACAAAATAAAAAACACACTCCTTCACAAAAAGAGCAGTTTTCCTCACTTAACACTCACGAGTGCTATGTCCCCCCACAGCGGACAAACACTCGAGTTAATACAACCCCTGTCCATCCGGGCCTCACAATGGCAAGCCATTCCCGGGGTATCAGATTGGGTCATGGGAATAATAAAACACGGCTATTCCCTTCAGTTCGCACCACGACCACCACGCTTTCACAGGGTGGTCACCACTTCGGTGCACAACGAGAACGCTCACGTTCTTCGTGCCGAAGTGGAAAATCTGCTGGTGAAGGGAGCTATAGAAATCGTTCCCCCAGCACACTGTGACTCAGGGTTTTACAGCCGTTACTTCCTAGTTCCCAAGAAGGATGGCGGGCTGCGCCCCATCCTCGATTTAAGACATCTGAACTGTGCCCTCATGAGACGGCGCTTCAGAATGATCACGTTGAAAACAAATCCTCTCACAAATACGCTCAGGGGATTGGTTCTTTTCGCTGGATCTGAAAGACGCTTACTTTCACATCCAGATAGCCCCCCGTCACAGGCCATTCTTGAGATTTGCCTTCGAGGGTGTGGCTTACCAATACAAGGTCCTCCCCTTTGGGCTGTCTCTGGCGCCTCGCATGTTTACAAAGTGCATGGATGCGGCTCTCTCCCCTCTCAGGCAGAAGGGAATCCGCATTCTCAGTTACCTCGACGACTGGCTAGTTCTAGCTCAGTCAGAGGGGGAGGCATTGGGTTACAGAACTTTGCTCCTCAGCCATCTGGAATGCCTGGGGCTCAGGGTGAATTTTGCCAAGAGTTCGCTGTCCCCCAGCCAAGGGATATCGTTTCTGGGAACAGTGTTAGACTCAGTTACGATGAGGGCAACAATGGTGAAGGAGCGCGCCGCGGCTCTACAGCGACTTGCGGCCTCCTTCAAAATAGGTGCTTCTCGACCCCTAAAGACATTCCAGAAGTTGCTGGGTCTTATGACAGCAGTATCGCCGGTGCTGGAGCTCGGGCTGCTACGTATATGCCCCCTCCAATATTGGCTGAAACCACGTGTTACACCTCATGCATGGTGTCACGGACGCCTGAATATCAAGGTGAGTCAGGACTGCATTTCGGCCCTGACCCCTTGGAGGAACATGCAATGGATGGAACGGGGTGCTCTTGGTATGGTTTGCAGAAGGAAAGTGATCTCCACAGACACATCCAACAAGGGTTGGGGCACGCTGTGCGAGGGGAAACCCGCTTTCGGCCAATGGTCGAAAGAGGAGAGCAGGCTTCACATCAACTGCCTCGAGATGATTGCAGTTCAACGAGCCTGCCAGAGCTTCCTGTCAGACCTAAGGAGCCACCACGTGCTGGTCAGATCAGACAGCATGACAGTGGTCTCTTACATAAATCACCAAGGTGGGCTGTCATCGACGCGTCTCTTCAGACTAACGTCGCGACTGCTGGAGTGGACCCAGAGCAACTTGGGGTCCCTGAGAGCAGTGCATCTTCCGGGCAAACTGAACAAGGTCGCGGATATGCTGTCAAGAAGCGGAGTCTCCTCAGAAGAGTGGAGGCTCCACCCGCAGACAGTTCAGAAGATATGGGAGGTCTTTGGCAAAGCGGAAATAGACCTCTTTGCCTCAAAAGACAACTCTCATTGCCCAACAAATTTTTCCAAGATCGAGGACGCCTTGTCCCAGGACTGGCCCAACCGTCTTCTTTATGCTTTTCCTCCAGTTCCTCTGATTCCCCAAGTAATCAGGCGGGTCAGGGACCAGAGATGCAGGGTTCTTCTTGTAGCCCCACTCTGGGAAAATCGGCACTGGATAGCCGACCTGTCACAGATGCTGACTGCGGCCCCATGGCCCGTTCCTCTAAGACGGGACCTCCTTTCTCAGGCGGACGGAACGATTTAGCATCCACACCCAGAGAGGTGGTCTCTGCACCTTTGGTCGCACGACGGGAACCCGCGGGACTCCCTGAGCGTGTGCTAGACACAATTTCACAGGCTAGAGCTCCGTCTACATGATGCCTCTATGCCTCCAAATGGTCTGTGTTCTCCACATGGTGCTCAGACCATGGTGAAAACCCGACCTCCTGTGACGTATCAGTGATACTGTCATTTTTGCAAGAGCTCATGGAGAAGGGAGAAGGTCTACGTAGCGACTATAGCGGCGTCACACGCCCTTATAGCAGGCCAGTCGGTGGGCAGAAACGACTTAGTCGTCCAATTTATGAGAGGTGCCAGAAGGCTTCATCCGCCTTGCCCTCCCACTGTCCCTTCATGGGACCTGCCCACGGTACTGAGAGCCCTAAAGGGGGCCCCCTTTGAACCGCTACAGTCCATAGGCCTTAAGGCCCTGTTGCTAAAGACCGCTCTGCTGTTGGCACTAGTGTCTGTTAAGCGTGTGGGCGATTTGCAAGCACTCCCGATAAGCCCTAATTGCCTAGAATTTGGGCCTAACGACTCGAAGGGGCCCCCTTTGAACCGCTACAGTCCATAGGCCTTAAGGCCCTGTTGCTAAAGACCGCTCTGCTGTTGGCACTAGTGTCTGTTAAGCGTGTGGGCGATTTGCAAGCACTCCCGATAAGCCCTAATTGCCTAGAATTTGGGCCTAACAACTCGAAGGGCGTCATGAAACCAAGGCATGGCTATGTGCCAAAGGTGCTCTCCACACCTTTTAGAGCACAAGTGGTCACTTTCTCAGCATTACAAAACACAGAGGATGATCCAGAGATGAATCTGCTTTGCCCAGTGAGGGCTCTAAAAGTCTACCTAGAGCGCTCTGCGCCAATAAGGCGATCAGAGCAGCTCTTCATATGCTTTGGAAACCGCACCAGAGGGTTGCCGGTCTCAAAGCAAAGGCTTTCAAAGTGGATTGTTGATGCAATCCAGCTAGCCTACTCTTCTCTGGGCCTGCAAAGCCCAATTGGAGTAAGAGCCCATTCGACGAGAGCAGTGTCTTCATCCTGGGCATGGTCTAGTGGTGTGACTATCGCAGAAATTTGTGCGGCGGCTGGTGGAAACTCGCCATCCATATTTGCTAGATTTTATAATCTAGACGTCCCGGCACTTCATGCTAGGGTACTTTCTGTGTGAAGGTCACCTTTTTTGTTCCTCATTTGCATGCTCTTGGCCATTCTTTGCCCAAGACTCAAACTCTACTCGTATGCACTCGGTCCCTCTGGTACTGAGGCAATACGAACACGGGATGATCAGGCTAGGCCGGACGTAACCTCATTGAGCTTATTCTGCTCCTAGTTGCTATTGTCATATCTTGGTTTCACAGATCAAGTATGATTGCGTTGATCGTCCCCCCTTCTTAGCATGGCGTTATTGAACTGGGTTCCCATATGCGTCTTTGACGCAGTACGAGTGAAGTATTGAAAGGGAACATACTCGGTTACTAACGTAACCTCGGTTCCCTGAAATACGGGAACGAGTACAGCATTCCTTGCCATGCTAAAAGGCTGCACGACTCAGTCGTCGCTTCAGTCGAAGTAACCTGAATTCCTGTGACGAAGCGGCCAATATATAGCCAGATACCCCGCCCATTTTGGCGGGCTTTGGCGGGCTTCGCTGCCATAGGTTCGTGCAGCACCACTGCCAAGCCATTGGTTTGTTTTAATAACACTGTACGATCCAATGGCCGTGCAGTTTCACTGCGTGATTGAATAAGGCTTCAGTTCAGGAGAAAAGTACTCGTTGAGTACGTTTTTGTTAACAAACATCTCCTGAAACATCGGAGGTAAAATCTATCTTGGGTGCAGATGTGTATCAATGAAAAGTAATTTCAGGTTTCATTTCTCATTTCCATTTCAGTGGTTTCCTATTTCCTTGTGATATATTTCTTTTACAAGACTTATATTGTGCTTTGAACAGCCATTGTTATATCTGGTGAAAGTTTCTTCTTCAAAATTTCACAAAATAGGTTGAAATCCAACAACATGAGAATCTGGGGCAAAGTTATTTTCACGGAGCACTCAGTAACTCTGCTGAAAGAAATACAATAGAGCCATGAGCATTTTATCCAATGACACTTATATTACTCTCCTGCAGGAACAATCCAAGTGACTTCCTCTACAGTATTAAGGTTGGAAATGGGGTTAGTATTGTTTTATGCTTCCAGGAGCTGTTCAGATCAAGGCCAACAGATACAACCAGACTAACTTAATCACTAATCTGAAACCCACACAAGGTGGGTTAAAGGGTTAGTTCATCCAAAAATGAAAATTATTAATATCAACAAATTCTAACTGACCCTCTGATGTCACATGGACTACTTTGATGATGTTTTTCTTACCTTTCTGGACATGGAGAGTATACCGTACAAACATTTTCAATGGAGGGACTGAGAGCTCTCGGACTAAATCTAAAATATCTTAAACTGTGTTCCGAGGATGAATGGAGGTCTCACGGGTTTGGAACGACATGAGGGTGAGTCATTAATGACATAATTTTCATTTTTGGATGAACTAACCCTTTAAGCCATTGGAGCAGCTAATTTTCAGGTATGACTTTCTCAATCAGCATTTTTATCTATTTCTTTTCAGAAAAGAATATTCTTTCCTGAAAAGAAATAGATAAAAAGGCTGATTAAGAAATGCTGACGAGTGATGGCAGGGCCGAGAGTCGTGGTAACGGAGCGAGGCCAGTGGAGTAATTGGAAATGAGCGACACCTGCACCACTCACCAGTCTCGAGTCTCATGGAGGAGCTCCGGAAGGATAAAAGATGAGTTATGATAGTGAAGGACGAGAGAGGACCGGGCCTGGGTTTTATTTTGTGTTTGGTTTTGTTTGTGCGCGGCAGTCATCCATGAGGGGCTGTCTCGCTGTTTTGTGTTTATTTGGTTAAGTTTTGATTTAAATGTCCGCCGGTTCCCACCTCCTTCTTCCCGTGACTATGAAGGTTTTTACAGCATTACAGAGAGTCACTGACCAATTGCAAAAAAAAAAAAAATTATACAATTATGTCACAGATGTCATTATTTTATTTTAGTTTCCATGGGAACTGGTGCAACAGTTGCAACTTTGGCAATTTGTGCAGGTATGTGGAGCAAAGAGTGAGGCTACAAGATGATTAGAGCCCTGATTTATCTCTCTCTATCTATCTTTAGAAATAAAAGCACTGAGTACTATCAAGGTTTCAAAAGGTAATTATGATTTTTTTTGTTGATGTGGCAAGAGGCCATGCATTATTTACTTTTGTTAAGTGTTGTTTTCTCATGATCTCAAATTATCTCACAAGAGAAAAAGAACTATGTCGCTCACCATTTCTCTGTTCAGCCACTAACTACTTAGTCAATATCTGTCAAACATCATTCTATAGCCATTCAGATGTCTCTATCCATCAAGTTGACTGGCAATGAAACCACATGTGCAAAAGCCCCACCACAACTACGATCAAATTATAACTTCCATCTCAAGTGTTCGACATGGATATAAAGTGCTTTATCACCGACAGACACAAAACTTGTTTCAGCTTGATTGAGTCAAATTAACTCATCCCTGATTTAGCAGTTCTTACATTTTATTTAGAAATGTTTTTGTTACCTTCAAACCAAGTAAAGTAGCCTGGGAAAACCCAGACTACTTCCGGCGAATTTCAATTCTCTCTACAGAATAGTCTGGCAAAGAGGACTATCTAGCTCGTTTCTGTGCCGCCGAAATCGCGGCACCAATCAGAAACGTTGAGGCGAGGTTTACACGATGACGACAGCCAGCTACGGTAAAGCAGATTTTGTACATTACAAAGATGGATGCTGCAGAGGAACATTCGTTCGAAACTGCTATCGCGTCTGTTTTTAGTGATTTAAACTTTAACTTTGCGTTAAAACACGAGCAAAGAACAACACTTGAAGCCTTCATATCTAAAAAAGATGTTATCGCTGTCTTACCGACTGGATTCGCTCTGCATACGTCATCTCCTTCATCGCTCTGATTGGTTTTAGGTCTATCCAATTGCGCCCAGAGGCATTTGAACGAGGTCCGTCGGTGACGCCCCTTTAGAAACGAGACGTCTAATAGGCTTTGCCAGACCCTAACTCAGTTTCAACTGAAAAGGGTCTGGTTTTAACCAGGCTACAAGTAAAGGGCAATCGAAAAAAAATTGGAATCACCACCAGGTACTAATATTTTTATTTTAGAGTTTTTTTTCTCTAACTGTCTTGTCTCCTGGGAAAGACTTTAATACTAACATAAACAAGTAGTACATTAATTAGGAAGCTACTTATGAAACATCTGACCCAGATCAAAGCTTCAACACGCACATGTACTGTATGTGTGTGTGTGTGTGTGTGTGTGTGTGTGTGTGTGTGTGTGTATGTATATATATATATATATATATATATATTGTCATAAGTTAGTCATAGTTCAAGTGCTGTATTTCAGAAAAGACAACATGCCAAAAGCAGGACAGTGACAAGGATTTTACTCCTCTCAACTCTTCAACATGCTCTTCCTCCTAATCCCAATTTCAGCTCAACAAATATTTTAGCACTCTTTGAAGACTGTCACAATGCTCTATTGTTTTCCAGCGTTGCTCACTACTCATCCTCACAGAAATGGATATCCTAACTGCGAAAGCACGTACAACCTTCTATTTGTCTCGTCACACCATCAGATCTGCTTCAGGCAATTGTGCGGTTGATCAGACTGGTTGGATGTGGAGGTTTACAGGAGGCAGATGACTCACAGTGTAGCAGGTCCTCTGTGCCCTGTTTGCTGCTGTGATCTATGGAGCTGTCATTCATCTTCCGATGCTCAATCAATATTGCCATGAGCAAAAGGCAAAGACTTGAGGAAGTTAGGATGAGAGAGTAATAGAAATAATGTTTCCTTTCCTGCAGTAAGTGTTTGGGTTGAGTTCACAATTCACAATGTTTTCAAAGTCGATGATGATAAGAAATGTTTATTGATCACCAAACCATAATCTAATATATGACATTTTGTAATATTACTGTTTATATTCTATTTTTGAATCAGAAAGATATATAATAATAATAAAAAAAGGATTATTACTAAGGGGTTCAATATACCATGTAGCAAATAATGGTCACAGTTCCAAAAGCCTACTTTGAAACAATGTAGGTACGATGACAAAAAAGCACACCGCTACATACAGAATGTTTTCACAGCGGTGTATCTCTAACATGCTCCGCCAGTGACCCATGCAGAGCAAATGTCACTTAGCATAATGAAAAAAAGACCTTGCTCAGCTGCCACTGAACTGGCTTTCTCTATATCCGTCATAAGAGCTCGCTGAAATGGCGCTGAATTGCAGCCTTTGCGAAAATCCCAGGCAATAAAAGAGACTGTCAAGGTCAGACAGAGACTGACAATGCCTGAGAGCAGGAAATGTGAGACTGGGAGAAGGAGAGAGATAGACAGGAGGAGGGATGAGGAGTTATGTTGTGTCATGTAAAACCCTCCTCCCACAGTGGGAATATAATTAGCTTTCACACACTTGCCTTGAGGTGGCAACTCAGAAGATGAAGCTTTTTGCTTCACATTTCTCCCAGGGGTTGTTATATGCTAAAATAAACCTTTTATAAAATGTTCTATTTTTAAACTACACTTTAAATATGAGTGCACTAAATAAGGAAGTAGTGAATGATAATGGCCAAAATACTATGCACTGAAAAGAGATAAATTGAACCCAAAAGTTCCTTGCTCTGTAAAAAATCACACACAAAGTCACAAATAAAACAACGCATTTTAAATGAGCCAAAAATATAAATCATGAATTGCATCATGAATTGTAAGCCAGTTCAAATTGAAAAAATAAAATAAAATGAGTAGTTCAGACCACTGGAAAGTATTGAATGAAAATGAGAGAGTTTGGAGTCAATACTGTGTGACAGAAAAACACTCAAATGACCCCAGAATATCTTTCTAGTGTCAAAAGTTGTTAACTTACTGATTAATCACAATTAAGTGAACAAAAATGGGTGAGAGATTTCAAAGTCTTCAGAGATTTTCTAAGTCCTGTGTGTTGGACAGCTGTAGAAAATATTATTTAAAAATTAAACAAATTAAAATAAATAAATTATCAAACAATGTAACTATGAATACAAATTGTGTCTGTCTATTTTTGTTAATAGCAATTAAAAATTAGAGGAAAATAAAAATAACAATCAACAAATACAAAACATAATTTTATTTTGTTATGGAAAAAATTAAAGGTTAAGTGTAAAGATTTCAAAAACGTGAAGTGTTTGTCCTGTTCTGACCATAAAGAGTCATTTAAAACCACAGTTAATTGTTTGCTTTCTACAACTATCACTTAAAGGCTTAGTTCACCCAAAAATGAAAATTATGTCATTATTAACCCTCATGTCGTTCCAGACCCGTAAGACCTCCTTTCATCTTCAGAACACAGTTTAAGATATTTTAGATTTAGTCCGAGAGCTTTCTGATCCTCAATTGAAAATGTATGTACGGTATACCATCCATGTACAGAAAGGTAATAAAAACATCTTCAAAGTAGTCCATGTGACATCAGAGGGTCAGTTAGAATTTGTTGAAGCATCGAAAATACATTTTGGTCCAAAAAAAAAAAAAAAAAAGACTTTATTCAGCATTGTCTTATCTTCCGGGTCTGTTGTGAGCGCGTTCACAACACTGCAGTGTTTAGTGATGTCCGGTTCGCAAACGAATCATTGGATTTAACCGGTTCTTCTTGAACCAGTTCACCAAATTGAACTGAATCGTTTGAAACGGTTCGCATCTCTAATAACCATTAATCCACAAAAGACTTAAGCTGTTAACTTTTGGCTGACATTCCCTCTGAGTTAAAACAAACCAATATCCCGGAGTAATTCATTTACTCACACAGTACACTGACTGAACTGCTGTGAAGAGAGAACTGAAGATGAACACAGAGCCGAGCCAGATAACGAATGAAAGATTGACTCGTTCTCGGGACACAAATATCTTAAGGAACATTAAAACATTTTTGATTAACCAAAAATACCACTTGGATTAATTGATAGTCAAATTTGTTCAAATGTATGAGAAGAAGTGAGAGAGAAAAAAGTGCACTGTGATTATTGTTTATGTTTCTGCATTGCACTGCACACTGCCTGGAGCTCTACAATATGCTGCAGCCACGGGACTTTAAAAAATCAATCATGCTATCAGCTCCAGTGAATCTTAATACACCAATCAACTAACCAAGCATCTATGGGGGTAGGGCCATTTCTTAATGTGTTTGGCAAAGTATGTCAATCACACAGACACACACACACACACACACACACACAGTGCATGTGTGCAATCCAGTGGCAGCAAGAAACACCTAACACCTGCTTTAGTACAGATTTCAATGTATTTCTAAGCTTTGTTCCTGGTGCAGGAGAAAATGATTTAATAAGGATAAAAAAGTGCAAACAAATCATTACTCTTGAGTTCTATCTGTCGCCTGGCCGCACATTCGTATTTTCACATATTTCATCTTTAACAATAACTTTGGAATCAGACTTCATTCCCTTTCTCCCCTCCTCTCTCAAAGAAAGAAATAAAGGTAAGAACAAATTTGGAAGGTAAGAAAACAGAAAGAAAACAATAAAAGGAAGGAATGAAGAAAGGACAGAAGGAAGGAAGGAAGGAAGGAAGGGAAGACAAAAACAACAGTAAACGAAGACAAAAAAGAAGAAAATATAAAAAATTTGAAAGGTACAGGAAAGATGTAAGAAAGAAAATAAAAGCATGAAGGAAGGATAAAATAATGAAAAAAGAAAGAAAGGAAAGACACAAAAAGTAACAAAAAAGAAAAGACAAAAAGGAATGAAAGAAAAGGAAAAAATTAATTAAAAGTGAAGGAAGGAAAGGAAACAATTGTAAGAAAGAAAATAAAACTAAGGCAGAAGGGAAGGCTAAAATAAAAAGGGAATAAAGAGAAAACATGAAGAAAGAAAGAAAGAAAGAAAGAAAGAAAGAAAGAAAGAAAGAAAGAGAAAGAAAGAAAGGACTAAAAGTAAAATTAAAAACTGAATAAAGCGAAGATGCAAAGAAAGAAAACAAATGGAAGGAAATAAAGAAAGAAAGTAAAAGATAGTTAAAGGGAAGGAAGAATAAAATGGGAATGAATATTGAAAGAAAGGGATGGAGGAAGATTGGAAGGAAGGACAAAAGAAAGAAAGAAAGAAAGAAAGAAAGAAAGAAAGAAAGAAAGGTGAATGGAAGAAAGAAAGAAAGAAAGATGAATGGAAGAAGACAATTTGATGTTTCTTTTTCATAAATTAAACTTTTAAATTAAATTAAAAAAATAAAAATGTATGCATTTAGCAGACGCTTTTATCCAAAGTGACTTACATTGTATTCAGGATAACAATTTTCTCCTATCATGTGTTCCCCGGGATACGAACCCCCAACCTTGCGCTTGTTAAAACAACGCTCTACTACTTGAGCTACAGAAACACAGAAAAACTACACTTAGGCCCACAGCATTTAGAACTGTCTCTGAGGGACACTTTTGTCTCTCCCATTACAGCTACACACACAATCTCACACACACACACACACACACACACACACTGGCAGAACAATTGAACTGAACTACATGCAGCCCAACACACAGGCCAAATTGGCAGAGGCGCACATACTCCTTCCCTCCCTACACACACGCAAACATGAATCTGAAAGCTTGTTATGTAGTGTAACTCTCCGCTGTCAGCTCCATTATGACAGTCAGACTGCTACTGTTCCTATCAAGTAGTGCCAGATGTATACATTCATCCAAAACATGACTTCAACACGTCACATCAGCTTGACAAGATATGTAAGAATGTATGAGTCGAGTGACTAGGTCTTCTATAAAACAGATACACAGTAAATAAATAAATAAACAGCTTGTGCTGTCATAAACAGGAACAGACAGAGCAGTCCAGATGGGACGGGCATGAAAGAGCGATTCGATGTGAGATGCTCAGCTCTTACTGGTAGTGTTGTATCGGACTCCAAGGAAGGTCTCCGGACAGGGACGGGACACCACTTCTCCAGCACTGCTCCTGGGCCAGCATGTCCCAATGCCATCAATCGAAGTGTTACAGAACAATCCTGAAAGGCAAAGAAAGATAGAGAAGAGTGACTTTAGACTGTGTACATACACATGTACATACATGCATTTTACATATTATTATAGCCCAGTTTGTGCTGTTTACAGTGAGATTAGACTTTACCCATTCAGATATTTATAAGAAACTGAAAAAAGCACAAATGTCAGGGCATGACAAAACTTCTCCAGGCCCCAAAAATACCCTTAGACTCCAGAGGGTTAAAGCAATAGATCATGAAACTCAAGCACACATATTTTTGCTTGCTTAGCTGGAATTGTTTGTATTTTAGAGTATGTTTCATGTGAAGAAACCTGATAAAGTTATAACTAAAAGTAGCAATTAAAGCTAGAACTAGCTATATTTTTCATAATATTTTACAATATAAAAAATATTAATTGTGCTTCATGGGCTAAATTAATAGATTTTATTTGTGTCAAAAATTTTAGAAAAAATATAAGAAAATATAAGAAAGAAAGAAAGAAAGAAAGAACTGGAGAGATGGTTGAAAGAAATGGAGGAAGCAAGGAAGGACAAAAGAAAAAAAAATTTTTTTGATTTAGTAAACTATATTAACCCTGTAAAGTAATAAAGAGAAGATCATAATTAAAGGTAGTGATGCTGCTAACTATCTGTACAATTCAGTAGCATGATTGTAGTTCAGCTGTTTTCATAATGTTGTATATTGAAAAATAACTATAATGAAAACTATATTAATGTATATAGTATGCTAACCATAACTTGGAACAACAACTGCTTTCAAATTAATATAAACAGAACCATTACTGATAAAATAATAACAGCTAAAAAATTTGCACCAAATCAGCATATTAAAATTATTTTTGAAACATCATGATCTGAAGACTGTAGTAATGGGAGCTGAAAATTCAACTTTTCTATCAGAGAAATAAAAATATATGTTAAAATATATTCAAAACAGTTATTTTAAATGGCAGTACTATTTCACAATTGCTTATACTGTGTTTATGATCCTTGGTGAGCATAAGAGACTTCTTTCAAAAACATTACAAAAATCTTTATTATTCAAAACTTTTGAGTGGTAGTCTAACCACTGTCAATAAACGTGCCAAAACTAAAGGTGTACTGCTGAAATGCAGGGTTACTTACTGGCAGCAGAAAGCATAGTCTGATTAGATAAAATATTTATGAAAAAACTCGGATGTGCGCAGAAATTTGTGAGTGGTGTTCCAATATTTACTGAAATGCGCTGAGCTTTCCACTATGTGCACAGAATCAATACCTACCATTTTAAATTGAAGCAATCAGCACCAAGTGTTTCCTATTACAAATGCAGGAGATCATTTAACACTGGTTATTTTCTATGTGATGTTTCCTAAAGAAATGTTTTTTTCTTAAGAAACGGGAGAGTAAACATATTCAGAGGCTCTATAAGCGCTTAAGGCTATTAACGGTGATGGCAGCATGAGAGACACATGGGACTCATGAAGATGGTTTCAGTCTCTTTATCCATCTTCATCTCTGTGGCTTTCTTCTATGTGTTTGTGTTAGCTGCAGGACCTATCATCTGAATTAACCTCTTTTCCAAAATTCAAAAAAAAAAAAAATAATCAAAAAGGATCTGTGGAGCTCAGTGGAGATTAATATTATTTTTATTTATTTATTTTTTTTAAGAGTTTTTACTCTTCCCTGGATGCTTTTAGAGATATTCTTATTCCACTGCATTCAGGATACATTCGGATACAAGAAAATGCATTTGACCATGGGACCATCTGTTTAACCAACCAATGGTGGACATAAGTTGTGTTTTGGGAAACCTGTTTAAAATCAGGGAGTTTAATTTTATTGGCGCAACAAATGTCACACTACACCTTTCAAGTTCTGGATTTACTATTTGTTATTAACAATTAAAAACAGAATCTCTAGTGCATGATATCATGGTAAACATGTATTGCAGCGTCTGCAGTAATTTCACTTGCTCAAAGCCTAAACTAAATACTTTCTTAGGAATATTAGAGTCATGACCACTGGCTGGAACAGTGTGTTTATGTTTGCAATTTGTCATATTTACAGATGAAGACCTGAGTTGTAAACTGACCTGTAGAGTTGGTGGGAATAGACGTCTGATTCCACAGGATCAAACTGCGAGCTGGGAAAAGAAAAGAAAAGAAAAACATTAATTTCATACATGTAGAGTATTAGAGTACAGGGTCATAACTTTTTCTTTCTTTTTTTAATGTTTAAATTAAATTTCATTTTTAGTCATTCTTTAAATAATTTAATAAATAAAATTTTTTTGAATGAAAAAAAGAAAGAAAGAACATGACTGAAACAAAAAGTATTGGTAAAATAAATTCTAAGTGTCACTTATCAATATTTACATGCATACTGCAGTGCTTCATACACATCATACAATTGTATACAGAACGAGTGGATGTGGGAGCATTTAAGTTTGGGATGCTGAAAATTACAAATGCTCCCACATCCACTCGTTCTTTCATCTCAACACAACCTGCCTTCAGATTTAATTTACAGCACAAATTTTCGGGGTTTCTCCCTGACAAAGGATCAAAGCCTGCAGATGATATCTATGTTATTATAATGTAATATAATACAATATAATATAATAGTAACAATATAAAAACCACAATCATGGAAAGAAGGAGGCGGGAACCGAACTTTCAAATAAAGTTTTAATAACCAAATAAACACAAAACAGCGCGACAGCCCCTCACGGACGACTGCCGTGCACAAACAAAACCAAACACAAAATAAAGCCCAGGCCTGGTCCTCTCTCGTCCTTCACTGTCGTCGCTCCTCTTTTGTATCCTTCCGATCTCCTCCGTGGGATTCGAGACCGGTGAGTGGAGCAGGTGTCGCTCATTTCCACATCACTCCACCGGCCTCGCTCCGTTCCCACGGCTCTCTGCCCCGCCCCACTCATCACAATGGAACAGGCTAGCAAGTGCACGTCATTGCGTCATTACGTCAGTGAAAAGGTCCGCTTTTTTAAATAATTTGCTTCTCACCGATATCCGTTCACCGCGGTGTCTCTCCCCCCGGTAAACAGCTGCTTGTTTTCTACACGGAGATGTATGAACGCCTCAGTTTGTTCCTTGGTCCTTGTTAAAAAAGATGAGAACGCTATGAATAACGCTGTGACTGGTAATATTAACGTTAAATTACTTTGGACAACTTAACTAGTTATTTATTAAAGAAATGCCAGTGACAGCAACCAATCTAACAATTGTTAAATGACTGGTCCGAATTGAATTCGGTTGAATTTTTTGAACAAGATAGCTAAGTTGCATGCATAGGATTGTGGGTGATTTAAGAGCACGAAGAGTGCGAAGGCTACACATATGCATCCTTTCCTGTATATGGGATATTTTTCGCACGAAGGACTTAGTCTTTGGTTGAAATTCCGAGGATCCTTGACATTGGAACAATCCTTCGACGGATGTCGATGACGTAGCATCCTTGAAATTCTGGCTTCCGAGGATTCTTCCTTGACATTGAGAAAATGTAATATGTTGCTTAAATAATTTAAACAAAAAGCTACATAATATTAAAGAAAATTTATGTATAGGAATGTCTCTATCATCAGAGTAATTTAACCTTTAAATACCACATACAGTATATGGAATGCATTGTGTTTGAAAGTTAAATTATAATATTAATTTGTTATTGTGTCTTTAAAACAGTGCTGGCAGCATCAAACCAGAATAAACCAGCATGAACTAGAAATTAATTTGGGTCTGTGCAACTCTTCTCAGCACAGATGTGAATGAAGCCACCGAGCAACAATATTATTCATTGTTGTTTACACCAGATCTTTTGTGTAGTCTGATGTTTACAAGGTCTCAAATTATCTGAATATTGCACATGACATGATGTATTGGAAAGCTTGGCATTGATCATTTTGGATGTTAGACAATTACATACAGTTAAAGTGAACAAATAAGAAATGAAATTAATCTGAAAGAAACGGAGTAACTTTTTAACTGTACAATATAACTTTTTTCTCTGTTTGTCAAGCAAATAGCATTTGAATCTTTACTCTAGGGATTTGTGCACCTTTACCCTTCAAATCATGGTTGAATTTGTTTCTCTTTTCACAATCCTGTCTGCTGTTCAATGAGATAAAACAAGCACACACCTATTTATCTTCTACTCACATGGCACTGGAGCAGAACACGCACACACTGGAGATATCAGCTCAAGCTAAGAAGAGACGTTTGTCAAATCTGCTCCTCATTTTCTCCTTGTGTTGATTGTGTTAATTTGATTCAGCTATGTCTCTTTAATTACCTTTAGTTCCTGTTACTTAAGCCCTGTGTTTTTCCTGTGTCCTGCATCTGGTGTTTTTGACACTTATTTAATGTATATCCATCAGAACTAGTTTTGTACTGAAAATCAAAAACAAGATGTTCAGCGCTCATTATGTTGTTTATGTTTGGCATCAAACTACATGCGATACCAGTGTAGTGACTGAATGATGCCGAGGACACCCACAGCTCACAGTGTGAACAAACAGAAATATTTGGGTGCATATGTATTTGTGCTTATCTGTATGTGTGCATATGGAAGAGAGAAAGAGAGAGATAGAGAGAGAGAGAGAGAGAGAGAGAGAGAGAGAGAGAGAGAGTAAGAGAGTGCACAAAAAAAGGCTAAACATATTTATGGTCACACGTTCAGCTTTTGAGCTTACCTAAAACAAGCTTACATAATGTACAAGCATATTTTCCTTATGCATAAAGCTCACTGCACTGTTAGTGTTACGCAAGACTAAGTTTAAGTCAAATACATAAATTTGAAAGTTTACTGAAATGCATTTAAATAAACATAAAAAAGTATTGAAATATTATCAAATGAAAAAAGTATATTGTTTAATATTATATCAATTTTAAAAATAAAACTATTTACAGCCCTACAAGGAAAATTCAATTAGTTAAATAAATAAATAAATAATAATAAAAACTGAGTAAGTTGACTAAAATATACTTCCTTCATGAAAACAAAGGGAGAGTTTTATTACTTATTGTGTGATGGATTATATATATTGTGTGGAACACCACATACTCCTTATACAGGGAAACAAAGCCATTTGAACAGAAAAATCACATGCTACTGGTTGTTCAGTGTTAATTACATTGAGTGGACTCAGAATAAATGTTAATCACAGGTTTGTCATGAGCACCCTGAACTTTGCACATTCTTGGATATTTGAATTTTGATTTCAGAATTACATAAATAATGCCTACACAAACACTCATAATATAGCAAATGACCTCAAATTAAATCTGACCATCTCAGCTCTTGAAATTTTATTATCCTTCAAAATATGACTTCAGGGAGACTTGTGATCAGTCAAGTCATGTTAATGTAAATATTTGCATTAATTAAATTTTTTTAATTTAAATTTCAGACTCCAGTTGATCAAATTATTTTTTCTCTCTGAAATAAATAAATAAATAAATCTAATGATATACATTTAGTCATGCCTTTGCTTTTCAGAATAATTTTAGAGTATTACAAAATTAGAGTATGAAGTTTCACGGCATGTCTATTTGGCAAGCTGGGTTGACCTGTAAAAGCTCATACAAATTGTGATGAGAGCAACTATAGCTATTTAGTGATTCATGCTCTTTCAAAGAAAATACACATATATATATATATATATATATATATATATATATATATATATATATATATATATATATATATATATATATATATATTAGAATTAGAATATAATTAGAAATTAATTAACTTAATTTAAAAATAATTTATGAATTTAATTTCATTTAACTTTAGCTGACAAATTAATTTGAAATAATAATGCTTCTCTATTCTACAAAACTCTGGATTCCTTTAATAAATGAAAAAGCTCTTGACCTCTCCTGATACAAATATAATCAGACCCTTGTAAAACCGGCAGACAGTTATGAAAGGTCAGCTTGTTAAATGACTCTTAAACTTCTCTTCGTCGACTCTCAATTAGTATCACTTAGGTTACCACAGACACACAAAGCCGATAAATCCAGTTAGCCAGAAACACTTGATTAGCAAATTTCACCTCAAAACACAGTCCCTTTTAAACAAGTTTTCTCAAAGCTCTGATTCTGAACTGCGAGGGGCCGCCAACATGGGTATGATCTTGATGTGCTTTATACAAGGTACTGCACATCTTGCATGGTAAAAAGAAAATCCATTCTTGGACATGATCGACTTTCATAAATTTCTCAAAACAGTTCAACGTGTGATTTTTCTCAATTGATTCTCCAAAACACCAACAAGAACAAATGGAGACTGTTGCGGAGTTTCTTGCTTTTCTAGTAAAAACACCCTAGTAATTTCACGTTGAACATCCATGTTTCTTATTTAGTCTTTAAATGGTAAATTAATACCTGAATTCAGAACAAATGTGAATTTTTTTTAATAACTTTATAAATTATGATCTCTTAGAAGTTAGAAAACAAAACAAAAAACAAAGAAAAAATATATACAAATATAACTAAAACTGTTGGCATTCATGTTTCTAATTTACAAAACGTTGCAAGTTATTATTTAGGAATGACACCTGTATTCCAAAAAAGAACAGTAATTTAAGCAATAAGCCATATTTACCTGTAGTGTGTTAGAATTTCAGTTCTCTCCTCTCTAAAACAAGCATCCTCTGTGCCTTACCAGCATCTACTTAAGATTTTTAAAATAGCATTTTAACCAATTGCTCAATGCAAACTCAAACACTGTGATTCAGACATAAATTGAATTACCAAATGACCCTGGTTTTTGTTACGGTCAATTACCGTTAATACAGTCTGCAATCAAACGTTTTTCTAAGGCCAAATTACAGTATGTGGGGCATGCTATCTGCATTAGTTTTTATTGCTGTAAACTCTTGCTAAATGTCATCTATTGTCTCGATTTTTGGCTGTTTTTAATTTTTATTTTTAATAGAGACACAGTTGATCCTCAAATGAAAAATAACTACTTAAAATACTGTAAGAGCAACCATGGAGCAATTTTCTTTCAAAAAGTGTATAAAGTTTATGCACTTTATTACTCTTTAAATGTAATATTAGCAGAAAACTGTACATAGAAAATAATTCATTCTGTAGATTTTTACATCAATACACAATCATTAAGCCTTTGCAAAGCCCTGAACACAAACAGATGCACAGTGTATTCCAGCATTCTTGATTAGGTGCTCGATTTACCCCTCTGCTTTAACTGCAAACCAAAATGCATCACAATAAGGCTGGACTTTTCAAAGCAGTGCAAAAAACTGAATCCAGCCATCACAACTTTCTTCTCCTTATATTGCCTTTTCTGATCAATAACAGTTATGTTTATTATGTCTGAACTGAAAAGTAAATGTCACGTATCCCATGGGATAACCATCAATAAATCCTGTCGCACCCTGTCCCCTGTGGCGATTTGGAAAAATTAGTTCAGAGTTCAATATAAAAGCATTAAACTCCTACTGCTACTCCGCTTGAGAGAGCTCAAGAGGCCCATTTTGTTTATCTATAGTATTGTTTTATATGAAATAGTTAATTATTTACTTATCCTTATGTGGTGAAACTTTATGAATTTCGTTCTTCTGTGGAACACAAAATAAGATATTCTGGAGAATGTTATGCTTTTGTCCATACAGTGAAAGTCCATGGGGTCCAAAACAACATTGTACCACACTGACTCTCATCAGACAAAACCATTTTCAAAAATATATAATTTTGTGTCCCACAGCTTAATACAGATTTGAAATGATATGCATAAATACCAAATCTCCTGTAAACAGGGATGGGCAGTATTTCAGATACATCTATTTAAAATTTGTATATGAAATACAAAATACTATTTTGTATTTAAAAGCCTTTGGGAAAATAAAAATCAAATGTATTTAAAAAAAACATAAAATACTTTGTGCCAGTCAACTCATTTCGTTCATCACCTAGTTTAGACAAATACCCTCGCCCCAACATTAACGTGAGCTGCAGCTATACAGCTCCACACTTCTGGACTAAGATACGGTGAGGATGTCATGGTCAACTGGACTGTTTGATCAAAGGTGCCATAGAATGCATTGATGCAATATTTTATATATTGTTCTATACTGTTTAAATATTGTTCTCTGATGTCTGAGTATGTATGTGAAGTTTTATCTCAAAATACCCCACAGATAATTTTTATAGCTTGTTTAAATTGCCTCTTCTAGGGTATAAGCCAAAATGTGCTGTTTTTTGTGTTTGTTCCCTTTAAATGAAAATGAGCTGCCTCCCTTTTGAGAGGAGTGCGGAGCTTCAAGAGCTCATGCTCATGGGCATACCGGTGATATGGTTTAACTGGTGGTGACGACAGTGTTACTGATCCACATGTTGCTTCCAAATGCAATTTTTAACTACCACATTCCTATTCACGATCATTCTGGTAGCACATGAAGGCATCGTTAGTTAAAACAGGCAGAGGCAATGGTAGCTTTAGCAACATTAGCCTTACAGAGAGCCAAGAAGCTCTTTTGGAAAACAAAATATGAGGCATGATGCTTACTTTGTCTGGAGTCTGGACATTTGCGCATGAAGCGTTGATATCGATCCCTCTTTCAGAAGCAAACTTTGCACAACTCCAGCGCTGAACTGACCCTCGATTGTTAGGAAGTCCAGTGTAAAATGTTAGCACAAACGTATAGGACTTTCTTGGAAAGTGAAATTTAAACACTGTGTCCTCAGCGGTCTATGGAGACTCCTATATTCGTGGGTGCTTCCCAACACACAACACTTTTAATGGTTCTCTGGCACTGACACTGTTCCTCCAGCAGCTACAACAAGACAACAGTAATAGCGGACCGCAGCTTCTCACTCAGGGCTGTGTATATGCTAATAGTGCAGAGAGAGTCACAAATGGGAGCGATGATGGGCTTTTCCTGACTATGACGTCATAGTAGTGAGAAATCTGGAAATCTGAGAGATTGATTATAATTTATAATTTTTACCATTATAGGCTGATCGTTTTCACACACTGCAGCCACACAACTGTGTTCAAACACCTTATAAGAGTGATTTTTGCATTCTATGACACCTTTAAAGTTAAAATAGTGCATCATTCAGATTTGCCTTCAGTTAACATGAAAGAAGAAAAGAGCACTGAATAGTGTTAGCCAATTAGATTTGATAGTTCATCATTTTTTTTTTTTTATCAACTAGCTTGTCGAATGTGTTTAAAGCATTACTGTAAGTTAGGTCTGGGTGATATGACAATACATATTGTGGCAATGATATTAAGAATGAATCGACTGAACTTTTAAAAAAATCCTTTTCATTGATAGTCCTATCAAGGTAAGCAAATATAGTGCAGAGTAAAGAGTGGACAAGTAGGCCTACACTTTTGACTTAAAGGCCCTTTCACATGGGACGCCGCAAGCAGTGGAATCACCATGCAGCTCCCGATTTCCGTCATGTGGATGCGTTTTGTGTAGTTAAAGCATGACCTACGAGGCTTTTATACTTGAGGCTTTTATACCAGTCTGTTCTTTATGGGGTGGTGTTGGCGCAGTGGATAAGACACACGTCCTTGGTGTGAGAGACCCGGGTTCGAATCCACTGTGTGACACCAATGTGTCCCTGAGCAAGACACTTAACCCCTAGTTGCTCCAGAGGCGTGCGACCTCTGACATATATAGCAATTGTAAGTCGCTTTGGATAAAAGTGTCAGCTAAATGCATAAATGTAAATGTATGTGCTCGCCATTGTATAATTCTGTGAAAAGACAGGGGGCAACTTGGAGTAATTGTTCTCCAAACCATCAGAAAGCAGCAGTGGGAAGTAATTTGCCGAGTAGTTTGTCAAACAGTTGTATTGTGAATAAATAGTTTTATTTTTTATTATTATTTTTTTTTACATATAAACTGATTTTGGAGGATGCATGTGAAAATGTTTTGAGTACACCTTTCAAACCCACACAATTATAAAAAAAAAATTATCGTGTAAAATGCAGTAAACTTATGATTTGTGACATTAGAACAAACCATATGAATATAATAACATATAACACTAAATTAAATAATGCTTTATTATATGTTTTTTGTTGTTGTTGTTGGTCTGTTTGTTTAAATACATTAAACATTTTATTTTATTTTATTTAATGTTTGAATTAAAAATGGAACATTATTCATTATTTTTGTTCTTGCATGCTCATTTTGTAAATGTAAGCATTTTAACTTTTAGACAAGTGCTTGGTGCTTAATGAAAAATGTGTCACATTAATAAAATCTGGTAAAAAAAAAAAAGATTGTGACCTTTGAGCAAATAGTGTTAAATGCTATCTAAATAAATTCAAATTGTAAAATTGAAATTTTAGATCAACTTTGTCATTTGAATAAACTTTATAAACAAAACAAATGTAACATTAAATAAATATGCTTTTTGGTAGTTTTTTATTTCCTACAGGGTAGGGGAAGGGAACATCTATGTAAAATTAAGTTGTATACATCAAATTGTACAAATTGTTTCTCAGTTGTACACATAGAAATGTGTATTTGTTTGTTTGTTGCTTGTTTTTCTCTAGAGTAATGTAGGTTCCCATATATTTCAGTCTATAGGGATACCTGCATTGGATGGCCAATTTCACATGTATTTTCTGTATTTTCAAAATACAAAATACTGTATTTCTATTTAAATAATTTTTTTCCACACAGTATTTTGTATTTTTATTTTAAAAACATTTTCATGTATTTATGCCCATCTCCACCAGTAAATGTGTTCAGTAAAGGTCCTCAAGGTCAACGGAATCCTTTTTCAGATATACTGGTGATATGCAGCTTAACCACAAATCCCATCAGGCGCCATGACACTTTATCAATCCCTTAAACGGGAGACCATTAACATCAGAGCCCATTAAGTCACGCATTTGATCTACAGTATGACCATGCTTCCCAAACCAAATCTAAACTCTTATATACGACAAAGCAAAATTGGTTTCAGATCAGTTATGGAGACTTACCTGTAGGATTCAAGGAGAGCAGGAGCAGAGCTTCGCAGGTCAGGTCAGCTGTTGCCCTGGAGATTAGTGTAATCCAGATGGTGAACACCTGCAACGGTGGTACAAAGAAGGGAAATTTGTAGATGGAAAACAAAAGTGTGGCTTTAGCGTCCATCTGGACATCCAGCAAGAGACAGCATACAATAGAAAAGTAAAGCAGGTCAACATCTGTCTCATCCTAATGCAGGTCTGCCTGCCACCACATGGTTGTGCTTCTGAAGTCATACACTAGTACAGTATGTAGTGTGGAGCAGACTGAAATTTGAGTTGTTTTTCAGGGTTATCAAACTTTACTTTCCTGCTGGTTTATTGGTTACCTGTAAAACCTTACATTTATGTAAATATAACTTGCTTGATTACAAGTAAAGTCTACAGAAAAAATATTTTAATTTAGGGCTCTATGAAATTAGATTACTTCCCAGAATTGTGATTACTTAGTATTACTTCCCAAATTCTGTGTTTCCAGTTGATTTTTTTCTGGATTCTGTGTTTTAAGTTACAAACAAACAGACACTAAGCAAATAAATAAATAATTAAAAATTATGAAATTAATTGATAAAACATTAAACATTTAAGAAAAATGTAAAATAAATTTTGCATTACATTAATTTCTTTCCTTTTTTTTTTCAAAAAAGGTGCTTCACAACAGATCTTGTATACTTCATAAAGCAAGGGGAAAATCCTGAATATATGAAACAAATAAACAAACAACTGCATTTTGTTGTTATTCTTATTACTTAGAGAGGTACTTTTTTTCAATAATAATATATTTCTGTCATAATTTCTTCAAATAAAAGCAGTTTTATCATCAAGACTATCATTAACTTTTTTATGATAAATATAGAATAAAATTTACTGCCCTGCACTAATTGTAGGTTTAAATGCACTAAAATTTCACATTTCAGACAAGCTTAAACAGTAATTTGTCTGTTTGTTTTTATTAAAATTGTAATGTGAATTCTCTTTAGTCTCAGACCAGAGAGTTTTTCCAAAGTCAGACTAAACTGTAGCAGTTTGTTTACTGTATTTATGTGCTAAATATATGTAATTCAGTTTTATATTTCACTACAATTTACTCAAAGAGATAGTTCTCATTCTCATAAACAATGTAGCACTCAATGCTACATGAACATTCATATTCAGGAAACAAGGGGGAAAAAAATCACAAGTGTGATCTTTGTGCCCTAATATCACACTGACTAAATGATTCCCTCTAACCAAACTAAATGCATTTTATATATTTTTTCAAGCAAATTAATAACACATGTTTTACTAAACCACAGCTTTAAGACTAATGGCTATTTGAAAAGTAAGAGTGATGGAGAGGTTCTGCCTGTGCTTGATTTGCTGTTATGCGATTGCATAAGTAGGCTGTCTCTAATTCATAGCCTTGGATACAGAGGTGTCTAGGAAAGAATAGGAATGAATGAAATTATATCAGCTTCCTAAAATAGACATGGACAGCAGTCTATGACTGAATCCAACACACTGCACTTCCATTCTCAGAAGTCTAGAGGCCTTCAGTCATAAAGTTTGCAAAGGCCTCACATATACACATGAGCTCTAAAAGCTTTCAGGGCCTGCTTGATGATCCTTTCACACACCATAATGAAAACATGAAAATTTATACCACCACCATGGAAGCACTGGACGCATTATATCAAAGGAAAGCAGCATTGTCACCCAGAGTGAGGTCTTTCAGCTAAGTGCTAAAATTTTTACTAGCTGTACAAAAATGACTGAAAGTGCCCAGTGGTGTGAGGTGAACAGCCTGCTGTCTACTGGTCCCTGACCTCCACCACACGAGGACAGGTTTAAAGAGCTCAGTGTTGACAGCTCTAAAGACCGTCTGCAGCACATACTCAAGCTAGCGGGAGACAAACAGCATGGTTGAGGAGGGAAAAAAGGAAGAAATACTGCCCCTGGTGTGTTTTATGAGCTGACAGACTAACACTCCTCTTGCTGCTCGGCTGCTGGCTCACTCACCAGTAATCTTCTTGAAGCTTTGAATTGCCTTTTCCTCAGGTCTTTCCAGAAACATCCCAAACGCTCATGCTATTTTCTTTCCACCTCTCCCAACCCTTTGCTGTCTCTTTCACAGACTTCATCCAGGCTGGCTTGTTCCACAAAGGCACCAAAGGCTGGTTTTGTGTCGAGGGACAGTTGTGCCTTCAGACTTTCCTGTCACTTGGAACAGTTTCACTTCATCACCCTCAGTCACCAACACTGGAGGGCCATTGTATAACCCATGTGCTGGACAGGATTAACCATGAGGGCTTCAACCCATATTGTACGCATACAAAAGTTTGACAAACAGCTAGAGAGCTTTGAGCTAACATGACCAGCAGGGGAGTAAATAACTAAAAGTAGTGACGCTACTAATTTAACTAAATTTTTCAGTAGCCTGACAGCAGTTAAGCTCAATGTAATAGTGTAACTTGTCCAGTAACAGTCTGTCATAATGAAGCATCTAGAAATCTGATTAATTCAGTTCATGTGATGCACTTGTATGAACTTATTCAAACAAATGACTCACTAACTTCCTGCAAAGATGCATATATATATATATATATATATATATATATATATATATATATATATATATATATATATAAAATATTACAATTTTTAATATTAAATATACATATTAAATTTGTACAGTCTGTTAATATATTTCATACATTATCAGAGCTTAGTAGACATAATTATTATATTTTTAGGCATTATTAGCCATATTAATTAATAGATTATAGGCCTATTTATATGTTATACACTATTTATGAATTTATCATAAATATATACATAATAAATAATCATATGTCATTTGGCATTTTAAAAAGTTAAAAAGTGCTAAATTATTTAGACAAAAATGGGACAAATAATAACATAATAATATAGTCCTAATATAAGCAAATGAATAAAAAAATTATACAAATCCATCCCATCCTGGTAACAGCTGCAGAACTGTCCAAAAAAAGACTAATAATAATTAATAATTATAAATAATAGAGCTATGATTATTTGTTTCCTTTGTGTGTTTTTTTGTTTTGTTTTGGCAGCGGCTATTTGCACTAAGTGTAAATAGCAATAGAGGCTATTTACAATAAGTGTAAATAGCAATTAGATGCTATTTACACTGTTAAAATAGCAGGACTTTCTGCTATTTATACTACTTATTGCAAATAGTAGCAATTATCTGCACCTCAGTATTCTAGTACATTATAAAACAGTGTGCAATAATTTATTGAGTGTAAATTATAATCTTAATTCAAATTAATAAATGGATGCCACCTTATTTTGAAAAATAAAGCCCTCCCTACTCCTATCCTAACCCTACCCAATACTGTATTTTCAACATTTTGATTATTTACTTAATTTTCACTGAAAATAAATGCTTTTCTGATGTGATTTGAAATTTGAAAAGGTAGAAAAAAAGTTTTTGGTTGATTAGTGGGGTTGTCATGAGTGGGTGTCCCTTATTTTGCCTTGCTAAAGGTGGCAACCCTACGGGTGAAGTCTCCACAAAGAGGTACATTGTCTGCTGATATAAGGTACCTCATTGCACTTAAAAAAGTAATCTAAATGGCCTGTATATGTGCACTATTTTAACCGAGCCCTCACTAACTGAGTTTAATGCCACAGTTATGTTAGAACGCATCTCATTCTTGTTTCTGTGGCGGCATGTGGGGTGTGGTCCCGAGTTTAATTTTACTTTACTCCTAATGAAATTACCCGTTTTAAATACTAACTTCTTTGTTTATGTCCAATATTTAGTGTTAAACTAGTAAATCTACTTTTGATTTACTTTTGACTAAATTTTGCTGACCGTTTAGACTGATGTCGTTTAGATTCTTCTGTCAGGGCGTGCAGTCCTAATAACGATGTAGTTTTCCGAATATATATATGAAACAGCTGCAGAGAGTCTCTCTCTTGCCACCACCAACCCATGCACGATAATATCGTGTACCGGCAATTTCACAGGCTGATGATATGACGATATGAAAAATTACCAAATCGCCCAACACCAATAGGAATGCCAATAAGTAACTAGTTAATGGTGAGAATTGGTCACTATATTAAAGTGTTACCCAGAATGCAAGCTATGACATAAAACAATAAAAGCAAAGAGATATTGACTTATTTACATACAGCATCTCAAAACTCATCAATCTGCACTTTATTTAATATCTTTGTTCAAAAAAAAAAAGACTTCATTGTTCAACCAGTTTCACCACATTGACAATATTTGTTTCCTTGATGAACTCGCACCAGCCAGAAGGAACAGACCTCAACCAGCAAATTCATTCATGCAGGTCTAAACTTATCTTTCCAACAACAGTGCTTTTTGATTTTTGGTCTTGCTCACAAAACCAAATACTTAAAGATCTTTGATCTCCTTTAAAAGTAAGAACAGTACAATACTCACATTACTGTTCATTATCAAAATACCCCCAGACTCTTGAGGCCCTTAAACAATTCTCTGATACTCCTCTTAAGAGACTGGGTAGAACAGACCTAATGAAAAGCCACCAGGCCAAGAAAATGAACTATTGTTGTCCAAGTATACCTTACCGTGGGGAAGTCGTGGCCTAGTGGTTAGAAGGTTTGACTCCTAACCCTAGGGTTGTAGGTTCGAGTCTCGGGCCAGCAATACCAAGACTTAGGTGCTCTTGAGCAAGGCACTGAACCCCTGGGTGCCGCAGCATAAATCGCTGCCCACTGCTCTGGGTGTGTGCTCACTGCTGTGTGTGTGCACTTTGGATGGGTTAAATGTAGAGCAAAAATTCTGAGTATGGGTCACCATACTTGGCTCTATGTCATGTCACTTTCTTTACTTTTTGTTTCTTTTTTTTCACTTTCCTAGATGCTGTATATGTGTGGCTACAAAATCCCACCACACATTTCAAATAAACGCCGCTCTCTCCAACCTTAGAGCCTTTACCTCATTTTGCCTGGTTCTGTCTCTCTTAAGGAACTCTTCAGATTGGCCTTGAAGGAACACCCTGCTGCCAAGCCAAACCAAGAGCTCCCCTATCACACATGTACAGGGCCAGTCCCTGAAGAATGGTGGATGTGGAAAGACTACTAACTGCCATAGAGGAGCAAGAAAGCTATAGCAGAAACCCAGGTCATTTAACAAATCAAGAATGAATGCAATGGGGCACTGGGAAAATGGGCCTCATGGGATAAAAAGCTCTGCAGCTATCTGAAATAAACTGATAGCTGAGGGAATATATAACACCATGAGGTAATTAGATGATACTTAACAGCCATTACTTGAAGAGGCATAGGCTTCAATCTCCTGAAAAATACTGGGTCAGGATCTATGATCAGAAGACCACCTGAATAGAATAAATGCATGCTTTATAACTGCCTAAAACATATTTACCACCAACTCACCATGAATAAGGCTCAGGTACCCTTCTCTGACCAGAATTTTAACTCATTATACTGGATATCATCACGTTTAAACTGTTCTTGTATTTGGACAATAATCTTTCCCCCAAATAAGACCTTACAGCAAATTATTTGCATATACAATCTAAATTACAAAGGTCAGCATCAATTGAAGTCTTTGTGTGGTAGAATTTCATTATCAAGCATGAAATATCATCTACAAGTCATATGACAAATTGACTAAGCTTACATGTCCAATTTACTTTCTTTCCTTAAAGAGTTAGTTAAAACTAATGACAGCAGATTTAAGTCATAATTACTGTTTTTCTAGGTTTAACACAGGAAATCTGAAACCTCTGGAACATCCTAAAATACAGCACTCTCTGGGGTATACCTTGGGAATGACTAAGCTGTTAGACGCTTGGTTAAAACAGGAATGAGATGTGACGGAATTCCTTGTATGCTTTGGCACAGTATATAAACTATTTTATGAGGCAATGATATATGAAAGATGGCATTTTGGTAAATTTATTGTACCTAAGAGCTTAGCTATTGTTTTCCATCTTTCCCATTGTGACTTGCAAATAGGATGTAAAGGAAATGCAATATTAACTCCCACCCCTAGCGCTGATATGTATTCTAGCAGAACTCTGTAACACCGTGTCTACACCGTATGTGAAAGAAGTGACAAAATACAATAGAACCTATTAGGCTGACTACACTGGATGCAGTTGTGGCGCAACACATTTCCCAACATTAAACTGCTGCTGTGTTCTATTTATGACTTATTTATGAATTATTTTCAATGGTCGCTTTATTGCGTCCAGTGCGGTGTGGTGCGGGGCGGCACGACAACTGTTGCATCCGGTGAAGACAAGGTGTAAGTCTGGCTCCTTAGAAGCCATTGTTGAGCAGGTTAGAGCAGATCGAATTCTATCCAGCATTGCCTGCATGATTCTCTGAGGAAGGTCTATTTTAGGCAGAGAATCAAACATCTTATTTAGTCCGAGAGGATAAAAAAGCCGAATTTTACAAGGAACAATATCTGCCTCTTTCCTTTTGATACTGTCTTGCCATCTTTTCCTGCACTTTTTCTTCTCTCTCTATTTCCACCCTCCAGTTGCTTTTGATGTTGAACTTTTTCGGATTAAATCCGACAGACTGAAGGCGCAGCTGGAGAGGAAAGGTCCAGTTGTGCTGTTGTGTGCATTAAGCCAAAGCCTTTCTAGGAACCAATAACCAGGCTAGGTCACATGTGGTGAAGGCTATTTGACTCAATCCATGTTTGCAAAAGCCTGGTTAGAGAACTAAATATTTTGTTTATAAAAATGGATGCAATTCACAACAAAACTGAAATGTTACAGAGGCTTTGTAATGCAAAGAGAAAACAAAAAAACTGTTTAAAAGTGACAGTAAAGATATTTGAAATGTTACAGAAAGATTTCTATTTCAGATAAATGCTGTTCTTTTGACATTCTATTCATCTAAGAATCCTGATTATAAAAATATATATATATATATATATATATATATATATATATATATATATATATATATATATATATATATATATATATATATATATATATATATATAATAACACTGTTTCTGCAAAAATATTAAGTAACTTTTAACTGTTTTTAACATTGATAATAAGAAATGTTTCTTGAGCAGAAAATCAGCATATTACACTGATTTCTGGAGGATGTGACACTGAAGACTGGAGTAATAATGCTGAAAATACAGCTCTGCATAACAGGAATAAATTACATTTTAAAATATATTAAAATAGAAAACATTTATTTAAAAAGTGTAATAATGTTTCACAATATTACTGTTTTTACTGTGTATTTGATCAAATAAATGCAGCCTTGGTGAGCATAAGAGATTTCTTAAATGAGACACCTTAAAATGACAAGTCATTCATTATTTTCTCACCCTCAAGTTGTTTCAGACCTTCGTAATTTTTTCTTCTTCTTCTGCTGATCATAAAAGAAGATATTTTGAAGAATATGTGAAGAGTTCAGATACAAAATCCTTTAAGTGCTGTCTGAATTTTTCTTCTAAAATTAGCATACAGTATCTCTCAGGCTCCTACGTTTATGTTCTTTTTTTTTCTTCACTTTAATGGCAATGAAAAGAACCTATTCATTACCATTACATTGAAATTACTGAATCTACACACAGGAGCCTGATAAAAATGTTAAGTTTAGAAGAAATGTTCAAATGGCACTTAGAGGCTTTTGCATCTGAACTCTTCCTGTGTCGCCAAAGAGTTGTTGGTCCCCATTTGTTGGTCTTCATTTATGAACAGCAGAAGAAAAAAATTCATACAGGTCTGGAACAATTTGATGTTGAGTAAACCATGACAAAATTTTAATTTTGGGGGTGAAATATCCAATTAATATTTAAAATAATAATAATAATAATATATTACTGATCCCAAACTTTTTGTACTGTACGTTTGTTCCAGGGCTCCAAGGTTACAATGAAACTAACTGTTGTATAAAATCTTACTGGCAAACCCTGGCACTGCTAATGAGAACACTATGATTTTATGTTTTTTGCTCTTCCAAGGTTCCCACATTTGTTAAGGCTGCTCTGTGCTTGCCCAAAATTCTGTGTAAAGACGCAGTGCTGCATATAAGCTAGCCAAAATTTCCTGCTCTGACTCACCTAGTATCAAAGTATCATCAGTTATCATAACTTTATCCCACCTCTGAGTAACACTGAACAGTCCATGTAAAGATACATAAATATCACCTCAAAAGCACTTCTGTGCCACCACTATAGTGTACATTTGGTATGAAACTACTGTAGATATGAATAAAAATTAGATATCCATTCACGAAGCTAATTAAAAAAAATCTTAAAAAGAGGTTACAATTGAGTTTAGACTTTTGGGTTGGGATAGTAGCAACAGATCTTTTGCAAAATTGTTCAGCTGCAATATCATTCTAATCTTTCCAATTATTCAGAGGAGGCAAAAGCCCTTAAAATTAGCACATGTGATTTAATTAGTATTGATGTAAATTATGTAAAGTTCAGTTCTAGTACATAATTTACATTTTCATATATTTGAAAAGACTCTGAAATACTGTATATTTGACAGTATCTTAAATGCAAAACATTTTACAAATAAACAACATTAGAGACTTACAGATACAAACAATTCATTTGAAGTTCTTAGAATGTTATATTCAAGAGAAAAAAAAAAATATTTTCGTCTTCTGACATCACTGTACCTTTTTCGGCATTGTAAAGCCGTTCATCTGATGCCAAAAGATGAGGACACAATGACTGCTATTTCATCCCACGCCTTCTTCACCTCGGGAAGCTTTGGTGGATTCCTGATTGTCCCGTAGATGATCTGCTCTCGCGCTTTAACTTCCTGATCGGTTTCTTCACTTCAGAAGCGTTCAGGTTTTCCGCCAATAAATTCCGCCATGTAAATAGTGATCCGCCATGGCGCGAGCCCATCTCGCTCTTAAAAGGAATGGGAGATGACACTCTGTTTGGTTTTTTGAACGTTACGGCCATTACTTATTAAGAGAATAGGGACAAACCATTCTTAAAATGTGCCCCGGCGCACGGACCGTTTTTCCGGCGTTAAAATAGCGGATTTGGTGGATTTGCCATGCGCTTTACACTTTGAGTTTAGATCGTTAAAATAGGGCCCATTGTATTTGCAATGCTTTTTTGCGTATTACTTTATTGTGTCGTAGCTACCTGTATTTTAGTATCTCTCATCTATATTTCATTAATAAATAACTATGTATTTTAATAAAATTAATAAAGAAAATATGTATTTTATAAACTAAAAGTTTGCCATTATTTTCTGATAAATGAGTCCTGCTATGGAATCATTAAACTCAGCTCCCGAAGTTTCTCTAGTCTTCAGAAGATATGTATCTCTCTAATGCTGTCAATACGTTACATAAAAGAATTTACATTTCAGATGCTGTCAGTATCATGGTATTGTTTGTTAGAGTGTCTTTCCAGTAAACCTTATGTGCAAATAACCACAAACACTAAGAAGGCATCTATTCCCATCTCAATGCAATATTAAAATGACTACTAATAAAGCAAATATTTTAGTGCAGAGGTTTAATAGAACACATTATGCAAAACCATCTCACCGATCTGACTCATTTGAATTTCAGGCCCTGGATATTCTATTCATTTAACAGTAACGATAACAAACGTAAGAAGTGTGCTGACCCTGTTTTACAGTTGTCTGAAATTAGATATTATATTAGGTGCTCAGTTCTTTAAGGTCAGCTAAGTAGACTGGCAGCGGTTCTCTGGCAGGAGTGTTGGTAATGTGTAATCCGCACCAAAGGGGGCGAGGCCATGTTGTGCTGCTTTAAGGTAGAGGGAGAGAAAACTAGAGGTGCACTGTTTTCTAATGATTCTAATTCTTACTATGTTTTCCAGATCCCTACTAACACTACCACTCTCAAACCACGCATCACACAGGCAGCACAATCTCAACAACCTGCACACTTTGCCTATGTCTGCTAGTACACAACTTTCTTTTTCTATTGGTCTCTGGAATTGCCAGTCTGCTGTAAACAAAGCCGATTTCATTACTTCTATTATTAGTCATTCAAAGCTTAATCTCATGGCCCTGACAGAGACCTGGATCAAACCAGAGGACACTGCTACACCTGCAGCACTCTCCAATCATTTCTCATTTTCCCACTCCCGCCGTTTGACTGGAAGAGGTGGAGGTACTGGTCTGCTCATCTCTAATGATTGGGAATTTTATCCTTGACCATCTTTGGGATTCAACAGCTCCTTTGAATCTCATTCAGTAACTGTTACCTACCATCTTAAAATACATTTTGTTGTTGTCTATCAACCCCCAGGACCACTAGGTAACTTTTTGGATGAATTAGATGTGCTGCTCTAAACCATTCCTGAGGATGGTACTCACCAAGTTATGCTTGGAGATTTCAACATCCACCTAGATAAACCTCTATCTGCGGACTTCCGCACTCTGCTTGCCTCTTTTGAGCTCACCCGAGTTTCAACTACTGCTACTCACAAATCAGGCAACCAACTGGACCTTATTTACACTGCTTCACTGCTCATGTACTGGTTACTACACTGCACACCTCGGATCACTTCCTCCTCACTCTTAAGTTCATAATGTGGCAACAGTGGAATTGGAAAATAGGCAGCATGTCATTTCCACTACACTTTAATGGTGCTTTTGTGTCATTTTGGAGCTTGACAGCAGAACAAACTGAGTATATGTAGTGGATCATTGAGTGATTTGGCAGAGTGTATGAGTGAAACAAGGCTTAACTCACACAATCACATGCCAAGACAGCATCCCTACCAACAGCTGATTTAATTTATAGGTTTTTTTCAAATAATTTTTACATTCCTGATACAAAAAACAACAACAACAACAACAACAACAAAAATTTTTTAAATAATAATAACATTAAATTTAATCAAAACTTTGATTGTTTAAAATGCTGGTAGAGATTATTCACAATTCTATTAACTTTAATAAAGACATTTATTTACCGTCGTTACCCAATTCTAAGCTCATGATTCATGAAACTTAGAGATAAAGAGGCAGAAGTGTTCACACTAAAGGGCTTGAAGGCAAATAGACACATCCCTTATTAGAGTGAAAACACACTGACTGTTTCTTTACAGCCGTATGCACACTAGCCAGGGTCAGTGCTTTTCCTCACGAGGATTATATTCTGCTAACGATGAGACTTCAACATTGTTAGTTAATGAAATGCGTCATCACTATCCCCTAACCTTAAAATGCTCAGCCCATCCTTCCAATCTACTGTTCTGAACCCTGAGTGACTCATGGGTGCTAATTTGGAAGGGTTCAAAAAAACAACCCTCCCCATCTATCTTGGGCTAGCTTAAATGGCCAGGAAGATGGACGGGGTGGGTGTCCATTTTTTATTTATTTTTTTCACAGTGATGATGATGCATCTTCATCTGCCCACAGAAAGTATGCTCCTGTCTCTTCATCTGCTTTAATGACTGGTCTGGTTGGGCTCATGTGCACATGCCGTCGTGTGTGTGATTAGCTCGCTCTAATGCTGAATGCGTGCAAGTATGTGTTTGATTAGTTGCATATAATTAGCATGCAGAAGCTTTGGCGTGGGTGACAATAAACACTGTATGTGTGTGAGCATGCAGTTTGGTTTTTAACCTCCTCTGACTGAGTGTCAACTGATTGGCTGCCTGATTGAACAGCTCTAGCACTGCGGTCTTCTGCGATGTGATTGGTGGAGGGAGAGAGTTTAGCTCCATTTAATTAAATAGACATTAATTAATGACCACTGCGACCCAAAACCATGAAGATAATAAATTACTTGCAGGGCAAAAATGAGCGCCATGACGATGACCTCAGTTTTTTGGTGCTTTTAAGTCTGCCAGCACCAATAATCACTAGTGTTTTGGGACTGCTTTAATACAATGTATTGTTTGAAACACTCTAAAGAGCCTTAAAGGGACAGCACCCTTTGTCCTGTACTTGTCTGGTGGTTTTCAAATGCTAGTAGATATATGGGGTTAGACAAAATAATGTGAACAGCTGAAAAATAGACAATATTTCTGTATTGTTGTAAATATATATATATATATATATATATATATATATATATATATATATATATATATATATATATATATATATATATATATATATATATATATATATATATATATAATTTATTTTTGTTCAACGGAAGAGAGAAATTCATACAAATTTGTAGCAACAGGATTTAAATTTTTTGGCGAACTATACCTTCATAATACAGTTTACACACTTCTTAGAATAGATTCATACAACTTTTGAATAGACTCCAGTAGAACACTGTCTATCAAAACAGCTGCCAATTGCTTCAGATATGTTGGAGGAGGGTAACGGCTTCTCAGTCTTCTTTCTAAAACTGCCCACAGTGATTTAATAATATTTAAATCAAGGGATTTGTCTGGCCAGGACAGATGTTGGAGTTCATCTTGATACTCCAAGTGTTCCGGTTTTATGATCATGGCACCATATTTTTTTTGCCATTTTAGCATTGGTGTCTATAATTAACATTTTATCAGTTGCAGCTCTTTCATAAACGTTGGCTTTATAAAGTTCTCTGTTGTCGGATTTTGTGGAAAAAGGGTGTTAAAGTGTTCAAGTGAATATTATAAGGTTTGCTGTAGTATAGTTCTGTGTTATTTAGAAACAGTCCTTCTTAATGTTTGTCAGTCCGTGTTATTCACTTTTGGTTTTCGCTCACTATGGTAATAAAGTCTTGCCATACTTTGTGTACACAGCCAATCAAAAAGACTGCTGTTCTTAAAACACCAAACAATTGGGCTGTTAAGGTTGTGTGCTTTTTTGAATTCTGACCAGTCACCCATTTCACCCACGGCTTTATGCTAAACACAACTGTAAATAATAAACAACATGTAAAGAATTATAAATAAATGTGAAAAAATAATTAAAAGATGATTGCCATATATATACATATATATATATATATATATATATATATATATATATAATTACAAGCAATAAGCAGAACTTTGAAATATAGTCTTTGGGCAGCTAATAATCTTTTCAGGTGTCAAGAACAATAACCTACACCAACTCTATAAAAAAATAATAATAACTAAAGCTGTTTATAAAATAAAAAGATATGGTGATAATTAGCCCTGAAGATATGAAGTACTAATCATCTAGCACTATGGTCAGTTTGATTCTGTGAATGAGTGCTTGAAGCTCAGCTAGTCACGTGAATTCACAGCTAAATTATGCCTGGCTGGTAATGGACATAGCAAATTATAAATCTAGCATCAAGCCCCATTATCATGGGACCAGACTGTTGGCAGATGATAGAGAACTTCATTATACCCAAATAACACCACAGGAACTCTGCTGATGTTCATATTGGAAACTATTCATGGAATTGCATGGCAGTGATCAGTGTTTCCTACAGGATTTAGTCTTGGAATTTATATTTGGGAAGGGTGGTATCAATGCTCTCTCCCCTCCCATTAACCTACTGAGCCTAACATTTAACAAAAAAGGGCCATTTTATGAACAGTGACCCCCCACCCCACCCCCCACCCCCCAGCCCCACACACCACTTATTCACTCTGTAACACACAGATCAGGCAAACTTTGTATTTAAATATCACTATTTTTGTGACCTAAATTTGCCAAATTACACAACATTCATCATTATACTGGAAATTCCACTTTTAAGACTGGGTTCTGTAATTGCGGCCATGTTTTCCACATCACATAAATCATAGAGCCCTAATTAATAGTTGGGATTTTTCAGTTACTCTTTTTGCATGTAACATTGATACACCAGTAGGTGGCAACAAAAGATTTAAAAAACACCGATTAATTCGAGAACAAAAACGGTTGGCTGCATCTCCCTACTAAACAGCTGGCGAAAAACAGTATGTAAAATAGTACTATGCCCTCACATATCTGCTCAGAGACTATTTGGCTTGGATGCAGCCATAGAGCAGCCTTTATTAACGAGTCATTGAATCATTTCAGAATTAGAAAAAGCTTGATTGCCAAGTCTGCTTACACTCACAAGGAAGTTGTCTTGGTGACAGAAGCTTCCAGTGCACAGACAGGATGACGCAAGGGAATGTGGAAAAAGGTATCTCATGTTAAATAAATAACTTATGTATAATTAAAATAAGTATAGATACTTGGGTATTGCACATGGTTTAGTCATCAGATTCATATATAAAAAAACTGGTTCATTCATGAAAGAATCAAATGTTTGTCTTTATAAGTGGCTCACTGATTCATTAATCCAAATAATTTGGTTAGACTGCACAGTGCCACATAAACATTCAGACTAATAACAACTTTTAAGTGTATTGTTAATGTGTGTGTGTGTGTTTTTCACAGCACCCAGTCCTTCTGTTTATCAGTTACAATTCATAAGCTCATGGCTGATTTTGTTGTGGCACAGGAGATTTGGTGACAGCGCAGGATGCAGTAAACAGATTAGCATGGCAGAATACTTTGGGGCTGTATTTGGACAGCTAATGTCTGTGCACGCTTTGCCCGCATGAGGTCTAGATGATGGTGGGCCTGATTTGAGTCATCATGCGCTGTGGCAGATTCCCCACTCCCACCGGCACATCACACCCAAACTCATCCAGTTTAATGAACGATCACTGAATGATAAGAAATTAAGCAACTGGAACATTGAGCAGATTAACAGATCAAACAAAACTGTGCTCTAGAAACATGACACCAGTGCATGTTAGGAATCTACATATATGAGCATAAATATGACCACAGACTTTAATATGATCAAACGCTTAAAAATGGCAAAAAGAGGCAAGAAAGTATATATATATTTCACAAAACCAGAATTTAAATCGCTGGGGTATATTTTTAGCAATAGCCAAAAAAACATTGTATTGGTCAAAATTATAGATTTTTTTTTTTCCAAAAATCATAGGATATTTAGTAAAGATCATGTTACATGAAGATATTTAGTAAATGTCCTACTGTAAATATATTAAAACTTAATTTTCGATTAGTAATATGCATAGCTAAGAATTCATTTGGACAACTTTAAAGGCAATTTTCTCAGTATTTAGATTTTTTTACACCCTCAGATTCCAGATTTTCAAATAGTTGTACCTCGGCCAAATATTGTCTAATCCTAATAAACCATACATCAATGGAAAGCTTATTTATTCAGCTTTTAGTTTTATTTATTTAGTTAGTTTTGTGGTCTAGGGTCACATATATAGTCTGGGGTTAAATAGAGTCCATTTTATTATTTATTAAGATTACCAGCTATTCCAATTCAAAAAGAAAAAGAGACAACATGAGAAATAAGACTTCACTTCATCAGTCTACACTCATTTAAAATAATACAAATAATAAGATATTTTTATTAAATAGCTTATGTATAATAAATATAAATATATACTGTAAATGTGAAGCTAAGATTCCATACAATTTGAAAATGTACAGGTCAAAAACATCAACTTTTGAAGCCAGATTGGTTGCTGTCCAGGAGGTTGTTCTGTACAAGGAACTTCCTGCATGTACTGTCAAGCCTCTGCAATTGATCCAGAATGCAGCAGCGAGGGTTGTCTACAATGAGCCAAAAAAAGCTCACGTTACTCCGCTCCTCATCAGGTTACACTGGCTACCAGTAGCTGCTCGCATCAAATTCAAGGTACTGATGCTAGCCTACAAGACGACCACTGGCACGGCACCAACTTACCTAAACTCATTGGTTAAATCTTATGTGCCCTCCAGAAGTTTGCGCTCTGCAAGTGATCGACGCCTTGTGGTACCATCCCAAAGAAGTTCAAAATCACTCTCAAGGACCTTTTCCTGGACTGTGCCCAGCTGGTGGAATGACCTCCCAATCTCAATCCGTACAGCTGAGTCTTTACTCATTTTCAAGAAACAGCTAAAGACTCATTTTTTTCGCCTGCACTTAACCAACTAACACTAGCACTTTTCCTTTTCTTGTCTTTTTATTAAAAAAAAAAAAAAAAAAAAAACCTACCTATGCGTTCTATACTAGACTAACTGAGACTTGTCATGGCACTTGTACACTGTTGTTGTTCTCTTGTTGACCTGACTGCTTCTATTGTTCTCATTTGTAAGTCGCTTTGGATAAAAGCGTCTGCTAAATGATTAAATGTAAATGTAAATAATATATGTATCATTAATATATTATTAAATGTATTCAAATATATAATATATTAGAAAATAAAAAGGGAAAATAATATATTACAATATATCACAATATATTTTAAGAAATATATTGGTAAATATATTTTCCTTTCGTAAGAGAAATAAGCGAGACGTACAAAATATGCAAAACGTGGGAATTGAGAACCACTGTTCCAAGTAATCGGATAGCTCAAGGGTGTCAAACTCAATTTCTGGAGGGCCTGAGCCCTGCAGAGTTTAGATTGAACCCTAATTAAACACACCTGATCCCACTAATCAAGTCACTGAGGCTTATTTGAAAACTGGAGGTGTTTCTCAATGTCAAGGATCCTTCCTTGGCAGGACGTGTCCTTCCAAGTCACTTCCTTAGAGGCTAGGTGAGACTCCTCTTAAGCATTCGGAGAACACGTAAATGGAACAGGCTAGCAAGTGCATGTAATTGCGTCATTACGTCAGTGAAAAGATCCGCTTGAATAACGCTGTATCTTCCTTGACATTGAGAAACACCTTATGTGTTGGAACAAAACTCTGCAGGGCTCTGGCCCTCCAGGAACTGAGTTTAGCACCCCTGTGATAGCTTTATGTGAGTGGCACTACAGGTAATGACATCAGTGATGCAAACATCTGGTTCTTCTGTCTCATCATTGATCATACTAGAGCAAAGTTATAGCTATGCATATACTAATCACTATAATGCAGATTTGGCAGATAAAAAATGTGTTTCAGTAAATGACTGTTGAATTAAATTTTGTTCTTCAAAGACCTATTGACTAGCTTCTTAGGGTGCATAAGTCACTTTAATTGTTGCTTTTATGCTTCTTTTGATATAGCACATGGATTGCCATCAATCAGATCACTATCAATCCTACCCACAATTTTCTTTAGTGGCTGAAAAAAAGACCGCACTGGTATAGAGCAGCATGAAAGTGAGCAAATGGTGACAATTTTCATTTTGGGGTGAATGATCCCTTTAATATAAGAATGATTGCTGTTATAGTACCGCTACAAGCCTAGCAGTAGCAATCATTTCAGGATGAGAGCTTTTTGTTCCTTCCTAGGCTCACAATTTAGCTTTTTTCTGTGTGTTATGTCGGTCCATTTACAGTGAGGATACGGGAACAACAAGAGAATGCTTTCAATTGTCACATGTCTTTCTAGCAGCAGTAGACCGCTTCATGCATAGTCTCTGTGGGCTATTTATCTGTGAATGACAGAGGACAACTGAAAGATGCTTAGAGACTATGAGACTCTAACCTCTCCTAAAATCAGTTCAGTAAGGTCCAATAGCATTCCTGCCTATATTCAGATTGGTCTCATATAATTCTGCTTGTATATAACTTATGGTTTGCACAATGATGATAAATAAGACATTTGAACATAAGATTTTTATTTATTCAGTGTTTCAATAAATGATCATCCTTGCTGGGGGGGGGGGGGGGGTAAAAGTTTTTTGAACTTCAACAGAAACAAGGCAGCAACAAAAATGTGCAGCTTAGCACCGTCTTGTGTTACAATTCTGAGAAGGTCAACAACAAGACAAAATTATAACTGCCATTAAATTGTCAGAGTGGAGGTCAAGAAAAGTACTGCCAACTATCTGTGGTTTAAGCATAATTCTAATTCAACCAAATTACTGACAATCTTCCAGAAAGCAACGTCATTCTTGCAGACCAAGAAGTTTAGAAATCTGACATTCTTCTGAGAGTTTCTGACATGTGTTACCGTTTACGCTGCCGGAAGGAACACGGAGCCGAGGATACACGAAATAAGGCTTTTATTATATCCAACACATGGAGCACAGAGATAGACACACGTAAGTGGATAGTCACTGGTTAGTTAGTAGACCCGACAACACTGAACTCAAAGGACAAGGATTAAGTAGAAGGGATAATTGGGGAAACACAGGTGGATGGCATGACTAAATTAACAGGGACATGGAACACATGGGGAAATGAAGAGACACACCTGGAAATTAATCAAACCAGACACGGAAGACAGAAACTGGGTCACAGGGGCAAAAACACACAAACTGAGTCCAGATATGTAACATTACTCCCCCTCCCGGTAGGTGCGTCCTTGCACCGTAGAAACAACAGAGGGAGGCGTGGGTGGGAACTTGGGAGGAGGCTCCGGTGGAGGACGGACTCCCAGGAGGGGGCCAGCAGACAGGGACCACGGAGGGAGGAGCCAGGGAGGAGACGACGGAGGGAGGAGCCAGGGAGGAGACAGGAGGGATCTGGAGCAGGAGGCACCCAGCAGGGCCCAGGCCACAGCCATAACGGCCCAAGGTGGGGCCGACGGTGGAAGGAGCCATGGAGGAGGAATGGTCGCCGACTCCAGGGACTCGACCCACGGCAACGGAGCAAGTGGAGGAGGAGCCCGAGGCGGAGACGGAGAGCCGAAGAGCCAGGGTGATGGGGAGGCGCCGGAGGTCCTAGGCGGAACAGATGGCTCTGGTGACTGACGCGGCGATGTGGATCCGGAAGGCCGTGGTGAGGCCAGAGTGACAGAGGACTGAGGTGTAGCCGAGGGGATGAAGGAGCCTGACGGAGCCGGAGGGACGGAGGGATGAGGCGAAGCCGGAGGAGTGGAGTCCCGAGGCATAGGATGGACGACGCCAGACCAAGGCGGAGCCGGAGGGACGAGGGAGCCAGGCAGAGCATGTGGACTGCTGGGCCACGGCGGAGAGGAAGGAGCTAGGAGCCATGGTGGAGCCGATGGGTCAACGGGCCGAAGCGGAGTCCAGGCCTCAGAGGCTGGAGGCGGAGGTGAGGGAGACGCCGACCAAGGCGGCGCTGGAGGATGCCAGTCCCGCTGAGCTCGCACCACAATGATGGTAGGCTGAGGGAGAGCAGAGGGGCTGCCAGACGACAGCGGAAGAGGAGGAGGCAGGAGTGGGTGGGTGGGAGGGAGGGAATTTCGGAGGAGCAGGCACTGGAGCGAATTCTGGGGCTGGAGCCCTTCCTGGGCTTAACTGGGATTCAGGAGCCCGTCCTGGGCTTAACTGGGGTTCAGGAGCCCGTCCTGGGCTTAACTGGGGATCAGGAGCCCGTCCTGGGCTTAACTGGGGATCGGGAGCCCGTCCTGGGCTTAACTGGGGATCGGGAGCCCGTCCTGGGCTTAACTGGGGATCGGGAGCCCGTCCTGGGCTTAACTGGGGATCGGGAGCCCGTCCTGGGCTTAACTGGGGTTCAGGAGCCCGTCCTGGGCTTAACGGGGAATCAGGAGCCTGTCCTGGGCTTAACGGGGGATCAGGAGCCCCTCCTGGGCTTAACTGGGGATCAGGAGCCCATCCTGGGCTTAACGGGGGATCAGGAGC
Source organism: Carassius carassius (assembly GCF_963082965.1). NCBI lineage: Eukaryota > Metazoa > Chordata > Actinopteri > Cypriniformes > Cyprinidae > Carassius > Carassius carassius. Next base: position 12,471,023 of record NC_081763.1, read on the forward strand.
CCGTCCTGGGCTTAACGGGAGATCAGGAGCCCGTCCTGGGCTTAACGGGGGATCAGGAGCCCATCCTGGGCTTAACGGGGGATCAGGAGCCCGTCCTGGGCTTAACGGGGGATCAGGAGCCCGTCCTGGGCTTAACTGGGGATCAGGAGCCCGTCCTGGGCTTAACTGGGAATCTGGAGCCCGTCCTGGGCTTAACTGGGGATCAGGAGCCCGTCCTGGGCTTAGCTGGGGATCAGGAGCCCGTCCTGGGCTTAACGGGGGATCAGGAGCCCGTCCTGGCCTTGCTGGCATTAGCTAGCAAGAGAAACCGTCTGGTATGGTCCTCGAGAGAAAGTCCTTCCTGCTCCAGCATGAGGAGGAGGAATTCAGGGCTATAGAGGGGATCCATGGCCACTACGGAAAGAAAAAACTGTGGAAAAAACGGAAAACACAACGGAGGGGAAAACACGCAATTTTAAACTTTTAAGGTCGGGTCTTCTGTCACCGTTTACGCTGCTGGAAGGAACACGGAGCCGAGGATACACGAAATAAGGCTTTTATTATATCCAACACATGGAGCACAGAGATAGACACACGTAAGTGGATAGTCACTGGTTAGTTAGTAGACCCGACAACACTGAACTCAAAGGACACGGATTAAGTAGAAGGGATAATTGGGGAAACACAGGTGGATGGCATGACTAAATTAACAGTGACATGGAACACATGGGGAAATGAAGAGACACACCTGGAAACTAATCAAACCAGACACGGAAGGCAGAAACTGGGTCACAGGGGCAAAAACACACAAACTGAGTCCAGATATGTAACAACATGAAAGAAGGTTAACAAATAAAGCAGACCTCATTAACTCAAGAACAAACTAAAATGATGAGGATATGTCTGGTGCTGCCATAAAGTTCATGCCAGATCAGTGAACTGTGATTAAAATTGACTCTGAATGGCCAAGGTCTGGAGTGAGGAATGAGAGTCTATACTCATTTTTCCTTTTCTTCTCTCTTCATGACACAAACAATATATTAAGAGGTGAAATGAAAGAGCAAAACTAGTCTAGCCGAGTAAAAAACAGAAATGCACGTGTATAGCTATTTGTGATGACAGTGATGAATGGTTTAGGTATCTTCACTACAAGACATGAGCTCTAGGGCCTTGAAACACTTCAAATGCCTGCACTCTCCCAAACGCTGAAACGTACAGGGAAGGGAACTCCAAAATACAGTGAGCGAATCAGAGAGCGTGCTGTGAATCCATCTGGTTCATGTGTCATCCAGCGCTCCTGCTGATTGCTTTTGCAGGCGGAATGCAATAGGAGCCGAATCTTCCAATATGTAGGTCAGCTTGTTGCAAAGTCCTAAAATTGATCCGTGGAATCACAGCCGCCACTTAGTTGTGGGAGAACCTGATAGTAAGTGCTGAAAATTGAATCCAACCCTTTTTGCACTAAAACATTCTCCCCGGCTCAACGCAGGCCTATGGCGTTGGTCTGAGAGGAGGAAGCGATCCTAACAGGTGGTGAGGGTTAGATTAGCTCCTCTCCGATCACACGGCTCAGTCGCTCTGTGAGAAAATGATCCTCCCCCTCAAACCCACAGTTAAGACACACTCCACCCGTGATGCTGTTGAACAGTTGCCCAGTCGCTACGCATCACGGATGCCATGGAAACTGAGATGACAGGGGGTGGGGTCTGGCTTGGACATTTGCTGAAAGCTGTGCATATCAATTAAAGAAAGATGTGGAGAAAACATACTTTCACAACTGAGCCTGAAACCTTCAAATTTTTTCAACAAATGGACACATCTTTCATTCAGTGTTAACTGAGAAAATTCACAACATCAGAATAAATATAGCATGAACTGTTTTAGTTTCTATTAATTTTATATAAGGCAATTTTTGCAACACTGTTAACAAAATGTGGGACTACATTTTAAATATACTTGAGCCATAATTTTGGTCTAAATATAGTTTGAAACCCAGATTTCTGAGAGTTTGTCATTCTCTTCTAATACAATGAAGGTTTTTTTTTTTCTTTATAAAGATTAAAAATATAATATTGTATTATTATTATTTAATGTAAAAAATTATAGTTTATTAAATAAATTATATAATAAATAAAAAATGCCACCTGGTGTATCACATTAGTTGATAGCGTGCTCCTGTTCCTATAATTTAAAGATTTGTTTCTTATGATAATTGGAAATGAATGGCAGAACTTGACACATGCAGTCAACAATGCCTTTAAAAAATGTACTATATATATATATATATATATATATATATATATATATATATATATATATATATATAAACACACAAACGAACATTAATGAGTGGAAAGTTTCTTTTTTTCTGTAAATATAAAACATTATGATAATAATAATCTTATGATAACTGAAAATGAATATCTTTCTTTTGTGCCTTAAATCAATTTGTTCAAAGTGTGTTCTGTTACTGCATGTGTCTGCTGTTCTCCATCTGTATGAAGGAGTCTGTTTATGGCCATAATAGTATTTACAAAGGCTATCCTCTTTTACCCTATTGTTTATTTACCCCATAAAAATCTGTGTGTGTGTGTGTGTGTGTGTGTGTGTGTGTGTGTGTATGTATTTGCTCAGGAGGCAATCCTTTCAAAGGACATGGGTGTTTTGCAAGTTAACGTGAATGTATTTGTGTGTGTGCGTACTGTGAATCTATGCTAGAATGCATGGAGAAATACGTGACATAACTCTCTGTGTGTGCTTCCAGACTTGGGATGCTTCGCGCTTATGTGGGACACAGATGAATGAATAACCATGTGTGGCATTTGGACAGAGTGTACGGAGTGTGTTATAGTACATATTTGTGCATGTTTGCATGGATGTCTACAGATACTAGTTGGAGACTAATCATGACAGTAGCGTAAAATCACTTCAGTCAGTGTGTGAACTCTAACATGACAGTTGGTCTGAGCATGACAAGCAACCAAGAGAACAGAAATGTCTTTCACATCGACTTGGCAAATTTAAGGCAAATCTGGCTATATTTTAATCTCAGATCAGAAACTTTAGCCCAATGAAATGTGGAAACTCAGAGCATATATATATTATACATTACATATTTCTTCTCCTCTGTATTTAGAACAACTATAGCAAGTTTTTTTATTTATTTTTATTTTTATTTTATTTTATTTTATTTTTTTATGGCTGACATGTGCCTAATCTAGATCCTAACCTCAACCTAACCTGACCTGAATATGGTTTCAAAAATAAACCCAACCATATCCTAAACTCAACCCCATTCCAATCCAATGCCTCAAAATTAAACTCCGTTAGCAAAGGCCTCCAAGAGGGTCTGGCTGCAGACTTGCACTTTCACTCTCAGACTTGCATTCTCAGACTTGCAGTCTCAGACACTTGCACTTCCGCTAGCGTCGTCACTTGCAGTCTTTATTTTTTTAATTTCTTCTATTTATTGATTACTTTTTGTTTGAATCTCTCAACATTTTACAACAGTAGCCAGGTGGCGAAGACAAGAAAAAAGAAACTAAATTACAATGTCACTTGCAATCGCCACTTGCATTATCCGCTACCTGTGACGTCACTTGCAATCAACACAAATCGTGCGTGTTGCCAATGGAGACAAGACGCTGTGGTTGTGATTAAACCTAATTTACAACCCGAATTCCGGAAAAGTTGGGACGTTTTTTAAATTTTAATAAAATGAAAACTAAAAGACTTTCAAATCACATGAGCCAATATTTTATTCACAATAGAACATAGATAACATAGCAAATGTTTAAACTGAGAAAGTTTACAATTTTATGCACAAAATGAGCACATTTCAATTTTGATTTCTGCTACAGGTCTCAAAATAGTTGGGACGGGGCACGTTTACCATGGTGTAGCATCTCCTTTTGGGCATTGAGGCTATGTGTTGCTGGAGTTTTGCTGTTGGAATTTGGTCCCATTCTTGCCTTATATAGATTTCCAGCTGCTGAAGAGTTCGTGGTCGTCTTTGACGTATTTTTCGTTTAATGATGCGCCAAATGTTCTCTATAGGTGAAAGATCTGGACTGCAGGCAGGCCAGGTTAGCACCCGGACTCTTCTACGAAGCCATGCTGTTGTTATAGCTGCAGCATGTGGTTTTGCATTGTCCTGCTGAAATAAACAAGGCCTTCCCTGAAGTAGACGTTGTTTGGAGGGAAGCATATGTTGCTCTAAAACCTTTATATACCTTTCAGCATTCACAGAGCCTTCCAAAACATGCAAGCTGCCCATACCGTATGCACTTATGCACCCCCATACCATCAGAGATGCTGGCTTTTGAACTGAACGCTGATAACATGCTGGAAGGTCTCCCTCCTCTTTAGCCCGGAGGACACGGCGTCCGTGATTTCCAACAAGAATGTCAAATTTGGACTCGTCTGACCATAAAACACTATTCCACTTTGAAATAGTCCATTTTAAATGAGCCTTGGCCCACAGGACACGACGACGTTTCTGGACCATGTTCACATATGGCTTCCTTTTTGCATGATAGAGCTTTAGTTGGCATCTGCTGATGGCACGGCGGATTGTGTTTACCGACAGTGGTTTCTGAAAGTATTCCTGGGCCCATTTAGTAATGTCATTGACACAATCATGCCGGTGAGTGATGCAGTGTCGTCTGAGAGCCCGAAGACCACGGGCATCCAATAAAGGTCTCCGGCCTTGTCCCTTACGCACAGAGATTTCTCCAGTTTCTCTGAATCTTTTGATGATGTTATGCACTGTAGATGATGAGATTTGCAAAGCCTTTGCAATTTGACGTTGAGAAACATTGTTTTTAAAGTTTTCCACAATTTTTTTACACAGTCTTTCACAGATTGGAGAGCCTCTGCCCATCTTTACTTCTGAGAGACTCTGCTTCTCTAAGACAAAGCTTTTATAGCTAATCATGTTACAGACCTGATATCAATTAACTAGATGTTCTCCCAGCTTAATCTTTTCAAAACTGCTTGCTTTTTTAGCCATTTGTTGCCCCCGTGCCAACTTTTTTGAGACCTGTAGCAGGCATTAAATTTTAAATGAGCTAATTAAGTGGATAAAAGTGTAAAATTTCTCAGTTTAAACATTTGCTACGTTATCTATGTTCTATTGTGAATAAAATATTGGCTCATGTGATTTAAAACTCCTTTAGTTTTCATTTTATTAAAATTTAAAAAACGTCCCAACTTTTCCGGAATTCGGGTTGTAGTACCATAACGTACAGGGTCCTGCAAGAAAAAGACAAGACTGGCAAATCCGTGGCCACAGAACAGCAGAATATGATCACTTGTGCAAAGTTTCTCGCTAAGCGTAGAAAAACATAAACACTTAACATAGTTTAATGTATTAAGATGCTATTAAAATATCAAATTAAATATACAGTTCATTATTTTAATGAATATGTATATAGTATTTTCCTCACATACCGCAAAATGTGGCATAATGGACTAAGATGATAAAGGCCAAACTCAATATGCTTCTCTGCATTATTAAAATACATAACTATATGTACAGGCAAGCAGGTGAGCCCAGAATAAACGCAACACGCAAAGTTTCGCGTTAAGCATTTTTCCATATAGAATAAACTGTCTACAACTTGTTTATATCACTGTCTTTTTCCATTAAGCTACATTGTGTTTTATTTATAATGATTTTCTATAGGAGGAAAACTTTTAATGTACAATTTAATGCACTGCGTTCTGTACTCGTCGGCTTGCCTGTACGTAGTTGATCCTTTTAAAATCACTTAATGCACTTCATAATGCACATTCTAATTTCTGGTCTGTACAGTATATACGTTGAGTCAACAACAAGACATATAGGCTAGGCCTACTGAATTGTCTTTATCATCTTAGTCTGTTATTAAGCCACATTAAGCGTTTTGCTGTATGGGAGGACAAAGCTTGCCTTGTAGTACATTAAATAATAATAACTATATATCAAATTTGGTATTTTAATTTAACTTAAACGTATCTTTATACATTATGCCATATTAAGTGTTTGTTTTTTCTACAGGAGGAAAACGCTTAACGAAAGACTTTGTGCATTGCGTTCATATTCTGCTGTTCTGTGGCCACGGATTTGCCGGTCTTGTCTTTTTCTAGCAGGACCCTGTATGTTATAGTAGTAGGCCTACTAATTTAGTTTTAATCGTTTAATCACCACCACAGCGTCTTGTCTCCATTGAGAGATTCAATCAAAAAGTTATCAATAAATAGAACAAAATAAAAAAATAAAGACTGCAAGTGACGTCTCTAGCGGAAGTGCAAGTGTCTGAGAGTGCAAGTCTGAAAATGCAAGTTTGAGAGTGAAAGTGCAAGTCTGCAGCCAAGGCCTCTGCTACGATTTAAAGCTTTCGCTTCATATAACCAGGTCCATTTTTTTCAAGCTCTGTGGCAAAGCAAACAAAACTTAAATATCCCATGGAATCTAAATTTAGCCAATGTCTATAAGCTTTAAAGCCATCTATATGCTAATGTGCTGCTTAAAGATTACACAATTGACTTACACATATACAGATTTTAATTTGTTCATGCTTCTTCTTTTGCCAAAACAGTAGATGGCATTTTGGACAAAAAAAAAAAACAAAGAAAAGAAATTCTAAAACGTATAGTATGTTTTGTTTTTGTTGTAGTAGTAGCTAAAATACATGAGACCCGTTGATAACATAATGGACAGAACATGTTGCTAGATAAATAAATAATAAGACAAAATACAATACAATAAAATAATAAACTAAGCTGAAATTAATAAATTAAACAACAAAATAAAATAATTAAAGTGTAAAATAAAATACAATCTAGATCTTGTTTGCATGCTTCAATCCAGATTTAACATTGTGTACTGTACGCCTGACCTTGAGGCTGCACTGCTTGGCTCTACTTCCTGTGGGACTGTTAATTGCGATAAATGGAGATGACACAGGCTGCAGTGTTAGAGCAAGGAGTCAATATATTTTATGTCAATGGTCCACGCAAGTATAACTGCGTAATTAATGAAAGATGCTTGGATGTAGCACCCCTCCACCTGCCTGCACACTTCGTTCAAAATAATTCCACAAGAAAGCGAGAGAGAGAGAGAGAGAGAGAGAGAGAATGAGAGTGAGAGTATGTGAGTTACATTTGCCAATTTGCTAAGGCATAAATAGGGGTGTTTTCTATTGCCCCAACAATTTGCATATGGGTGAAAGGGTGTGTGAATGCAAGTGAATATGACCGTTACTAACAAGTAAGCATTTTTAATGCTCACACAAATAAACACGCTGCTCAAGTACGCTTGGAAGAGAGGATGTTACCATAGACTATATTTCATTGGGACTTACAATGGGGTCCAAAGGACCACATTGAAAATCTGGGATTCAAAATCCAATTTAAACCCACAAATAAACACAAGGTTTACAGATTCTAAATAGTAAAAAAATAAAAATAAACGGAGGTTGTGGCATAAACTAAAGACTCAATAAAGAGTCTTTTTTTTACTAGTGTTCCTTATTTCTATATTTTTATGCTCAATTATGACATCTCTAGTTCAAATGATTTGATGAAGGACATGAAACTTCCTGTAACTTCCTTTTACTCCAGATTTGTTTTCATGATTTTAAAGGTCATCAGTGCTTTTGAACTTACTAGCATTTCTGAATTATAAACAATGGCCCATATTTGTAGAGTAAAGTAACATTTGTAGTTGTGTCAGTGTTGACCATGCATAGGGGATGTGGTGCACTGTCAGCATAAAAGCGATTTTAAAAGGCACTTTACAAACTGCAGTATATGAAAATATACCACCTTGCTTGTTCAAAATGCATGGACAATAGAGAAAAAATGCTTAAAATTACCCAGTCTATTAGACAGAAACAAAGACTGTTAGATACTCAGTACACTTTGTCTTGACTTGCTGTCATGCATCTCAGGGACAAAGAATATATATCTTAATAATTATCTTATTAATATCTGATCTTCTAGCTTTCTGCTGTAATGATTATTAACTAGTGTGATGAATTAATGCTTATACTTCTAATTAAGGCTGTCAATTTAACACGTTTATTTAGTGGAATTAATTATAACAAAAATAACATGCTATAATTATCTAATTAATCGTGGCAAAAAAATATTTTTAATTAAATAACTACATTTTTTAATTCCAGAATAACAAACCACTACAAGAGAAAGAAATCAAAATGCAATGCAAGAAACGCTGAAAAAAACATGTCAGAATAACAATATATTTTACTATAACTAAATAATGATAATAAACTTTATTTATATTGTGCCTTTCAATGAATCACAATTTATTTTGTACTGTTCTTTGTTGCTAGTAGCTAAACTGATGTGTGTTACCTTTATTCTTGCCAATAAAACTGAAATTGAAAAACGAATGAGAGGAAATAAATGCAATGGTAAACACAAGGAAAGGGGGAGAAAGATTTGATGAAAGACTGCTTATATTGTACTTTTTCATCTTCATCAAATCTTGGATTCGACACAGTTAAAGAGATCATATTTATATCTCTTCAAACAGAAATTATATTCACAAAATAGAAAGAATAAAAGAATGCAAAAGCCAAATATGCTTTCAGCAGAGATCTAATTTAGCCATTTCAAAACAAACGGCTCTTGCTAATTTGCATGTCTAATCTGCTGAGAGAAAACATTTCCCACCAAAAAAGTAAAAAATAGAAGCAAACAAGAATGTCAGTCCCTTTCCTAATGTTGGAGCATTGCGATCAACCAATATGAAGGAAGAAATGTCTTCTGGGAACCCACTGAAAGCCTCTCTGATGTAAATGTGTTCTGTTTTAAGTGAGACACAAGTTGTGAAAAATGCCAGATGGAAAAGGGAAAATCGATTGGAAAGGGATGAATGAGGTTTTGTCTTTTCTTGTGCAACAGTTTTCAGGTACCAGCTGCTTGTAAAAAACCAGTGACAGGCTAATTGAATAATTTCACTCATTTAATTTAAAAAAGGACGAGGATCTGGGACAAAAGAAGGCAGAGTGATCACTGACTCAGCGAACAGAATATCTGTCTTACTCATGTAAAACTGTGGCAAGCTGTGAGAGAATCCCACCATTCTCTGTAGCACATGTTGCATGACTTCACAGAACGTCATGCCCATCTAAAACGTGGAGGCAAGTCTGGCAAAAAACACCAATTCAAATTTAAACATGCAGCTTGCAAGAGCTGGGGTTGCAAAGTCACAGAGAAAACGCATGGCAGTTTCCAGTCAATTCCACTTCATACCAATGTGTCTTTTTTGTTTATGTACGAATGGCTAAAACTAATTCAAGGAAGTGCTTCATGATTAATAATGGGAAATCAGGGATGGAACAATCCGTTCAATTAATGAAATCCTCCAGATGTGTCAATAATACCTTGAACCTATCGTATTTCTGAAAAATCCCCTTCATGCACACTAATATTTAATTTGAAATGTCCAACAATTCTCCAAAATGTTTCTGCATTCCAGGCATGTCACTCAAAAAGGTTTGACTTTTTTAAAGTCTGAAACTTATGCAACAAGTTAAATTATTAGTTTAATATGCCCAGTGTTTTGGATCCGACAGAAATGTTGCACCACAAAATTGTGAGTAAAGGTTTTTATTACGTGGTCACTATTGCTTTGTCTGTTATTACAGATCTTTTGATATGTTCTGCATATGTATGTGTTTCTAACCTAAATCAAAGCAGCGTCCATCTGTGAAAGATGTAGCTGTCAAACATACACAACTGTTAGGCATTCATGGCTCTGGGTGTTTACAATCCACCACGCCTATTCAAACAGAGCGTTCCGATGAGGGGGGTCAAAACAGGACAGAAAATAGCCTATTACTTCTGAATTATATGATGATTTTTGATATTAAAAATCTTAATAATATTATAAGTGTACCCCAGTGAACAGAACTAATTAAAAAGCAAAGAAAGTTTAAGCACTCCCAGGTTGCCAGTTCCACCTCTGCTTTGCACAGATATTTTTAATGACGCATGCAAAATTTATACCGTACCCTCAGCTCTTACAGAGTACTTGCCATTCAGCCTTTAACAAAAGTGCACTTCCTGTTCCCTCATCAAAAGCCCATCTCTGAAATCATGCACTGACCCCTTCATCAGAGATGTTCAATATAATGTAATACAGCTTTTGCACAAGCCTTGGCACTCTTTAAACACAATTTCATTCTCACTTTTTTCTTTGCCATACCTCTACTTCAGGCAGACGTCTGTGCTTCATCCCTAGACTAATTAAGTGAGTTTAAAGAACAAATGCATTTTGTTTGAGCTGTCCAGCTTTTAAAGGGGGGTCAAATTCTGACTAATTTCCATTAACCAGTTAATTTGAACAGTTTGTTTTGTTTTGCTTTTTAAATAAAAGCAAAAGTCATTTACCTCTTTCAGTATTAATTTTAGATAATAATGCAGGTAAACTTCAGTCAAACTTTTGGTTCACTCACTTTCAAACATGCATGCTCTGTTCTTGAGTCATTATGAACCGGACATGTATGTAAATTCCACCCCACCCCCCAAAAAAACGTATCCAGTCGAAATAATAAAATAATTTTGTGAACCGATTTACTTATTAATAAATCCTAGATATCATTTTGAGTTCTACTTCATTATATATAATTATATGCAATTTATCATTTGTGTAAGACTCTGTGCTTTCCTTAAAAAGTTAAATATAAGATTCATTATAAGATTGATATTAATCCAATCCATTATTATTATTATTATTACTGTTTTATCCATTTAAAATCATTGAGATTTATTTTTTCTAAGTATGTTCTGGAACTAGCTTTAATAACCACTGGGACTTGGTTGGGAATTATTGATTTAAACTGTGGCCTGTTCTGGTAATGACAAAATGACAAAATGCCATTAATGCAGCAGTAATGATGAAAGCTATGTGAACAATTGCTTCTAATCTCTGTTTTCATAACATTAATTTCATACTTACCCTAAATCTCTCCCACAACACCCAAAGCGGAGAAGCAAGAAATATTTAAACAACCAATTCAAGACCAAAATGATGCAAAGCTATTAAATTCTGAGTGACAGAGGAGCATAAGGTTGCATACAAAAACCAACCCTAAATGGGAATTCTTGGCCGCAAGCTTGTTTTCAGAGTTTAAGAATTGCAGAGAGGATTTGAAAGGATACATTCAGAAAAGGAACTCCCAAATGGCTTAACGTCATTATTATGAGCTACATTTCCAGGAGATGTGGCAGAAGAGCTAGCAGGTCTTTAGCACTGAATAAGCCACCATTTACATTGCATTACAAAAAAAAAAAAAACACTCATTAATTTCCTTGACTGTTTATTAGAAATTGTGCCTGTCGTCAAAAGGAACAATGTGGCCCAACCCAAGGTTCAATTCTAAGTACTTAAGAGGTTGTCCACTGCTCTGGGAATCCTCATCTGTGTTTATATTCAATACATGTTTGATTAGTCATTCAAAGACACTGCGGCGGATGAACCATGCTAAATCATAGACATGATATTGACCTCTGGTATATTAAAACTAATAAAATAATAGGCTGTACCTGCGTTTGCTAAGACACAGCGAGTGCTGAATGCATTTGGAAGAAACTTCTAAACAGTGTTGGGGAAAGTTACTTTTAAAAGCATTACAATATTGCGTTACACCCTAAAAAAGTAACTAATTATGTTACCTAGTAACTTTTTAAGTAAAGTAATGCATTACATTACTTTTGTGTTACTTTAGCATTACTTTTTAAATATGAGCAGGGCTTGATTGTTTTTAATAGAAGAAGTTCTATTTATAACAAATGTAAAAGCCCTTTCACTCCAAAAAGGGTACTGAATAAACCACTTTAGGCAGAAGGAAAAGTAAATTCACATCCGTAGAGTAGAATGCAGGAGAGCAAGATTGAACACTCTTTAGCAATAAATAAAAAATGAAGCACAATTCAAGCCTAATTGTTAGTTTATCCAGAGTAATTTTTGTTTATTATTATGGTTGAACTGGATCATCAAAGGTCAGCAGCAAAGACATTAGTTGATAAAATGGGATTAGAAACATTTGTGTTATTTATCACTTAATTATTGCAGGTTTCACTGTTTTAATTAATTTTGATGAATACTGAATCTGTTTTATTTTATTGATGAATTAATGCACATTCAGATTTAGTCTAGAACTACAGTAACAAGATGTTCACACAGCGCACACAACGCCTCTGTACTTCTGATTTCTCTCAATATGGGGACAGGAGATTTGTCAGTCAATAAATGGTAAAACAAAGTAACTGGCGTTACTTTTTTGAAAAGGTAACTCAGATATTTTTCTTGTAAATTAAAAAGTAATGCGTTACCTTACTAGTTAATGGAAAAAGGTAATTTGTTTACGCAACTCGCGTTACTTGTAATGCTTTACCCCAAATACTGCTCCTAAACCTCCGCAGTACCCTCAGAAAGGTTGTACCAACTTCTACATACTCAACGTTTCTCAAAAGACCACAAGCATGTCTTGACAATCAGTCTTTCTCAAAACAGAACACCTCTGGTTATAATTATACATGTACACCATTCAATATGTACTCTATTGTGTGAAAAAAGCCAAATAGCCACAATTGCTACAATGAATCAAGACAGCAAATAAATATGCAAACCAGACTGCGACAAATAGCACAAAACAGACTGTGGCTCTTCTGCTTCTGACATTAAAAATTCTGACATATTGAAGAGAAACCGATAAGCCCACTACATGCACCTAAAATGTTGTTTGTCCGTATCTGAAACCTTTAGCTTGAAGCTGTTGGGTCTGTGGGGAGCAAGAAGCCTTTCCACTCCTTAAATCTCTGTGATGAGTTCATTAGACCTGTGTGCTTATTGAACTGCACTGGGTCGACTGTAATTTGACAAGAACTTCCTGTGCTTAACCAGGCCGAAGGAGTTGTGTGTACAGGTGAAATAATTTCCTCCTGTGGGGTACTATGAACACAAACAAACAAACACAAGTCCTGTGGGGCAAATGACCTCAAAGACCCTTGTGTCCTGCTGGACAGGTTTAAAAGGACGCCTTCTGATCTGTAGATGAAGGACAAACAATTGACTTGTAAACAACCGCTGGCATCATGATGGAAATATGCGATCAGAAGAGCTACAGGGAGGAGAATGAAATTCTAACAATCTCATTCATGGCTAAAGAGAGCAAGATTACACATTCATAAGATTTTCTTCCTCACAGATGACTCCATTTTCTTCTGGCCTCAATTTTAGTGTAATCATCAGCACAGCAAGTCAATCATCTCAGATCTGACCTTTTGACCTCTGTAGCTGCTAGCAAAAAGCTAGTCAGCCTTCAAACGCCAGGAATGAAACATGGGTATTGCATTTTTGAATACAAAATTTCCTCTGAGATCACAGCAACCACACTGATGTGCTGAGGCAACTAAAAAGAGTGAAATATAAGTCGATTAGCAGTTGTGCGGAATTCTAATTGCTTCTTTGCACCCCTGCCAGCCACATGGGACATTTCATAACACGGGCACTCATCACTCACTCAGTCTTCACTCAATCAAGAATTTCAAAGCTCAGGTATGATCAATCATCCCTCAAATCATTTGCAGAGCACTATCCACAGTGCAGAAAGTGGTAAAACACATATTAATGGTAGCTGAAAGCGTGCATGTTTTGACTTTTACCGTTTCAGCACATTACTTCGTAATGGGGCCAAACTGGGCCACAGTCCAGAGCGGAGAGTAATAAAATTGCTGCATACTTTTAAAAGGCTAAAAATAACAGTGTCTATTTACACTAAGTGCAAATAGCCCGCCTTGTTGGCAGAGGCTATTTACACTAGCTCCACCCATAAACGTATGATAGGGATGGTCAACAATAGAAAAGATGAAAAGATGGCAGACAATCATCAGCTTCAGTGGTGTAGATGGTAAAGCATGTACTGAAGTCATTTTGATGCGATTGACCTGGGTTCGAATCCGCATTTTACCGAAATTTTTTTCTCCCTTTCCAAATTTCATATCACATAGGAAAGGCATTTATTTTCTATTAAAATGAAGGAAATAATCAAAAAGGTGAAAATAAAGTATCGGGTAGGGTTAGGGTTAGGGTAGGAGTAGGGAGGGCTTTATTGTCCAAATTGGATTTATTAAACTGCAAAATAAATGTGTAAAATGGATTGTCTTGTGTTTATTTGAATTGAACATATCTTTCCAGTGTTACAGGTTATTGATGGGTTAAAGGATCGAATTTAAAAATTACAGTATTTTATAATAAATTAACAATACATTTTAAATTAAAAGTTTTTAATTAACAATACATTTTATAGTAAATTAAAAGCATATTACCAGCTACTGGCTAAATTGCAGTAATCTAATGGCATTTACTTCAAGGCTAAATCAGTAATTCTACAGGAGCATACTGCCAAATCACAGTATGGAATAAATACTGTGAGGTCACAGTATACAGCTGTCAATTCACAATTAATTAGTGTAAAAATTATAAAGTAATTTATTGTGAAAGTAATGTAACTACTTAACAGATATTTACTGTGAATTTACATAAAGTAAATGACTGTGAAAGTCATGCAATTAGTAGCCAGTAATTTACTGTGTATTTACGGTCAAATCTTTAACAGTTCTCTACTTCGTGCAAATAGCCGCTGCCTAAAAATAAAGGCTCTTTTTTATTTTCCTTTCAGTAATGTCATTTTATATTATTTAGAATCTATGATATGCTTGTGATGCATTGCAAAGCTTCCATTATAAGATAGAATCATTCTTTGAAAATGTCTTGTGGCTCAGCTGAGGACTGGCAAGGGATTGTGTCCTGTCCGTGCTTGTATTTACTGTCTACAGAATTCAATAGCACACCCACACACTGCTGACTCACATTGACAATGATCTCCCCCGTCGAAGGATAGTCATTAATTACCTCCACCATTTCCCTTAAGATCTCAGTGTCAAATGATAGTTTAATGACAAGTGTTAATCCACTATTTAAATAAATAAACATGCTTCTGGTGAAAAAAATAATAATAAAAATAAACTAAACAACACAACTAGTGTGGAAAAGTTTCAGCGGCTAAAATGTACACTGTAAAAAGTACTTTGTTAAACTTGTGGTAAAATAAATAAGTAAATAAAATAAAATAAAAACTGGCAGCTCTGGTTTTTTATGAATGTATATGTAAATTACACTGTACAAATGCCAGTCTACTTGCGTCCTTAAAATCTTTTTGATACTAGACCGTACTCACACCAAGCACAAGTGATGCAAAGGAATGCCACAGAATGTACTTGCATAAAAAATAGCTTCTATAGTAACTGTCACCAGTAACAACAAACTGACAAGAGCAAAATGTTACCCACACAAACAAAATACCATTAGGTTTATACACACAATACTAAAATAATGCTTTAGATATGATAAAGCAACATAAAATTGCAACATAAAACACTCCAGTACATTTATCAGAAGAAGAATTTAATTACTTTTTTTTTTTTTTTTTACTTAACAACTGTGACTGTCTGCGCAGTTTCTTTCTTTCTAAATAAAATAAATTATCTATATTTTACCATACACTTCTTTTCAGGTAATGTACACGTTACCCTTCTTAAATAAATAAATAAATAATAATAATAATCCGCGTTTTTTTTTTTCCGTGTGCCTATCAAGGTAATTTAGAATTGAGCATTTAAAAGCTTCTTACTGCATTGTAGCATTTTTACATTATTTTCTCTGTTAAAATTACTAACATTTTAACAGTTAAGCTACTATACGCTTTCATGGTGTAATAGTCGTACCTGTGGATGGAGGATGCGACTCATTGCTCCTGTGTTTTTCTGCAGAAACCTTCAAACAGCACAGCGCTCCTTTGCTCCTTTGCTCCAGGTTCAGCTGTCCGGATGCTCTGCTTCGGGGTGACAGACCTGTTTGAAAAACAACAGATATGCACCCCAAGGATGGCCAGGGCAGCACCTACAACTGTAAATAAACGGGTGAATTTTGCGCGCATTTGAGTCGCTGCCTCATGCTGCCCAGTTTCTAGATGAGTTATTATTAATAGGCCTATACAGGCGATATATCCTTATTATTTAGGGATTCAAATTTACACCATGTCCTCGGTAAATAATCTTCTGTCCGGTTTGATTTCTTAATGTCCTCGGAGGCAGGTGTAAACGGTTTATTCAGACCCGATAGTAGGCTAGTCACGCGCAACACTCAGTGTTCCCTGTATATGATAAGCGTTTCGACCTTCTCCCCTGCAGCTGGAACTCAACTTTTCCGAGAGTGCTGTCACTATTTGCTCCGTTTCTTTTCCAAATTGATTCGTTCCTTGTAAACACAGCAGATCCTCTTCACGTTGCCTCCTCACACCGAGAGTGACCCTCTGTTTGTGTCCATCGGTCAACAGTAATATCCTACGTTCACATGGAGCCCCTACATGACAGCGAGGAGGCGTCACAGAGCGCGGATAAGGGAAATAGATGTTCGGATTTTGCGCGCGTGCGGCTAATGTTATCCAGCGAGCAGAATGTGACGACAATTGTAAAAAGTAAAAAGAGCGGAGTTCGCCGGTGTAAACTAATTCATGCGGTTCCCACGCGGGTTACTCTTCTTCATCCTATCCAACCGGTTCACTCTCTCGCGTTCGCACAGCAGCAGGCTCAACGCTGAACTAACAGCCTTCATAATGAATCAGTTCCATTCGAAAATGAGCTATACGCTACCCTACTCACATTTCGAAGTGTGTCCTCTAAAGAGAACAGGGCGCATCACTGTCTAAATTTAACACCATGCTGTTTGGTCCATAAAGATCTACCGACGTCTAGCACTTTATATTCCACCAAAGATGTAGCCTACTTAATGGACAACGTTCTGAATAATATCGCGTTACTGACGTTTGAGTCAAATACAGATCAAATTGTGTAAGCTATGTCGTGTGGCGCTCAAATAACTAATACTAATTATAATAATAATAACAATAAAATAAACAAACAATCAGAATAATATTTAAGCGATATGATATATATTTTGGTTTCATTACATTACATTTAGCTACATTTAGTCATTTAGCAGACGCTTTTATCCAAAGTATCTTACAAATGAGTACAATAGAAGCAATCAAACCTAACAAAATAGCAATAGCAACAATATTTAAGTGCAAATGACACGGTTAGCCTAACGCAGTACACGTAGCAAGGTATTTTATATATATATATATATATATATATTCCTACTGACACACTACAGCAAAACATACAAATAACTGACTTAAAACCATTTTTTTTTTTGAAAATACTAGTGGCCTACGACTTTTGCACAGTAGGTACTGTATACACACACACACACACACACACACACACACACTCACATACACGCATATAAACAAAGAGAAATAAGTACACAGAATAGAAAAAAATAGAAAGCTATTGTTTTTTATAAAAAAGAAGATAGATAATGTAGAATTAAAATAGAATAGAAAGTGCTAGAGTTAGAGGGTCAAATAAAGATGTAACAGGTGTGTTTTTAGTCATTCTTGAAGATTGCTAAGGACTTGGATTGAGTTGGGCAGTACATTCCACCAAGAGGGAACAGTCAATGAAAAAGTCAGTGAAAGTCATTTTGTGCCTCTTTGAGCTGGCACAATAACACAACGTTCACTTGCAAAACAAAAGCTTCTAGAGGGCACATAACTCTGAAGTAATGAATTTAGGTAAAGGGGTGCAGAGCCAGTGGTGGTTTTATAGGCATACAATAATGCCTTGAATTTTATGCGAGCAGCTACTGGTAGCCAGTGCAAATTGATGAACAGAGGTGTGATGTGCATTCTTTTCAGCTCATTAAAGATTAATCTTGCAGTGACATTTTGAATTAATTGTAAAGGTTTGATAGAAGTGGCTGGAAGACCTGCCAAGAGAGCATTGCAATAGTCTAGCCTGGATAGAACAAAGGCTTTAACAATGAGTTGTGCAGAATGTTCTGAAAGTAAGGGCCTTGGGTCTCATTTATAAACGTTGTGTACGCACAAATTGGGCATAGAAACATGCGTACGCAATTTTACACACACATATCATGATTTATAAAATTATACATTATAACATTATAAACCATGCATACAAACTCTTTTTCCTAGAGTGAGAAAAGTAATGAAGTAAACAAGTTTAAACTCGGTTTTCATGTCGATATACACATTTACATTAAATACTCCACTCATATTAATGGAGATAAACACTGAAATTACATAATTTTATTAACAATAGGTTACATAATTTTCCTGTGGTATGCTACAGTATGTTTTAATAATGACATCAAGGAGTGCTATAGGTGCACAATAATTCATCTTTAAATTGAACTACAGATCACATGTTATGACAAATATTTAATGCGAACAATGATCAATGATGCACACTTACTTCGATCTTATGGCAGACACTGCTGGATTCAGAGGTCGATTGGTCCATTGTCTGGTATAGGACTAATTACAATAGCTACTGTACAACTGCAGCTGCACGGAGGTGTTGATTTCGTGTTAAGGCATCTCCACAACATAATGAAATATACCATTATGTTTGAAGAATATAATATATATATAATATTGAAGGAGAAAACGGTAAGATTTGCACATTTCCTTTTTAAAATACTTTGTCAGTGACGAGCCGAATCAGACAATTGTATTTACACTGCAATAAATATGGGCCTGTCTGTTTCCACTTAAAATAGCTAAAATAGTTCATCAGCAAAACTGCATACATTTAATTTTATTTGAATTGTTTAAAACAATTGAAATACTATTTGGCCAGTGTAAAATAATGATAATATATTATAAAACATAACAAGGATACTGAATCATTTTTAGCAATAAAAATTAATGTGTGTGGCACAAATGACATTATCGTCCCCATATCATATTAGATGAGGTTATGCATAGTAAAACTAGGCATTGAAAGCTCCATATATGGTTATTTTGGGGAGCAGACGAGGTGGAGATGCACATACGCACAATCTACCCCTGACTGTGATTTATAAAGGGCTTTATAAAGGGTTTTTTGTGCAGGTTCTGGCAAACTTTTGAGCGTAGAGTACGCAAAATCTAGCTGTTGTGCCTATGTAGACTTTTAGGATGAAATCTAGGGAGAGTTTTGTAAATGAGACACCCCTGATTTTCCTAATGTTGTATAAAACAAATCTGCAGGACCATGCAGTTTTAGCAATGTAGTCTGAGAAATTCAGTTTATCATCAATTACAACTCCAATGTTTCTAGCTGTTTTTGAAGATGTTATGGTTGATGAGCCTAACTGGATGATAAAATTTTGATAAAGTGATGGGTTTGTTGAAACCACAAGTAGTTCTTTCTTAGCCAGTTTGAGTTGGTCATGGTCTGTTATCCAATAAGAAATGTCTGTTAGACATGCTGGTATGTGAGCAGCTATTGTAGAGTTGAGTGTCATCAGCATAGCAGTGTATGAAAAGACATGTTTCTCAATGACAGAACCTAGTGATGCCATTTAGACAGAGAAAAGAAGTGGTACAAGAACTGAGCCCTGAGGCACTCAAGTAGCTAGATGTTGCAACTTGGACATCTTACCTCTCTGAGATACTTTGAATGACTTATCTGAGAGATAAGACCCAAACCACTGGCTTGAGGTTCCTGAGATGCCATTTTCCAATAGGATTGACAGGAGAAACTGGTGGTTCACCGTATCAAAAGCAGCAGACAGATCCAGCAAGATAAGTATAAAAGATTTGGAAGCCACTCTTGCCAGTCTTAGGGCTTCAACAGCTGAGAGCAAGACAGCCTCTGTCGAATGTCCACTTCTGAAGCCAAATAGTTTGCTGTCCAGAAGGTTGTTCTATGTGACAAAGTCAGAGACTTGGTTGAATGCATCTCATTCAAGTGTTTTTGGAATGAAAGGTAGAAGGGAAACCAGTCTGAAGTTCTCTAAAAGAGTTGGGTTAAGAATGGGTTTAAGAAGATGGGGTTATATGAGTCTGTTTAAATGCTGAAGGAAAAACACCAGTGTGAAGGGATGTTTTAATGATGTGAGTGAGTGCAGGTACAATGGCAGGAAAAATGGCTTGAAGGAGATGAGATGGAATAGGATCAAGCGGACAGTAGTAGGATGTTTAATAGTAGTAGTAGGCTTCCCATGTAATCCCTAGCCCGCATTAAATGTAAAATAATTTATTTAATTTCTTAAAAAGAATCATGAGGGTTCGCCAAGAAGGATCAAGTGAAAGGGCAAAAATTACAGAAGAAGTAAAATACTGTACGTTCAGTAACCAGTCACGTTCACCTGAGGAGGAGACCAGTGTTAAGGCAGGGGCCACTTGTGCTTTTAATGGACACACTTTTAAAATTCATCTTAACCTACTTTCAGTTTTACTCATTCAGTCATTGTTCACAATGTCATGCATCCTTGCATAAATTCTTTATAAGTAAAATATTCTAATTTAAACTCAAATAAATGTTTCATCATGTTTCTTTTATCGGACAAATTATTTTGTATCGTAGTGTCAGGTGCGTCGTGTGTATCCATCCTATAATGATAAAAATCCACCCAGTGTTTTTTTTTTTAATCCCTATTTTAAAATCCCCTTTCTCAAATCAGGCTGTTCTGAGATTCCTGTCAGAATGACGTAGTTCTGCACAGGCCCCTCCCATGATAGTTAATAGACAAGGCCATCTTACCTTAGACCTGCCCTGAGTGAGCTGTGAGCTGACCACCATTGTGTCAACTATGGTGCAGGGGAAGACAAGAACATCTCTAATTAAGCAATTGAGGTGTTTTGTTGTTGGATGTAATAATGAAAATAGCACTTGTCATTTACATCTGAGCCACTGATGATGTAGAGGATTAATGTTACTTTCATTTTGAAGGGAATGCGCTGATCCCCGATCTGCCTAAATGATTCTATGTTCGTGCAAATCATTTGTGATCAAGCTTCATCAACAGAAGAAGTGAGTATAAGGTTTTTTTTATGAATCTTTGCAAATCGGCCTTCTAATATGTGCTAGTAAGCAAGTTTTGTGGCTAAAGTAAACAGTACTGCTGGTCACTCCACAGAAGAGAGGGGCAGGGTCAGCAAAGCTCATTAGCATTAAAGCAACATGGACTAGAATGGCTTGCTAACAACAGAGCTCATTTGACAGGGAAAAAAAAATGTTTTTTTATACTACCATTGAGAAATTTTAAGCAAAGTATTTTATAGACTGTCCATTAAGACCCTAAAAATCATATCAACTTATATCAAATGGGCATCCGATGACCCCTTTAAATTAAGACATATCAAAAACATATTCTCAGATATATAATCCATATGAAACCAATGTGAGGTCCTGACTTTCCTGTCTGAGCTAATTATATGTAATGTGATCACACTAGAGGTCTTCACAGTGCACCCGAGACCCGTCGACCTGGGACCCGACCCGGGACCTGTACGGGTTCAGGTCTATATTTTAAATGATCAGCCGGGTCCGGATCAGGTCCAATTTTGGCTCAGGATTTTGGTTATGACCCCCTGCTTGTTTTGATTCTGATTCTGGATTACCAAATAAAACACACTGCTCTTGGATCTCTCGTCTCCTGTGTCCCAGTTGTTACAGAAGGACTCCAACATGTCTAGATCCAGCGGTGTGGGACTTCATATCCGTTCCCCAGCCTGTGTGGAGAAGCGGAGGGTGAGATTCCTCAAATTAACCACCCTCCGTCAAGAGGGGAATGAGATGGGTGGTGTGGCACAAGTATTCTGGACCCTGGCGGTAGGAATGGGATATAATGATGCGGCCCTGAAAGACCTTTTCAACGCCGGTCTGGATAACCCTGTGCCAGAAAGGGAAATGGATAAGCTGGAAGCCTTTGATTTTTGGGGGTTCATTCTGTACCTACAACATCGGTCTCAGTGGGATACCCCAGCCACACCTGTCTCTCCCGGTGGGATGGCCGACTCTAGACTGGAGTCTACAGACAGGAGGACCGCCAGCCCAGCACCACTGCACAATATGGCCGCCAGCCCAGCGCCACGGCACAAGGTGGTGGCCAACCCAATGCCACGGCGCAAGATGGCCGCCAGCCCAGCGCCACGGCGCAAGATGGCCGCTGGCCCAGCACCACAGCACAAGTTGGCCGCCGGCCCAGCGCCACTGTACAAGATGGCCACCGGCCCTGAGCCATGGCACAAGATGGCCGCCGGTCCAGTGCCTCTGCACAAGATGACAGCCACAGGTGACCCTCCAGAGTTGAGTCAGGTTCCCGTTGACCCTCCAGAGTCGGGTTAGGTTCCCGTTGACCCTCCAGAGTCGGGTCAGGTCACCGTTTACACTCCAGAGTCGGGTCAGGTCACCGTTGACACTCCAGAGTCAGGTCAAGTCACCGTTGACACTCCAGAGTCAGGTCAAGTCACCGTTGACACTCCCTCCTGCCCTACGCCACACTTTGGGCACCATCTTCCTTTGCCACACTGTTCTCATGAGCTTCCAAAGAAACCTCAGGACATGTGGCGCGTTCTTATATACCTTATATGGGACTCCATTAGGACCTGGGGCTGATGTCGCCCTTGCCCGTTGTACTGCCTTTTCCACTTCTCTCCAGGTCGGAGGACCAGTCTCCATCTGATGTTCTGGAGAGTTGATTGGTGGGATGTCTGGTGGAATGGTCATCCGTTCATGCCGTCTTGGATCAGAGTGTGTCACTTTCAGGTGTTCTTCCAGATCTTTCCTTGCTACCTTCAGAGATCCACTTTTCTCTGTAGTGAAAATGCTTTTTAGAAACTTGAAGGGGTCTTTGTAGAACTGTGTTCTAGATCTTTCTTTTTTTCTTCTGCGTTTCCGTAGATTTTCTGCTCTACGGAGAGATGCCAAACGATTTTTGATGTCAGCTTGAAGCACCTCAATACCTTACTTTTCCCTCTCCAAAGCTTTTTTCCACTGCTTCCGAAGTTGCCTCCTCTGTTGGATGAGGCGCTTGATCTCTTGTTGCCTCCTGGAGGTTGGTGCAGTTTGAGACCTTTTCTGGCTTTTCCCTTCTTCTATACCAAAGCGTTCGGCTCCATATCTGTGGATGATGTCCCCCATACTCTCCAACTTCTTTTCCGTTGTGCCTTTAAGTTGCTCTAGGGTCAAGGACAAATCACTGTTGATTGCCTCCCACTGTTTCTTGTCGGCAGCAGCTGGCCATTTCACTCGTGGTCTGTGCCCAACCGACCTCCTCTCAATCGCGGGTCTGGAAAGTTGGGTGGGATTCTCAGATGTTACTATCTCTTTGCTTGAGGGTACTTCCTCCGTGACAGTGGTGCTGATGCACTGCAAGCTGTGGTTTAGGTCCGGTTGCTGTGCTTCATTCGACTGACTTGACTCCTTCGACAGAAGGTGATCAATGCGAGGCCCCTGTCTCTGGTTTCCCACACACTTTCTCTTCCCCTGGTGAATCCTCAGCCCATGGTATGACGTAACTTTCCTCCATCCGCAGGCACATATCTGGAGTGTGCGGTGCGCTGCTGCAGATGTAGCCACGACAGTTCCTGTGGTGCTCTCCTGGTCTGCGCTTTTTCTACTCGTAGTCGATTCCGGTCCAGGGTCTGTTACCATAGTGTCAGCCGATGAGTCTTCTTGCGCCCTCGCTCTCGCAGACTCTGAGGGTATTTTCTTCTGTTGTGTTTTCGTAGCCATAGCGGGTGTTTCCATATGCTAAAAAAGCTCTGGAAACTACAGCCACGGGGAGCTAGCCCATGACCGTCCCATTGGGGTCTGTTCCCTCCTGCCAGCTGTCTCTCCATGCCGTCACAAGGACTTTCCCCTGTTGTCAGCTGACCTTTCTCAGCGGCCACTGGACTTGTCCAGATATTCCGATTTCAGGAAACACAGGACGAGATGTAATGCATCCTTTTAAGTGCAAGCGCGTACCAGGAGAATATGCTTGACCTTGGCAGTGTAGTTGTCACAGTGAAGTTTTCAGGTGGGCATCCTTCCTTGATGGGTGGTCCGAGGGACACATCGTCAGTAGTACACCTCAAACTTCATAGGATGTTTCGGCCATTATAACTAGACATCCTCGGTTGAGGAAGGCCCTACGGGGGTGATCAATCCCCACAGTGTATCCCCCCAATCACCCAATCAAGCTGGAGCCCAACAAGAGTCTTGTCTCTTTATCCACAGCCACTGGCTGCTTCTCTCAGCTGCCTCCGACATTGCTTTGATGGCCTGGCGCAGGCTCTGGCCTCTGATTCCCAGGTCTCCAAGCAGTCTGGTGGTAGACACTGCCACAAAACCTCTGCACCCCACCTCCACTGGACGGACTTCAGTTTTCCATCCACGATCTTGTGCTTCAGCAGCTAGCTCAGCATAGCGTAGTTTTTTTCGCTCGTATGCCTCGTCCACTGAGTCTTCCCAGGGTACAGTGAGTTCGATGATGAAGACCTTCTTCAGAGAGGGGGACCAGAGAACTATGTCAGGCCTAAGTGTGGTGATTGCAATCTCTGAAGGAAAAACTAGCCACCGTCCAACATCCACTAACATCTTCCAATCACAGGCCCCTCGAAGTTGATCATGCTCCAGAGAAGTGGGCCTGCACCTGGCTACCTTTGCCCCCATGCGGACAAAGTTGATCTGCAGTGGATTGGGTGCTGATGGTGGTGGTAAACAGTTGGAGGCAGTCCGTTTGTTTTCCAGGGTGGCTGCAAGGATCTTAAGGACTTGGTTATGACGCCACGTATAACGTCCCTGGGTGAGGCTGACTCCACATCCGGTCAGTATGTGCTTGAGAGAACCTGGCCTGGAGCAGAGGGCACATCCTGGATCTTCTCCCAACCACTGATGGAGATTGCTAGGTGTTGGAAGAACATCATATGTAGCCCTGATGATGAAGCTGATTCGCTTTGCTTCCATGCTCCACAACTCCTTCCAGCTGATCCTCCTTCTCTACACTCTCCCAGCGTGTCCACTGTCCCTGTTTACCAAGGGAAACTGCCTTGGCCCACCTTGCTGCTTCTTCCTGCCGGTGTATTTCCTCCACCACCAATTTCCTCCGTTCGTGTGCCGTGGCTGTATTCAAGGCTGGTTGCCTAGTTGTTAGCCCAAGGCCTCCCCTTCCCTGCTGGACATTCCCCACTATGTCCGCAAGTCTGAGAGCTGCTGCTGCCTCCTCCACAGCACTAGCTGGTCTCCATTTGCGGCCCGCCACCAAGGTTGGTGTGTTGTTTCTCACCATAGCATCACGAGATTCAATCAGTGTCATCTGAAGTCTTACTTTCAGACTTGGAGCGTCGTAAAATTTGAAGCGAACATATTGTAGCGTAAAGCAATAAAAATGCTTTACGCTACAATAAAACAGATTGGTTTTTTTGTTTTTTTTTAAGTAGGGGCTCTGATCTTTATTTTGGTTTATACTATGGGGCAGTTGAATGCTTGAATCTGATTGGCTGACGAACGTTCTGAGGTGTGAAATTATTTTCTGTGAAACACATGGCGAACATAGTTCCAGGCAGCGCTCTTGACCGCATTACAGTTCCATATCACTTCGCATAGTTAACCATAATAATGGTCATGCAGTTTGCACAAAAAGGTGTTGTCAGTGCTGCCCTGACGAATTTATCAGTTAGCCTATATAGTGTAGCAACATAAAGGCTACACATGATATTTCTCACTAGTGAGGTAATAACAGCGCTGTTTAGAGACGCAAAGAGGTAAGCCTAATTCACACAAGCTCTTTCTCTCTCTCTCTCTCTCTCTCTCTCTCTATGTTTGTGTGTTTATGTCTCTCTTGCTCTCTTTCTAATAACTTAATTAATAACTGTATTAGAATGTTATCATGGCTCAAGCCTCGATTACCAGCTTTATAATTATGTTTTGGAACTAGCAAAAGAGGCACTGGATGAGATGCGGAAGAAATAATCCTACACACAATAGCGATTTAAGTTCAAAAACCGGTGTGGCTCCACTTCGCGTCATGGCCACATCACCACCTCGGGTGTGTATTATTTTTGTAATAATTCAACGGCCCGTCGTCACTTATTGCTTACGTATTGCATATTCAAATATTCATATGGCAAAATATACTGTAGGAAGTTGAGTGAAAATCATAAAAATCACTGGCAGTGGCTGGCAACTTTTTTAAAAAAAGAACTGCTGGCGGGGAAAGAGTTCAATTATTTTTTAAATATAATATTGTCTGCTGTCTATACATCTCATCATGATGTCAGATTTTTTTTTTCTTCCACAATTTCACAGAGAACTATTCATGATGAATCCATTTATTATCACAACACCTGCTGTGGCATACGTCTCATTTTACTTTATGGCATGCTGTCAGTTCACCTGTGACATATTGACATCTGCTTTGATGGCACATGGTGCACTTTTCTAAATGGCGCACATGACTCATTCATATCGTCACTTATCTTAACTGGGGCATTTTGAACAGCGAAGAAATGGTAAGGGTGATCTTGTCTTCCCAAAGGGAATTGGCTTTTAAGACAGAACTGAATTTAAAAGCAAGCTCTAAAAGAAAGAGGAATAGACATTAATAAAGTATGCGCTTATGCACTTGACGACATCAGATTCTGTTTTCCTTTTAGGCTTGGAAATGGAGATGAGAGTTATTCTCATTTTTAATAGGCTGGGGAGTGATTCCCCTTATATCCATTACATTTATCATTAATTTAGGAAATTAATTGACCTGTGCACAGGTAATCATTTGAGTACACTGTTGATATGTTCAAAGAAAACTTCCCCTGGAATAGCCTTTTTCATTTTCAGTCTAAACATAACAGCCTAATTTGATGCAGGGCATTTTTATGGTTTCAGGGACTGTTATTTTTACATCACTGCTAATTTCAGAGACAAGACAGACGATGACATAATTAACTCTCTTCATTAAAGTCAAAGGTCAAGTGCATGAAAGTAATATTCTATATCCTCAGACTTCTGGCTGAACATTTGAGTCATTCTGGCTACACACACACACACACACACACACACACACACACACACTTGAACTACCCTTTGTTTCTTATTGGTTCAATACTACTTAAAGGGGGAAAAAAATCTATTATTGTTTACTCACCCTTATGTAACTCCAAAAAGTGTTATTTTAGTATTATTGAGATACTATTATAAATAAATTATATATAATAAATATATAATATATTATAAATATTTTTTAATGTTTTATTATAATTTTTAAAATGTTCATGTTTTTATTATAATGTTTAAATTTAAATTGTAGTTGTTGTGTTTTTGTCACCTTTAGTATTATCTGTCTATATAGTTTTTATTCATTTTATTTCATTATTTTAGTATATCAAGTTAAAACAAATTAAAATGATTGCAGCAAATTGTTGCAGCTACAGTAGCTGATATGTTTATATTTTATTTTATTTCAGTTATCTTTTTTTTTTTAAGTAGCATTATTTTTAATACCATTTTGTTGTTGTAGTTTTCAGTGTCACTTTTAGCTAACCATAATAACCTTGGGTCCAAGCCCTCTTTATATCAATGTCAAAGTATGACAAATATATATATATATATATATATATATATATATATATATATATATATATATATATATATATATATATTTTTTTTTTACACATCTACTCACTGTACTGGACACCATGCAGAACTGTAATGTTATGGAAGCCAATGGCAATTTGCAGTTAAACCAAATATATTGAGGACAGTTGCATCACTATTTTATTTTAAATAGTTTTAGAAAAAGCAGTAGAGCTGAATTAAAAATTCTCTGCTCTGCCTCTTTCATCATCCATATTAAATTTATGTTGTCATAAATTAAAAACTCAATGATTCGTGTGTATGTATCAGGGATTTTCAAATCTGGACCTCTAGATCCACGTTCCTGCAGAGTTGAGCTCTAACCCTAATCGAACACACCTGAGCATGCTAATCAGTTTGCAGAAATAAAAAACAGCAGCACAAAGTAAAGATCATGCAATCACAAGTCTCTAATCTTCATCTGAGATAAAAAAAAAATTATGCCAAGTTTAAGTTAGAACTTCCGCCATCCTATTCGGAAAGCTGTTCCACAGCAGATTTTCTGAAATATAAATAAGACATAGACTGTGACTCGTGTCATGAGGATATGCTCAGTTGTCCCAGTTTTCTGCCTGAGAATGATATCTGTAGGTCTCTGAGTGGAGCTACAGTATAATGACAGGCTCCAAACACTTGCGCCTCTCCAGAGTTAATGACCAGAATGTTGTCTAACTTGCTTATCTCGTTCCGCAGAGGTCTTTGACAGCATTTCAGACCTCAGCTAGTTGTCTCTGTTTGGGAGACACCTTCTGCAACAAATGCTAGGCCTATTTGTGACCAATTTCAGCTGCATAATAATGAAAAGTTTAAAATTAAAATCTATTTATATACCTTTCCAGGCCACTGTTGAAGTCAACAGCTGGATTACAAAGATTTACAATTCAGGCATGGTCAACTCTGACGGCACAATAAACAATGTAAAAAAAAAATAAAAAAAATTCAGATTTAAAACCTGCTCAACTTGAACTACAGGTTACGGTTACTTTTGATTTCATGTTTTTATCTCTAAATATCTCCTATAGGGAAGTAAGTTATTAAATAGTGTTTTTTTGTTTGTTTGTTTTTTTAGTTAATCCACTGAGTTTGGCTTTATTGTTCTATTTCTCATGCCCTGACATTAAGCATATCTTCAGGGTATCATGCATCAAATGCATCTAATCTATCATTAAAAACTGCTTATTTCAGACTGCAGGAGGAAGCAAGACAGAGAATGTTTACACAATAAACTGTGCAATGAATAATTGTCTCTCTCACACAGTTTAGTCTCCAGTTTCTGCTGATTTATTCAGTGTTGTGTGATTTGATAACTATGGTTTTATCCACCATAACAACTTGAAAGGTCTACAGAAATGCTCACACACAACAAGCCCTTGATCCACATCCCAGCCCCGAGAGATTATTGACTGTCAGAGTGACCTGTCCTGTCTGTCATACACTGAGCCTGGAAAAAACGTGAGTAAGCAGTCATTTTTCATTCATCAACAATAGAATCAAATGCTGTCCTCTATATGGTTTTCATTAAAGCTCTATACTTAATGCAGACAACCCCTTTTTAATAGTAAGGACAGCAACAAATGCACCCCATGCAAACATATTGCACCTGACATGAAGTGCTGAGCTCTGCGACACATGAGTCAAGGTTACAGCTGATGCAGATGGAGACCAGATGCAGCCTTTCTGTTGTGCAGGATATTTTCATGTCCTAATCATATACTTTTGAAAGACAATTGAAAGATTATTATTTTAGTTTTTTTTATTATCACAATAATCACAAGTTTATTTATCACAAGTTTATGATTATCACAAGTGAACATACTGTAGTACATTTTTTGAAATTTACTTTGGTTAAAGGAACCAAAAAAGGGGAAATTCCGGATATGCATTCATTTTGTCCTTACTGTAATCAAAATATTTCTAAATATATTAAACAGTTTTCAGTATTTAATAGGACATAATTAAAAGGAAGAGTAGTAGTTAAACAGATAGTTAGCCAAAAAATGATAGTAACCCCATGATTTTCTCACCCTCAAGCCGTCCTAGGTGTATTTGACTTTCTTCTTTCAGACCAATACAATCGATGTTATATTTAAAAAAGTAATGGCTCTTCAGGAGGCCTTTAATAACCCCCCTGAGCCATGTGATGGATGGACACAGTTTATTGGAATTAAATTGGATTACTGAATATCAACACCCATTCAAAGAGAGTGCCATGGCTTGTTGGACTTAGCAGGTGTAACTAAGGGAGGCAGGTCTTTGCGAAGTTCCAACTGGTTCAGTTGATTCAATGTTTTAAAAAGGTTTGTGTCTCCCATCACTACTTAATACAGCATCTAGGTACAAAAACAACAAATATCATGATTATCATCAATATCATTATACCGTGAAATCTCTACTTTGGTTGAGGATGGATAATGGTATTGGGCTGTATTTCAGAGGTTGGATTACTTCCAGTGAAGGGAAATCTTAATGCTTCAGCATACCAAGACATTTTGGACAATTCTATGCTTCCAACTTTTTGGGAACAGTTTGGGGAAGGCCCCTTTTCTATTCCAGCATGACTGTACCTGAGTACATTCAATAAAGACATGGGTGGATGAGTATGGAGTGGAAGAACTTGACTAGCCCACACAGAGTCCCCATCCCCATCAAACACCTCTGAGATTAACTGGAACGGAGATTGTGAGCCAGGCCTTCTCGTCCAACATCAGTGCATGACAACAGAAATGCTCTACTGAATGAATGTGGGAAAAAAACAACAACATAGAAACACTCCAAAATCTTGTGAAAAGCCATCCATGAAGGTGCAAAGGGGGACCAAATTCAATGTTATTAAACTCCCTGTTACAAAACATCATAGTACACATCTGTACACATCAAAATTCAGTACACATCAAAATTTCAAAAGTAATCAAAAAAGAAAAGAAAAGCAAAGAAGAGAAGAGAAGAGAAAAATACCTTCATATTAGACACCTTCAGAGCCACAGTTCCACACTTATACGTGTATTCACCGGATGCAAGTGGCACGACGCGATGTGAAAAAAGACAAAAACCTATTATAATCATTAATGCTGTTGACGCCACACGACAAAACCCTTACAGTAAACTGCTGCCTTGTTTTATTTATGACGTACTGACACACAGTTCAAATTATCTGTAATGTCGCATCCAGTGAAGACAGACTTTAGCTGTTTTGCAATTGCCTAGGTAACCAAATTGTAACTAACGTTTATTTTCATGACTATGAAAATTGTAGAGTCACACTGAAGGCATCAAGGACTATTTGACCAAGAAGGAGAGTGATGGGGTGCTGCGCCAGATGACCTGGCCTCCACAGTCACCGGACCTGAACCCAATCGAGATGGTTTAGGGGTGAGCTGGACCGTAGACAGAAGGCAAAAGGACCAGCAAGTGCTAAGCATCTCTCGGGGAACTCCTTCAAGACTTTTGGAAGACCATTTCAGGTGACTACCTCTTGAAGCTCATCAAGAGAATGCCAAGAGTGTGCAAAGCAGTAATCAAAGCAAAAGGTGGCTACTTTGAAGAACCTAGAATATGACATATTTTCAGTTGTTTCACACTTTTTTGTTATGTATATAATTCCATATATAATTCCACATGTGTTAATTCATAGTTTTGATGCCTTCAGTGTGAATCTACAATTTTCATAGTCATGAAAATAAAGAAAATCTTTGAATGAGAAGGTGTGTCCAAACTTTAGGTCTGTACTGTATATATATATATATATATATATATATACTTGCATACAAAACAGGGATATTAATTTTTTTTTTTTAATGTTTCATTGCTCAAATGGTATTTCATGGAACAATCCAGAGCATTCCAGCAGACATACATTCAAATGGTTTCAGCTATAATGTACTGAACATGTATTGAACAGTCTAACAATGTGGCTCAGAGACTGCTGTCTTCCTCTATGTCCTGGGAATATGGAAAATCTTATAGCCATTAGTACTTCCTGTCTATTAATAATTCACCATCAGCTAAGGACCATCCACGATGAGCTCAAGTCAGTTAATTTATCTCTCAAGTTCTGAGTGCCACAGTACAATACAACCTTTTCAGACAGGCCAGGAAAAAAATCCTCTATTTTTAGGTCCATGTCACTGGATACCGCTGAGTGCTTGGTAATGAGGTGTTTTGTGTGTATTCTTCATGCAATCGTCTACCCCCACTGGTTGTCCTTCAGTGACTCCCTGATCGTTATGCTGCTGCGGCCCATAGGCATGATCTTTATATCCATTATGATGTATTTAGTTTATACCAATTGTTCTTTCAGCTTCAAATTGATCGTTGTGTTTTGCTTTGTAGCACACATGTATGTATTGTGTCCTTTACTGTCAGCCAAACAAATCGTCTCTTGTTAAAGACTGTGATACCAGACTCCTGTGGTCAGTGAGCTGGGTGGGTGAACATTGGAGATGATTGTGACTCGCACGCTTTCATTTCACACTGAAATGAGCCTGTTGTCCACATAACAAAATATACTCTGCAGTGGCTCCATCGATTTCAGTCGCTCAAGGTCAGCACTAATTGAGCATACCGGCTCTCAGACAACAGAATTGACCTGGTTACAGTGTCATACATATAATGATAATGATAATAATAATAAAAATAATAATAATTACAATGTTCTTATTTGCATTATTGAGAAGAATAAATATATTAATAAAAACATGAATATTATATCTGATATTTAAAAATTCAATAGAACATTTTGTGTAATAAAAATATATAAAATAATATTTCATTGTAGTGAATAAATACAAAATAACAGCAAAAAGAAATTAATATCAGTGTTAGAAGCATCTTATATTTGTTACTACTGACTGCCATTATAATAATAATCAATTCAAAGAAGCAATCATACAAAAAGCTTACAAAAGTGTGGCATATGTCATACTTTGTCTAAAAGATTTTGTAGACATGAAGATACTGAGAAAGGAAGAGTCGAAACACATGGAATTTTTGTTTAAAAATACAATGGAAGTTTAAGAGCTGCAAAATGTAGGTCACAATGCATTGTCCAAAGAGCTGAACAAGACCTGAAATGCACATAAATATTTAAAATTCTGAGAAAGAGTGAGCGCATTTTATGTCACATACGGTTCATTTATTAGCACAGATATGAATATTTAATCATGCCCCGTGGAAATCCGTGAAGGCTTTGCTCTTGGAAACAATGACACTATATACTCCCTTTTCAAATTTGAGCATAATACGTTATGACAATTTTGAAATTCCATCTAACATATACCTTTCTGTCATTTGATGGCTAGTGGGAATTCTTGTTTTGTCATCCAAAGTACAATGTCTGAGCCTGAGCTCTTGAGTTTGATTTGTCATGAACCAGTCTTGGGGAAGATATTTAGATGTCAGAAGTTACTCATGAGCTACACTTTTTCACTCAAGCTACATTTTAAAATAAAGTAGCTAGTTTCACAAAAAAAAGTTACATATAAGGAGACAATCTTTCAAAAATATTCAGGATATTAATTAACCACATAAAACTTTTTTCTGCAAAAATATATTATGTTGCTTCTTGCACAACACTTTCAAAGTGAATTTCCCAGTGAGTGGCATTTACAGAATGCTCAGTTTAATTCAAATCAGATGAGTGTGAGTCTGGGAACGTTGTTGTAGTTCATCTTGTTTCATCATGACTCACATTTCACAGGACTCATAATCAAATGCTCAACATTGTAAAACAAATGCTGCACCAGGTGAGCTACCAAGAAAGTTTACTTAATCAGAAAAATCATAAACATTGTTTGCTGATCTCATAGTTTGTTAAAATCAACCAAACAAAAAGTGATAAAGACTACCCTCAAACTTCCCCTCAAGACATAAGAATATCTGAATTCTTTGAATGGCTGAGAATTACTGTGTCAGTCGTACACCAAGGCTTCTTCAGTAAGTTGAGGTTGTCAGAAAATGCTGATCTTGGACAAGTTTCTACATTTATGACCCAGATTATAGTTACAGATGTAGATGTAAAATCTGATGCTGTTGGCAGAGAGCTGCTTTTACCTCGAGAGAAATCTGGTTGTTCAATCAACCTTACAGTCAGTCCTTACTTATCAGCTAGATGCCCTCAATGCAAGGTCATGTGACTGTCTGGCCTTTGGGGACTCCTATTAGGACTGACAGCACAAGGGATGACATGGGCCTATTTTTTGAGGGGGTGCCAGTGGCAATCCAGGATCACTTGTTGACCCTGGTAAGAAAATATATGACCGAAAGAAATAATAATAATAAAAAAGTAACCTATCAAGTATGTGTGTCATATAAGATATTTTTCCTTTGCTTAATGCTTGATCAAACAGTTGCATGTTATCATGATATCTTGTTATATATAATTAAAAGAGTTTCCCTTAGTAGTTAGTGCTATGTTAAACTTGTAGGCTAAGTCATTAGCTGGTAATTCATAGGCTTACCGAAAACACATAAATTAAATGTTTATTTCACATTTGTAGTTTTAGAATTAAAATGTGACCGGTACACTACTACTTATAAGCTAGTAGTTGGTAAGATTTTTTTTTTGTTTTTAAAGTCTCACCAACGTTTTTTGATCAAAATACAGTAAAAGTAAGAACAGTAATATTGTGATATAGTATGTTTTAGTATATTTTAAATGTAATTTATTAATGTGATGACAAAGCTGAATTTTTAGCAGCCATTACTAAAAAGTCACATGATCTTTCAGAAAACATTTGAATATGCTGATCTGGTGCTTAGTAGCATTTCCTATTATTATCAAAGCTGAAAACACTTTTTTCAGGGTTCTTTGTTGAATAGAAAACTCAGATTTTTTTAACATTATACATGTCTTTACTGTCACTGACCAATTTAATGCATCATCGCATGGCCCATTTTATTTGCTGGTAGATGCCAGAACACCACCACCTGGTTCTTAAAAATGACGGCCTTTCTATATTAATGCTTTATTTTGACAAAATACTTCACAATTTATCTTTAACATTTCCAACCTAGGCTCACTGGAAAAACATGCCTCTACATACCTATAAATTAAATTAATTGCAGTTTCCAGTTGAATTGGTTCCAACTTTTATTCTGCTTCACACCAATTATATTTACAGGGCAGATTATCGATTTATAAACCCTTATTTTCATGTGGTTCTTTCCACAATACTATGTTATGAACTCAAAACACTTTTACCATAGTTCATAATTTGCTAACTAATACATATAGACAATTTTATCACATAATCAGTCCCATATGTATTGCTTTTCTGATATAGTAAATTACACGGTAACTCACAGCATTACACTTGTAATGTGGAGTGTTTGGGTGCGAGTCCTGTGAAATATGACACAATAAAAGAGCTCAAAAATTTGTAGAAACAAGCTACAATTCATACATTTATTTCTGAAATAGTAGTGGTACTGTACCTACAGCAACCAATGTTATAGATTTTTACTAAACTGCTCAATTTGTTTGGAAGGCCAGAGGTGGGTAGAGTACCCAAAAACTGTACTCAAGTAAAAGTAAAAGTACTTCTAGAAATATTTACTCAAATAAAAGTAAAAGTACTAGTCTTGAATAGTTACTTGAGTAAGAGTAATAGAGTATCGGATAAAAAAATCTACTCAAGTAGTTAGTTACTAGTTACTTTGGGGTCATATATACTGAGCCTATTTTTATTTAGATATATAGATAAAATGTATGTCATGTGTGTGTGTATAAATGTATATATTTCATCAGCCTTTACTACAATTTATGTAATTTATTATAAAACCCTGTCTGTTTACTTAAGTAACAGATTTACTTGTCATGCCATAACATATTTTTAATACGACTGACTTTATATTAAATGTGAATTTAACATTGAAATTTAATGTGATATAAATATTGCTACTAATCTTTCATTGTTCATAAAGAGAGCAAATAACATTTACATTAGCCTATTAAAGATCATTTTCACTGACAGTCTAGATTTCAATCACTCTCAGAAACTCCCATTAAAATCACTGAAACTGTTAAGAGTGTGAAATCAATATCTTAATTAAAGATTCGTACACACATCTGCACTTTGTTGTTTCTGACGAGAGAATTCACCAGAAATAGGTATTCAGTCAGGAGCGAGTGAAGGAAGCACCGGCATTTTAGCGATGACTCATCGGAACACCTCTGATTGGCCAATGCTTTAATAAGCTCAAAAAAATCATGGGTGATTGGTTATAATGCGCAGTGCTGTAAAAACGCATCTATCTCTGGCTCAGCGCCGGCAAGCAATCACAGATCTGAATTTAGCAGCTGGACTTACTGAACGTACTCTCACCGGTGTCTTAATCGGCTATTTTTTGTCTTTTGGAAGCTGCATTCAACTTGACTCCCCTCTGTTATAAGCCACACACCTACAACAAAGTAATGTCACAGTGGTATCGTTTGCTGTAATCGAATGTAGCCAAAGTTATTAACTGTTAAACAGTAGACTATGAGGCGCAGTGTAGGATTTAAATCAAACTTCGCTAATCAATACATACATAAAACACGTGCATATACACCTGTAAATTTCTCACATATACTTGTGAATAACTTGCATATACATATAAACTTGACGCGTCCATACACCTACAGACACTCGCATATACATATAAACTTGATCCGTGCATATACACCTATTAAACACTCGCACATACATATAAACTCGCTGCATACAAACACACCTGCACATACTCGCACATACATATAAACTTGATCCGTGCATATACACCTATTATACACTTGCACATACATATAAACTCTGTACGCGCATACACATCCATAAAACACGCACATACATAAAAAAATAACATTTAGTAACGTATACAGTTCAGATAAGAAAAACAAATGCATTATTTGTGTACATATATATATGCGAGTGATTTCATATGTGGATGTGCGTTAATTTTCAGTATAAACGTAAGGCTTTCAGTGTAAACGGAAGGCGTTTCAGTGTAAACGGAAGGCGTTTCAGTGTATACGGAAGGCATTTCAGTGTAAAAGGAAGTTGTTTAAGCGTGTACGGAAGTAACCTGTCTATATACCGCATTTGCAATTATGGACAGGGATCGTGCTTCACCTGAAGCATTTTGCGGAATGTTTTTTCTTCGCCTACTATTATAAGATCAATTACCATCAGTTTAATCGAATGTGTTGCCTGCTCACTTGCAGTCAGAAACACAATCTGACTCGCGCACTTTGCCTTCGAGCCCTGACATACAAAGCATCAACACGCAAATAACATGCAAATGATGCCAACATCATCATCCGCTGGCGAAGTTCACGGACCATGATATCACACTCGACAGCAGTAAGGTAACAGTCTCGACCTAGAAAAGGTGAGAATTTCACGTCTGTGAAATCTTCACGAAATACCTTCCAAACGCTACGCAAGTTACACACACACACACACAGAGAGAGAGAGAGAGTTTAACTGCCTATAGTTAAAAAATATAAAATGTGTTCCCAATAATGTTGCGTTCCAGGCAGGTTTTTGAGCTCGTAATCACTATTTCATACCACGACTAACGACTTTGTACCGTTCCAGGCAAGTTACGCCAAACTTTCTGAGTGCAAGGAATTGTAACTAGATTTTTTTTTTTTATTGCAACGGTACATTGACCTAAAATCGTTTTTTTAACCTGTGCCACTTGCATAAACTGCATCCGTAGGCAGTATTATCCGTAGGGGCTGTCATTGTTGTTTCGCGTGCTGTGTGACCTCGGAACTCGGAGTACATCGATCTAGTACGAGACACGAGTTCACGGGTGGGAAGTCACGAGTTTGATTGCCGTTCCTGTGCACTTTCACGGGTTTAAGGTTGGAAAAACACGGGTTACGGGTTGCCTGGAACGCGGCATCAGTCCCAGTCCCACTAGTGAGCTTAGCCATTTTCAGAATTAAGGTATAGATCGACTAGTCTAACACGGGCGATATAAAAGTGTTTAAGCTATCTGCACATATTTCAGAATCGGAATATTATAGATTTCATAATATAGTGAGTATGTTTGCAAATATTTTGAATAAAACAGGAAAAATACAATAAAAGCGATCCATGTGTCATACAGATCTATTGTGGCTGTGTTGTCACATGACAAGGATGACGCGTCGCCATGGAAACATTAAGGCGGTACATTCTAAAATAACGGAATGATAACAGAAAATAACGGACATTCTAAAATCGCCTAAAGAAACTCACGCTGGGGCTCAACTACAATATTTTGAACTCATGTGCGAAAGGGTTTTATTTCTGAAAATGGCTAAGCTCAGGTGGAACTGGGACTTAGTTGGGGACACATTTTATTTTTTTTAACTAGAGGCAGGACATTTTACTCTGTCTGTAATTTGTATAGCTTTTCGGAAGGTATTTCGTGAAGATTGCATATAAGTGAAATTGTTAAATTCTCACCTTTTTCTAGATCGAAACTGCCAGTTACCTTACTGCTGGTGAGTGTGATGTCATGGTCCGTGAACTCGCCGGTGTTCTGAAATGTTCAGTGTCTGAGATATTTGGTGTCATTGAGAATAAAGAACTATATATAAAGACTCGTATGCAGTAACAACTATTTAACTTTTTTTCTCCTTAAAAAAGGTTTCACATGGAAGTGCATGAGAGCCTACAGTTCATGTGGAGACAGCTGTTTGTTTGTAATTAATGTATATGTTACAAATCAGCAGAGTTTGATACTTGCACTTCTGCCTGCTAGTTTACAGAAGCTCTTCTCATGGGGGAGACTTGCATTTTCTCAAGTTATATATGAGCCACTATTGCACACAATTTTTTTTTTTTTTTTTTTTTGATGCAGGGGATGGTGGATGTGTACTTTATCAGTGTAATAGTTAAGCATCATATGAAAAAAAAAACATGTATAGCCTACTATTTGATACAAATGTTGTTTTATTAACCAGTTTTAAAGTTTTACTACATTCTGTTCCTGAAATCCACACTTTTGAAATCAAGATAATCAAAGGTAATCAAATCAAGCACAACCTAATAAAACATGTTTCGTGAATAAAGGGTATTGTACAAAAGTGGTCCGTGGATAATTAATCTCAAAGTGCACCACAATGTAGTATATGATTAAAGACAAAAACAAAGTAAAGACATTTTACAACCTTTCTATATAGTTATAAGGTATAACTAGATAGTACATTTTATCTACTAAATGTATCAGTTTTGGACAATTTTTTTTTATTAAAAATCTTTATATTCCAGTTCATGTGTGTATTTAAAAAAAAAAAAAACATTCAGCTTTTGCTTTGTTATTAAAAACTTGTTTTTGTATGATTGAACAAACGATTAGGAATGACACAGATCCCTGTCCATGATTGCAAATGCGGTAACTTCCGTTCACGGTTAAACGACTTCCTTTTACACTGAAATGCCTTCCGTTTACACTGAAAATTCACGCACATCCACATATGAAATCACTTGCATATATATATGTACACAAATAATGCAATTTGTTTTCTGTATACTGTTAGTAAATGTTATTTTTTATGTATGCGCGCATCGAGTTTATATGTATGTGCAAGTGTATAATAGGTGTATATGCACGGATCAAGTTTATATGTATGTGCGAGTATGTGCAGGTGTGTTTGTATGCAGCGAGTTTATATGTATGTGCGAGTGTTTAATAGGTGTATATGCACGGATCAAGTTTATATGTATGCGAGTGTCTGTAGGTGTATGCACGCGTCAAGTTTATATGTATATGCAAGTTATTCACAAGTGTGTATGCATACATTGCTAACATTATATGTATTGGTATCGATTTCATATTAGTGTTCACGTGTATTTTATATATGTATTTTTGAACATCCAGTAGTATGCATGTATATGTGAGTAATTTATAGGTGTATATGCACGTGTTTTATGTATGTATTGATAAGCGAAGTTTGATTTAAATCCTACACGGCGCCTCATAGTAGACAGCACACGCGGTGTTCATCTAATAAGGATCTCCATCGCTAGCAAATAATAGCCTTTGCAGATTTGCTTTCAATTCAGTGCAGTTCCAGCCACGTTTTCAACGCTGCTGAATCTGATGTTCTTAAACATTACAACTCCGAGTGAACCACTTCAGACGCTCAGCGCGTGCGGCAGGGAACTGAACGACTCATTCAAACTGATTCATGAACCAATTCACTCGTTTGCAAATTGGTTTGATCAAGCCTTTGAACAGAATTGACTCAAAAGAATGAATCATTCGCGAATGGGCATCGTTCATTGCCCAGAGAAAAGTAGACGGCGCGTTTGGAATAAACTGAAGCATTTATAACATTTATTGCATTAAGATAAAGTAACGAGAGGAGCGTCGCCCACAGTAACGAAGTAAAAGTACAGATTTTTCCCCAAAAATTTACTCAAGTAAGAGTATAAAGTACCCATCTTTAAATATACTCCAAAAAGTATTAGTTTCCCCAAAAAATTACTCAAGAGAATGTAACGAAGTAAATGTAACTCGTTACTACCCAGGCATATATATATATATATATACACACTTATATATACACTTGGGAAGTCGTGGCCTAATGGTTAGAGAGTCGGACTCCCAATCGAAAGGTTGTGAGTTCGAGTCCCGGGCCGGCAGGAATTGTGGGTGGGGGGAGTGCATGTACAGTTCTCTCTCCACCTTCAATACCACGACTTAGGTGCCCTTGAGCAAGGCATCGAACCCCCAACTGCTCCCCGGGCGCCGCAGCATAAATGGCTGCCCACTGCTCCGGGTGTATGCTCACAGTGTGTGTGTGTGTGTTCACTGCTCTGTGTGTGTGTGCATTTCGGATGGGTTAAATGCAGAGCACAAATTCTGAGTATGGGTCACCATACTTGGCTGAATTTCACTTCACTTCTCACTTCACTTCATCGAATTTCACTTCACTTATGACTAATAGTTCTAAACTAATTAGTTGCATGGTATTTAGCTCAGCAACAATTTTATATCATGTACGTACAGGGAATCCTGTGATAGCCAATACTACTGAGATGAATGGGAATGCTAACAGCTAACTATTTCCAGGTATTATAGACCTTTTGGAGGAGATATGATTTCAAGATGACAAATTCAGACCAATCTAAACACAACAGCACAGTGTTTTGAAGCACATGTCCTAACCGCTAGTCTACAATCAAAATATTATGTGAGGAATAATACAAATGAATGTCGAGTCCATGGTCGAATGCTAATCAACATGTATTTTGCATCATACTTTGCTCACATAAGCAACCTTTGCGTGTTTTTCTCTTGTTGTCAATGATCACTTAACATTCTGTTGCATGAGAGGAATATAGACCTATTTGTTCAGAAACAGTATTTCAGACAGTATTTCAGTGGCACTTCAAAATGAGACATGGACATGTATGAAAATGAACTGGCAGTAGCCTGCAATTAAGTTGATACAAGGAAATACATAAATGCCCCTTTAAATGCCATTCAATACATTTCATTCGATTGTTCCTCATGCACTGTAGCTCAGAATTTTGACAAGGTCTGGAACATGACGTACATGCCCTTTAAAAAGATGTTTGATGTGCCTGGAACGTGTTTAAATGCTAATTTTTGTGTAACATTATAATCAGCTTAGGCAATTCAACAGATGACTCTATATTGTGTGTGTGTGTGTGTGTGTGTGTGTGTGTGTGTGTGTGTGTGTGTGCGTGTGTGTATGGACCAATTTACACATCATGTTAGATACCCTTGCTGGCCTTTTAATTCTCAGTTGTTATCTATAATTAGACGTTAAACTCAGGACAGTGAATCTTAAAGGGATAGTTCTTTTACTCACCCTTATCTCTTTCAGGGAGTCTCAGTCACTAAAGTCATCAGCCCCCATGTTCACCAGATCCCAATCTCCCCTTTATCCACTCTCACTCCACACTCCATCTTCGTCTGGTCTGCCGTTCACATCTCTGAACTAGTCAGACTCTCCATCTAAACTTACCTGTGTGTTTGCTTACCTCTGAGGTTCTGTGCTCCACCGTTCCAGTTCTCCAATGATCCTGCTCATCCCAGATCATCCTGCAATGAAACAAAGATCCTTTACTTCAAGCTAAGCCATTTGGAAAGAGATTATCTGGACCATACTCACCACACATCCACTCCTGATATTCCCTTGCTCTTCAGTCAATAAATACCTCTATTTTGGCCACTTACCTCTGTGTCCCTAGCCTGTGTCATGAAAATGTCCTTCCCAAATGACTGACGTTCTCCCGTTTCTCACTTATGTCAAGGTAAAAGCAAAATCTGTAGTTAAACTGGACACATTTTAAGGTGAGATATGAGAAGTGATCTCACACTTCCGCTTTATGTTACGGTGGAAACGTACACTAAAGATGGGATTCAAATGCTGAAGGGCTGTCCCTGCTCTATAAATGTTGATACTGAGAAATCCTGCTACAGTATGTACGTAAGATCCAGACAGACAGACAGATGAGAAACACTGTCAACATGTTTCTCAGCTCACACAAGATTACCTTACATATCAGCATGTTTCTTCTGAGGACAAGCTCCCTGCAGAACACTACTTAACATATACACTAATGCTCAAAATGTCAGATTCATAAGATTATAGATAAGATTACAGTTATTTTAAATTGCTAAATATTTGACAATATTGCAGTTTTTACTCTATATCTGATCAAATAAATGTAGTCTTGGTGAAAATAAGATTTTCTTTCAAAAACATTGGTATAAATCTTACCAATCCCAAACTGACTGGTAGTGTAATTCACATAACAGAAGTAAAAAAAAAATAATATATATATATATATATATATATATATATATATATATATATATATATATATATATAAAGAGGAACCATTTTGTAGAAACCTAATCAGTTTGTTTGTGATTTCTATAGCCTTTGCAATTATACTCGTCTAACACCTCACCATATCAGCTTAGGTGCTGCTATAATTAAAACAAAATATACATGTTAACACTAATAAATTCTACAAAGCATGGAAAAAATTATTCACTCCAACTTTTCACCAAATTATTATGCTGAAAATATGTATTAAATTATGCAAAACAGAAGATTTTTCACTAGTGGTCTCAAACTTTTGGTTCCCTATCAAAAGCTACTCTCGATGCTGCGCTCAATAGCGCTAATGAGAACATTCTTTGTTCGACCGGTTGTGAAGCATGTGTGTCAAACACGCCAAGAATTGGCTTAAATAACCTCGGCAGGTGACGTCACTGATAACGTGCACCTAAAGCTTATAAATAGACGTGAAATGGAAACATCCTCAGGTTTCTTTGTCTTCAGAGACCGCATTGTGTGTGTGTCACGCTGATGAAAGTATTAGTTTAAAAGGAAGTATGTTGAGAGTAAAAAAAAAACTAAGAAAAAGAAAGTTCTAACTATTCTTGCTGATTCTATAAGAGATGTGTGCCTCGCTCTCCATGGCCGATCTCTGAAGGGAAATCGCATGTTTATTGTTTGAAAAAAAAAAGGCTGCTTTCGCGTTCTAGAGTGGCAGTTGTAATTACCGCGGTTCACTTCCTATCCGTGCTAGGGTCTTTGCTCTCACGAGGAACGAGCTGCTTCCCGCTCATTAAGATCGCGCTCCGATCTGGAAGATCGGACGGTTCTCACGCCCACCTCCGAAGCGTGCCCAGGCACTTCTTCAGATTGGGCAGAGGCTGCTGTAGCTCTAGCTTCTGTTGAAATGGACATTGAGAGTGCTCTCTCCGAGCGCTCCTCTCGCGATTATAAGCACATGAGGAGTTACTAGGTGGTGACTCCTGCAGTGACCAGATTAAAGCCTTAAAACTTGATTTTGTACATTATGATTTCATAGGTGAGAGAGACGCTAGCTGCTATATATATATATGGAATATATATACGAAAAGACAGCAATTGTTCCCTGCCAAGCAACGTACTGTAGCAGCATCTACACTTGGATGGAACGCATTTCAAGCTGTGGGTCGGACTAGTGCTGCCCTGCACACCATGGGTTCTGCAGGCATATCAGGCTGATCTCAAAAAATCTGAGTGCCAGGAGGAGACTTTTAATATGTTTCTCACTCAATGTGCTCAAGTGTCGGGGCTGTCAAAAAATAAATAAATAAACAGTCCCAACCCAATCCAGCTCCTCTGGGGTAGGAGGTTCAAAGAGAGAGTGTGGCGAGTTGTGCGCCCCCTCATAAGACTGGGGAGCAGCTTGTAACACTTGGCAGCCGCAGATGGAGCTGGACTAAAGTACGGTCATCACGACCAAAGCAAGGGCCTTAAGCTGTGCCCAGGACAAAGGGTGTGTCCCCTCAGGGAGGGCCCTGGAAAATTCCATCAGAAGTGTAAGGCTCCTTCCTGGCACCCTTAGGGGATCACTGAACAACCTCCGCCACCACCGGTGTTTCGGGGGGCAGTGGTCTCCATTGAAATGATACATGCTCTGTTGCTTCCTGCCACGTTTCAGGACAACAGACATCTTCAGATATCATCAGGAGATATCATCAGGAAACATGGTGTTAGCTTTTACTGTTATGCTGATGATACTCAGCTCTATATTTCTTCGCGGCCCGGTGAAACACACCAATTTGAAAAACTAATGGAATGCATAGTCGATATAAAACTGGATGATGAGTAATTTCTTACCGCTAAATTCTGAAAAAACAGAGGTGTTAATTATAGGACCTAAAAACTCCGCTTGTAATAACCTAGAACACTGTCTAAGACTTGATGGTTGCTCTGTCAATTCTTCGTCATCAGTTAGGAACCTAGGTGTGCTATTTGATAGCAATCTTTCCTTAGAAAGCCACGTTTCTAGCATTTGTAAAACTGCATTTTTCCATCTCAAAAATATATCTAAATTACGGCCTATGCTCTCAATGTCAAATGCAGAAATGTTAATCCATGCATTTATGACCTCAAGGTTAGATTATTGTAATGCTTTATTGGGTGGTTGTTCTTCACGCTTAGAAAACAAACTACAGCTAGTCCAAAATGCAGCAGCAAGAGTTCTTACTAGAACCAGGAAGTATGACCATATTAGCCCGGTCCTGTCAACACTGCACTGGCTCCCTATCAAACATCGTATAGATTTTAAAATATTGCTTATTACTTATAAAGCCCTGAATGGTTTAGCACCTCAGTATTTGAATGAGCTCCTTTTACATTATAATCCTCTACGTCCGCTACGTTCTCAACCTACCTAACATTGTTCGGGAGGCAGACACACTCTTGCAGTTTAAATCTAGATTAAAGACCCATCTCTTTAACCTGGCATACACATAACATACTAATATGCTTTTAATATCCAAATCCGTTAAAGGATTTTTAGGCTGCATTAATTAGGTAAA
Source organism: Carassius carassius (assembly GCF_963082965.1). Classification (NCBI taxonomy): domain Eukaryota; kingdom Metazoa; phylum Chordata; class Actinopteri; order Cypriniformes; family Cyprinidae; genus Carassius; species Carassius carassius. The sequence continues at coordinate 12,515,882 of NC_081763.1, forward strand.
CCGGAACCGGAAACACTTCCCATAACACCCTATGTACTTGCTACATTATTAGAAGAATGGCATCTACGCTAATATTTGTCTGTTTCTCACTTGTTCCGAGGTCACTGTGGCCACCAGATCCAGTCTGTGTCCAGATCAGAGGGTCACTGCAGTCACCCGGATCCAGTACGTATCCAGACCAGATGGTGGATCAGCACCTAGAAAGGACCTCTACATCCCTGAAAGACAGCGGGGACCAGGACAACTAGAGCCCCAGATACAAATCCCCTGTAAAGACCTTGTCTCAGAGGAGCACCAGGACAAGACCACAGGAAACAGATGATTCTTCTGCACAATCTGACTTTGCTGCAGCCTGGAATTGAACTACTGGTTTCGTCCGGTCAGAGGAGAACTGGCCCCCCAACTGAGCCTGGTTTCTCCCAAGGTTTTTTTCTCCATTCTGTCACCGATGGAGTTTCGGTTCCTTGCCGCTGTTGCCTCTGGCTTTCTTAGTTGGGGTCACTTCATCTACAGCGATATTGTTGACTTGATTGCAAATAAATGCACAGACACTATTTAACTGAACAGAGATGACATAACTGAATTCAATGATGAACTGCCTTTAACTATCATTTTGCATTATTGACACTGTTTTCCTAATGAATGTTGTTCAGTTGCTTTGACGCAATGTATTTTGTTTAAAGCGTTATATAAATAAAGGTGACTTTGACTATAACCCCCACCCCCCCCACAACAAACAAAGTGTCACAATTAGTGCCCCTTTTGGAGAAGCTGGCAGCGTGGAAGCTACTGCCAAATATCTCCCCATGATTTGAAAGAACTGTAGTGAAGGGCTACAGGATTCAGTTTGCACATCGTCTTCTGCGTTTCAACAGCGTGGTCTCCACCTCTGTGAAACTGGCACGTGCATATCTGTTGACACAGGAATCACAGACTCTGCTGGTCAAAGGGGCCATAGAATGTGTTCCCCTGCCAGACAGAGAGTCAGGCTATTACAGTCGGTATTTCTTGATTCCCAAGAAAGATGGGGGCTGCGTCCAATCATGGATCCAATGGACGTGCATTTTCATTTTCATTTTTGCCACAACTCAGGAGGTTCCTGAGGTTCGCTTTCGGGGGCGAAGCTTACCAGTGTCAGGTTCTTCCATTCGGCCTAGCTTTTTTTATCCCGCACTTATCCCGCACTAATTCATGGATGCAGCTCTGGCTCCTCTACGACTCCAGGGCATCCACATTTAAAATGTATATAAACGACTGGCTGAATCTGACCCAGTCTCAAGAGCTGGCGCTTCGACATCAGCATGTCATCCTAGCTCTCGAATCTCTGGGGTTGAGACTCAACGTCAAGAAAAGCGTTCTCTCTCCGGCTCAGGGGACAACGTATTTGGGTGTGGTATGGGATTCGATCACAATGCAGGCATAGCTGTCTCATGAATGCGTCAAATCCATTCTAAACACCCTAAAGAACATCAAGCTAGGCCAGAAAGAAACTTTCAGAAGGTTTTAGGTCTCATGGCAGCGGCATCCATGGTGATACCTTTGGGCCTCCTGCACATGAGATCGTTTCAGTTGTGGCTCAGAGCCAGGGGATTTCATCCAAGGGCCAGTCCCCAGTGGCAAATAAGGGTTACGTGCCAGGGGCTTCGTACCCTATCTATGTGGTTCAGACCCTCTGGAGAGGTCATCTTCTCGAATTGGCACATCAATTGCCTCAAAATGAAGACTGTATTTCTGGCCCTGAAATACTTCCTCCAGCAGTTGAGAGGCTACCATGTCCTAGTGTGGGTGGACAACACATCTGTAGTCTCTTACATAAATCGCCAGGGCAGACTGCAGTCGCGCCGCTCCAACGAATTAGCGCACCAAGTTCTGCTTTGGGCACAGGACAAGTTCCTGTCCCTTATGGTGATTTACATTCCTGGGCATATGAATGTGGGAGCAGACTTGCTGTCCAGACAAGCTGTGAAACACGGGAAATGGAAACTCCACCCCTAAGTACTCGGTCAAATCTGGGAAAGATTTCAAGTTGCAGAAGTGGACCTCTGTGCTTCACAGGAGATGGCACAATGTCCCCTCTACATCTCTCTGACTCATCCAGCTCCCCTGGGTCTGTACGCTATGGCCCATGCGTTGCCCAGACTGCGTCTTTATGACTTTTCTCCGATTTCTCTGCTCCCGGGAGTCCGGGCCAAGGTCCGTCGACAGGGGTCTCGCCTCTTACTGATAGCCCCCGTTGGCCGACCGGAGTTTGGTTCTCAGATGTAGTATCTCTCCTCGATGGCTCGCCATGGGCGATTCCAGTCAGGAGAGATCTTCTCTCAGGCACAGGGGACAGTACTTCATCCCCGGCCTGAGCTCTGGAACCTTCACGTCTGGCCCCTGAGGGGGACCAACTAGAGATGCTGGCCTTCCAGCCACAGTAATAGAGACTATTCTAATCCCCTTCAGGGGATTTAGCCGTAGTGCTCGAGGGGCTCGCATGCCCTTGAGTCCACATTCCAGAGTCATGTCTGAGACCTCTTCGATGTCTGTGCGCACACACTACACAACCTTGGGGGTCCAGACACTTACAGTGTGGCGGCGTTGGTATTCTCGTTCCCATTAGTGCTATTGAGTGCAGCATCGAGAGTAGCTTTTGATAGGGAACGTCTCGGGTTACTTGACTGTAACCCTGTTCCCTGAAAAAGCGAGAACGAGATGCTGCGCCTCAATGCCGCACTGTCGACGTGTCCGGACGTCTCTTCAGACAAAGGGGTAACCTTAAGATGTTTCCGTTGCACGTCGATTTATAACCTGCAGGTGCATGTTATCAGTGACGTCACCTGCCGAGGTTATTTAAGCCAATTCTTGGCATGTTTGACACACATGCTTCACAACCGGTCGAAAAAAGAATGTTCTCAGCGATATTGAGCGCAGCATCTCATTCCCACTTTTTCAGGGAACAGGGTTACAGTCAAGTAACACGAGACGGCTCCACTTTTTATCCAACAAAGGCTTATTTGATGGATTAATATTAATAAATGACTTCCAGTTGGTCTCAAACCACATAATTGTATATCCATGTCATTTGTACATGAGCAGGGAGCTACTGCGGGCAAGACTGAAAAGAATAATAAAATAAAAATGAAAAAAGATCAAACCGAACAAGCTTTTTGCTTTTAGAAGTAAAAGTAAACAGAGCACAAGCTGAATAAAAATAAGACTCGTGTTCAGTGAACCAAGTCCCGCCACACAAATGCTCTACATTCAATCAGTCTGACAGGTCACAGGGTGTATAGCTCAATAATAATGAAAAGGGCTTTTTGAAAAGCTGTCGAATTCCAATGGAGAGTCACCTTCAGCCCGAAATCCACTTCGTTTCTCCCACAGAAAGCTTTTCCTTAATCTGACATTTGAGAAATCGGGCATCAGCAAGTGAGAGGTATGACCACTTCATTCAATTGTGTGACCATGAAGAAAGAAGATTACTTTCATTCACTCTCTCTTCATCCATCAACCATTGCCTGTATGTTATTTACTCTACACCTAGTTAAGGTCAAAGGCATTACATTGATACTCATAAATGTCAACAATATCATTCGTTACATACTGAGAGAGTGTAAAGGTAGTTCTGAATAATTTCATTTGCTTTCTAGAAAAAAGCAATTGCAATAGACCTGACATTTACCCAGAAGGTGTATTTGTGTGTTTCAAAGTAAGAGATCATTCTGAAGCCTGAATTATAGATTTAGAGCTTGCTAACATTGTTTTCTTTGACACTTTGTCACTTTAAGGTCCACAAAGGCTAAGTGTTCTATCTACAACACACATTTGCAGGACTTCCCATAGTCATTCACCTTTAACAGACTCATGAAATCCTCTGGGTGTTTTAAAGCCATTTCCTTTAATAGAGTCGGTTTATATTCCAGATCCAGATGTGTGTACGGTCAGAGACAACAGGGACTTTAAACAACAGCTGCTGCCAGGACAGTCAATAAATGTACAAATCACTATGCAACAATACGGAGGATTACAAAATGGGCCATCCATCCATTTAAAAAAACATAATAATAATAATAAAAAAAAAATCAAAATTTAAAACGTCTAAGGTTACGTATGTAACCCTGGTTCCTCGAAGGAATGAGACGCTGCGTCGACTGACGCTTTGGGGAACGCCTCCAGCGTGATGTTTCTGAATAACCTGTGTAATCAGTCCAATGGATGGGCGATACGTCATAGGCGGGTGACGTCAGAGACCAGGAAGCATAAAAGCACGAGCGGCGAAGCCAGCAGTCAGCCTTAAAGGATGAAGCAAGCGCCAGCCAGAGATGCTGGAAATGTGGCACTGTGACGCAGCGTCTCGTTCCTTCGAGGCACCAGGGTTACATACGTAACCTTAGACATTTCTCTTCAGGAACTCGAGCTGTGTCGACTGACGCTTTAGGGAACGAGAATGCCCACGCCGCCAGACATTTTTAAATCTCTGCCTAGTGTGGAAGAGCACAACTAAAGCAAGAGAAGGAGACAGGAGCCTGACAGTAATCGGGGAAAACCATCCAATGGCCAAACTTCAGAAGGAGTGAGTCTTGACCCCCAGGAGAGGGGAGATCAGAATCCTGATCATCCTGATCATCGCTTAGCACAAGCTTCTTCTGGCCAGAGGCCTCAGCCTCAGCGCACCATGGAGGAAAGATGTAATCAGAGGGTTTCTGCCCACTGACTGGCCACCGAGAAGGGTGCGGTAGGCCCCAATGGCCGCCACATAGCCTTTCAGGGTGGAGTGGGTCAACCCTGCGGAGAGCCTGCAGGAACTCCAGCACTGTACCAACCGGGCAGTTAACTGTGTCGAGCTGGTGGTCTCTGCACCAAGAAGTGAAAAGCTTCCACTTCAAGGCATACAGTTTCCTCACTGAGGGAGCTCTGGATTGGAGAACGGTCTCAACAACCTCGGTTGAGAGACCGGAAGCTAAGAGTTGTGCCTCCTCTGAGACCACACCTACAGCCTCAAAGCTCCATGTTGGGGCGCACCCTCCGCCTGCGAGAGGAGATCTCTCCTGACGGGAACCTCCCATGGAGTGCTATCAAAAAGAGATATCAGGCCCAGGTACCATACCCAGCACAGCCAGAACGGGGCTACTAACAGCAGCCGGACTCCGTCCCAGCGCACTCTCTCCAGAGCTACCGGGAGCAGAGCAATCGGGGGAAAATGTACAGATAAAGTCGCTAGCTTTACGCAGGGACAAGAAGCTCCCAGCACCGGGCCCTGGGACAAGAACCAAGGTTTTCTCCACATGTCTAAAGCACGTAGCCACCTGCCGCATGACCTTTAGCATGCAAAGTGGGTTTCCCCTCAGGGAGAACCCCTTGGTCTTGAGCCACCACTGTAGGGGTCTCATGTACAGCAGGCCAATAGTATTCACGTTGGACGCAGCTGCCATCAGACCCAGCAATCTCTGAGACTGCTTGACAGTGAGTGACCGGCCTTCTCTCACTCTCGCGACTGCAGTGAGGATCGACTCGATCCAAGCAGGTGACATACAAGCTGGTGGTCTCTGCACCAAGAAGTGAAAAGCTTCCACTTCAAGGCATACAGTTTCCTCACTGAGGGAGCTCTGGATTGGAGAACGGTCTCAACAACCTCGGTTGAGAGACCGGAAGCTAAGAGTTGTGCCTCCTCTGAGACCACACCTACAGCCTCAAAGCTCCATGTTGGGGTGCACCCTCCGCCTGCGAGAGGAGATCTCTCCTGACGGGAACCTCCCATGGAGTGCTATCAAAAAGAGATATCAGGCCCAGGTACCATACCCAGCACAGCCAGAACGGGGCTACTAACAGCAGCCGGACTCCGTCCCAGCGCACTCTCTCCAGAGCTACCGGGAGCAGAGCAATCGGGGGGAAAATGTACAGATAAAGTCTCGGCCACGTCTGTACCATGGCGTCCAGCTCCACTTCAGAGGAAGCCAGAGGGGACAATGCGATGTCTCTCGAGTCGCAAACAGATCCACCCAAATCTGGCCAACCTCTCCAACTCTGCTTCATCACCTCAGTGTAAAGCTGCCATTCCCCGGGCCTCAGCCCCTGCCTCAACAGGATGTCTGCTCCCATAGTAAGATGCCCAGGAATATGGACTGCTCTCAGCGAGAGGAGTTCACCCTGGGACCACACAAGGATCTGGTACGCTAGTTTGTAAACGGGGTGAGAGCAGAACTCCTTGGTGGTTAATGTAAGAGACCACTGCTGTGTTGTCGGTGCGCAGCAACACATGGTGACCTCTTAGGTCTGGGAGAAAGTAATGTAGTGGCCACTCATGACCGCACCCCAGCCAGTGAGGGATGTGCCTGTCGCTAGCTTTACGCAGGGACAAGAAGCTCCCAGCACCGGGCCCTGGGACAAGAACCAAGGTTTTCTCCACATGTCTAAGGCACGTAGCCACCTGCCGCATGACCTTTAGCATGCAAAGTGGGTTTCCCCTCAGGGAGAACCCCTTGGTCTTGAGCCACCACTGTAGGGGTCTCATGTACAGCAGGCCAATAGTATTCACGTTGGACGCAGCTGCCATCAGACCCAGCAATCTCTGAGACTGCTTGACAGTGAGTGACCGGCCTTCTCTCACTCTCGCGACTGCAGTTAGGATCGACTCGATCCAAGCAGGTGACATACGTGCCTGCATTGTGGTCGAATCCAACAACACGCCCAGATAAGTGGTTCTCTGTACTGAAGAAAGCACACTTTTCTTAGCATTAAGTCTTAACCCCAGCTCTTTCATGTGAGCGAGAACAACATCTCGATGTCGAACCGTCATCTGCTCTGATTGAGCTAATATCAACCAATCGTCAATGTGGTTGAGTCGTGAAAGTGTGGGGTGAGAGTGCAAGGCCAGTGGAAGATCCGTATTGGTAGGCTTTTGCCCCCAAAAGCAAACCTCAGGAACTTCCGATGAAGAAGGATAGAGATAAGTGCATCTTTTTGATAGATCGTGACACACCAGTCCTCAGACTTGCCTGTGCAAGCATGCTGAACTTCAGTCCCCTGACTGAGTGGTTCAAAAAGCACAGATCTAAAAAAGGACACAACACCTCATCCTTCCTCAGAACAATGAAGTACCGGTTGTAAGACCCAGACTCTGCAACCCAAGGAGGGACCACCTCGATGGCCTCCGTCCTCAGAGACAACTGGATTCTGTGGCCTCTCACTACAGTGTGCAGGACCCACTGAGACACATTTGGCAGTAGTTTTCATGCTGCCAAATAGTCTACTAAGGAAATCAGCCTCTCAAGACTGATCTCTGGTGTCATCAGAGCAATTAGCTCGGTGCCCTGAAGCGGCACACCGGCAGGAGACAGCGAACTAGCTGCTCTTGAAACCTCCCAGGAGGTCGCGAGCTTCTTAGCACTGCTACTTTTCCGGGCGGTAACTGAGAGAAGCGCTCGCCGGAGATACAATAGTGTTCAAAAGTTTAGAGTGGGTACTTTTTATGTTTTTGAAAGCAGAATCTAAAGTGACATCTATATGATTAAATATACAGTAAACACTTGTAATATTGTGAAATAGTATTGTAAATTTAAAGTTTTATAAAATTATTTCATTATATTTTAAGATTGAATTTATCCCTGAGACGGCAAAGATGAATTATTAGCAGCCACTACTCCAGTCTTCAGTGTCACATGATCCTTCAGAAATCAATTTAATTTGGAAATAAGGAAACATTTCTTACCATCAAAGCTGAAAACAGTTGAGCTGCTTAATATTTTTCAGTAAACCATAAAACCTTTATTTTTCAATACTGATTAATAGAAAGTTCAATAGAACAGAATTTGTTTGTTAAATATAAATAGTTGTAACATTATACATAGTATTAATGTCATTGTCATACAAAGTTTTTTTGTGATATGAGCAAATTAAGCAACATTTTTGATGCCATCGCACTCTTCGCAAACAGGTTTGGAGATTTCAGTCTTTCTTCTTTCAAGTAGACTAAGCTATACTCATATGACTGTTACCTATAACAGCTGCCCACCGCAGAAATTTTGGTACAAAAGATTCTCTTTTCCCTGCATCATTTTATGCTTTCAACTAAAATGTAATGTTGAGGGGAATTATTTGTATTTATTTTTTAACAAAATATGTAGTTACTGATAAACGCTGTCTTTTGCACTAACCAGAATCAACTTTACTGAACATCAAAGGTCTCAATATTCTTTTTGGTGTATTATATAGTATCAATGTGGGGGAATCTTAGATCAGGCAAAAACTTGACAAGCTTCTTTCACACACAGGAGGGGATTCATCTAGCCAGCGTAAAATCCAGGGAATAGATCTTTTATGTATGGAATGCATGCGTTGTAATTCTTAGTGAAAAACCAGAGACTGACTGCCAAAGATAAAACAGAAATCTGGGCAGGAGTATCTGTTAAAGGATTCTTCATGGAAAATCATATGAACACTTTTACTGGAAAGAAACTGCATAAGTTGAAACTGTCAAATTATCAAGAGAAAGATGTTGAGTCAGGTTGGTGGTGGAAATGCTGTGTTTACAATGTTACTATGAACAAGAATTTTGATGGGCCAAACTACATCAGCAAGACCTTTTTAAAACTACTGCATAAAATAGAGGAAATGCTAAATTCACAACAGTGAATATAAGAGGAAATATTTGCATTTTGAAAGCAGTCTTTTATCTTCTCTGAATGAAGCAGTGCACTTGCGTAGTTTTCACTTTATGCCACATTATTTGGCCATGGGAAATCATTAAGAAACTTAGTAATCTCATCTATCTGTGTTGTAGGCATCAATACAAAGATGAAGGATGGCACTAATTTCCTGTAGTGTGAGAACTGCGATCTTTGCACAATATTAAACATTAAAATTATGTTTAAACACCTGTTGCTTTGTTGTAAAAAAGGATCTTCATGCAAATTGGTGTATGCGTGACTTTGGAAATGTGATTTTCAAACAGACTTAAAATACTTGAACACAGTTTTATTGTAAAATAATCAAGCTGTTTAGAGACCAATTCCTTACTTTCGTTCTTATTTTTTTGTATGAAGACAACAACATTGTCAAAACGATCCCTGTCAATGATCCCTATCTCAAGGGTCTGCTAAAATAACTAAAAACATATTACCTGTGCATAAACACACTCACAGACTGAATACGCACATGCATAATGTCACTGTTTTCACAAATTTGTGTTTTTGTAGTTTACGCTGAGATGATAGTGGTATTGTTTTCAAAAACGTGCACTTTTTAAACCTGTTTTTAAAAGCTGGTTCTTGTGTAAATGAACAGCCAAAATGCATAAAATGTTTTCCAGTTTTAGTAGAAATTGGTGTTGTGCAAACACCCCTAAGTGTAGACTGGCTTGCTTAACATTTATGCAAAATGGAAATACTTGCATGAATTTGTAACCTTTACAAGTACACTACAACCATAAGATATAAGTTGTGTGCTAATGAAAAAGTGCTTTAAATGCATTAAACAACATGCAAACAGGTAGCTTTTTATACTAATAATTACATGCTTTTTTGTTTTACTTTTGACAGTGTGCAAGTGTGCAAGAAACTCGTGCAGCAACATAACTAACTAACTAACCCTCTTCATCCGCATGCAGTTTTCTCCATTCCCCTGGTTACTGGAATGTTTGGGTTAACCTCCTCAGCATATGAAGCTAAATGATTACATAACAGAGGAATCCTTTTACAGGGGAAAATCTGGGGTTCGTTTCATAAAGGTCTCAGCTAGAGACAGGTTGTATCGTCATCAAACAGCCGTTATATTACTCCTGCTCTCCTACAACACAAGTCAACAATTCCTGTTTGCTGCATCACTGTATACCACTATTATTTCTCCTGAACACATCTTCTCAGTTTCTGCAAATACTGATAAACTATCCATAATGAATAGACGCAAATGGGATTGACAATCAGTTATGATTATGCAGATGTGAACATAATTATACTTCACTTTTTGTTGTTTTCTTAACATACAATGTCACTTTCAAATGAGTTTCTATGACTTTCTGTCAGAGCTGTGGCACAAAGAGTAGCACATTGTTTTTGTATAAAGAGCTGTTGTGCTGATTGCGCTAATTGTCGGAGATTTTAATATTCACGTTGATAATACAAATGATGCATTAGGACTTGTGTTTACTGACCTAATAAACTTTTTTTGTTTCGTTTTAATCATACACTAGATTTATTTATATTGCATGGAATCGATCTTACTGATATAGATATCGTACCTCAAAGTGATGTTACCAATCATTTCCTTGTATTGTGCATGCTGTGTATCATTGATATTAACTATATGGCTCAGCATTACCATCTGGGCAGAACTACTGTTCCAGCTACCAAAGACAAAAAAAAACCTGCCTGATTTATCCCAACTGCTATGTGTACCTATAAAAACACATGAACTAGACGAAATGACTGGCAACATGGGCACTATTTTCTCTAATACATTAGAAGCTGTTGCACCATCAAATTGAAAAAGGTTAGAGAAAAACGTACTGGTATAACAGTAATGCCATGGTTTAACAGTAATACTCTCTCTCTCTCAAGAAAGAAACTCGTAGTCTTGAGCGCAAATGGAGAAAAACTAACTTGGAAGTTTTTAGAATTGCGTGGAAAAACAGTATGTCCAGCTATAGTCAGGCCCTAAAAACTGCCAGGGCTGACCATATCCACAAACTCATTGAAAATAACCAAAACAATCCAAGGTTTTTATTTAGCACAGTGACTAGATTCACGAGTTCACACTTACATATAATTAGCTGAAGTATTATAATGCATGTTTGGCGAGCTGTCCGGGGAAGGGCTCCGAGCTCGGGAATAGCCCGAACCTAGAGTACCCCCCACCCGTATATAAAGTGCAAAATGAACTCTAGTGGAGGAGATGGGGTGCAGGGGGGATGCTGATAAACCGTCAATGGAGACAGGTAGGCTAAGTCAGCTGTATTTATACCCTAGGGTTGATTATCTTAAGTGGCTCCACCTGTGCTTATTAGGCTAAGTATCTGACGTGCTCCTCCCGAATCTTGTCAATGAAACTACATTTAACGAATAACCAGACGCCACCTGATTCTAATATTCCATCAACGTTTAATAGTAATGACTTTATGAATTTCTTCACTGATAAAATAGATAACATCAGAAATACAATAACAAATGTGACCCGTCACGGAAACCAGTGACACAAGTCGGCAGCCCAACTTTCGAGCATAATGAGAAAGAAGCGTTTTTTTTTTTTTAATTTGTGATTTTCATTTTTTTGCAGAATCTGTTAGTTGAGATCACAAAGATGCCTCTCCGTATTTGAGATAGCAGTATTGGTATATTTAAAAGCGTACATTTTGAGGTTAAAATCGGCTTGTTTTTCAGAGCACGCAGTAGGGGCGTGTCATTGTCTGTGTATTTCCATACTGGATAAGCCACTTTTGTTTCTTTTGTTATTGCCCCCGCCCTCCAAGGGAAGCGTGGCTACTTATTATGCAGCGCTATGGCCGGCTCTAGCTGATATCAAAATTAAATGAAGATGGACGCAAGTTTATCGCAGACGAGAATGTATCGGACTGGCATCAGACAAGTTGGACCGTAAGATATCAGAGGCTATATTGATAGTAACATTTGATGGGGATAAAGACAGAGAAATGGGGAAAATCCGTAACTTTGACTGTAAATGCTACACAAGGAGAAAAGAGAACTCTGCATGGGAGACAGTCCTGTAGCCAGAAGCTTTCTCCAGACATTATGTACAACATACGGCTGGATTCTTTAGCTGTGGAAAAAGAGTGGCAGTACATGCAAATTACTGGACATTTAGACAAACAGACGCACAGTGCAAACTTTGGAGACGGTTACTTATTTCATTGGAGGCAACGAGATCTGCAAGAATACTTTTCTGTTTCTTATGGGGTGAGTTTCCATAAACATCAAAGTTTGTCATTTTGTGTTCATTCTAAGAACACGTATACGTTAGCTCATGTTTAGTCCATGTTTAGACCTTACATTAGTTACTTGCATTTATGTGTTATGTTAAGTGTTTCCTGCGTGAGGTAATTTTTTGTTGTACGTTGCCATGATGTTCATGCGCACACAAAACTACTACGGTACCTCAGTGTTTCACAGACACACTGTGAAATGACAGGTTAAATGACCCTAAGCTCTTTTCAATAAAATCCATGCAAAAATTAATATCAGATCATTTTAGAATTACAGTATAGGATGTACCGAATATTCTTCATTTTTATGCAATGTTATCTACAATGCACAAGTTCAAATAGAGTTTTGACAAAAAAGGTTTTATAAAAAGATAAAACTCACATATTTCAGCCTCTTAATCATTTTTATAAAAGTCAAAAAAGATAAATTACTAACATTACAATGCACATTATCCTTTATTATTAATAGTATGCAGTCCGATTTTTCCAGTTGCGTCAGTCGTTGCTATGCAAACATGCAGCTTTACAGGGGGTATGGCTTTTCTAAATGAGATGTAAATGAGCTCTATTGTCACTCCCAGCAGTGAGAACAGGTGAGAACTGCACAATCTTTTAGAGGCCATTTTCTTACTTTTGAGCTTTTTTGAGTGCCTACCTTCAAATGACCACAACTTCTCCAAATATTATCAGATTTCCATGTGTTACACATCGTTGGAAAGCTTGGAGACTACACTTTCAGAATCTGTGAATAACTCATGATTATGAGTTATTATAAATGCCCCAGAACCTACTTGTGTCCCTACTTTCCATGATTGGTCACAAATGAAGATTCTACAGCGTTTAATACTGCAGTTTCATCTATCACACCAAAAGATAAACTGCAGCACTATAGGACAGGAAGCTAAATAAACTTATCAATGTATCTAAACCAACAACATGTTTATTAGATCCTGTACCCACTAAATTACTGAAAGATGTGTTACCTGTAGCAGAAGAACTGCTTCTCAACATTATTAACTCATCGTTCCTCTTCAGTCGGTCAAGTTCTACATTACGTCAGAAAGACATTGATGAATTGGATCTCGCCCAAGAGCCCAATCACCTTCGAGTGGTTACAAAACGAGCCAATGGTACACAGAGTACCTTGGTCTGCGGAATTTGCATCGCGAGCTCCGCCCCGCAGAGCGGGTATATAAGGAGCAGCGCGAGCAACTCGCACTCAAGCTTTCGCTTTAGAGCTGAGCACATCGCTGGCTGCTTTCACCAGAGTGTTTACAAGTGAGTCAGCTGGTGTTGGTGTAACGGCATGATTCAGCGGTACATCTGGGTTTCCTGCAGTCAGCTACTACATTCCCTTGAGCGCTTCAGCACCACTGGAAGAGCTTTTTCTCTCACTAAAAGAGTAAATGGGTTGAATTTGCGTCTTTTTAAAGATGTCATTTCGCCTGTGTGTTTCTGGGTGCGGTTGATATATCGCTCCTCATGACGGCCACGATCGCTGTGTCACATGTCTGTGCTTTCAGTACGCTGAGACTGCATTTGTGTATGACTCATGTTCTCATTGTGGGGACATGACCAACTCGGCGTTAAGATCGAGACGCCATTATCTTAAAAGGTATAGAGTTCTCTCTGCCACACCCTGTTCTAGCTCCTCTTCTCGTGAGAGGGCTACTTCGGCTGGTGGCCAGGGTGATCTGAGGGTTACCGTGTGGGCTTCCCCAATGAGCCAGCCTCCTCGGGCCACACCCCCGTCACAAACGCCGCACCCGGTTGAGTTTTCCGGATGAGTTTGCTGGACCTTCTCAGGCTCCTGACATCTCACTCGGGGCTCAGGAGGAAGACCTTATGTCGATTGCCGCCAAGCAAGCATCCCTGAGACGGGCGAATCGGAGTTGGGGACATCAGCTCGTCAGGAGATGGTAGCAGGACCACTCCTTCTCCCAGAGGAGGGCTGGGGGACAATCCTTTGTTCTCTTTTTTTTGTTGTTCTGCCACTGGTCCCGTGGCCAGTGGTAACCAATCCTTCACTAAAAGAGCTGTTTACTTTAACACACACCGGGAGCAGTGGGCAGCCATTTATGCTGCGGTGCCCGGGGAGCAGTTGGGGGTTTGATGCCTTGCTCAAGGGCACCAAAGTAGTGGTATTGCCAGCCCAAGATTCGAACCCACAACCCTAAGGTTAGGAGTCTAACTCTCTAACCACTAGGCCACGACTTCCCTCTGTGCATGAAACACGCATTTCTCCGCCTTGACAAAAAGCCCATTCTCTAGCAACCTCTGGAGTACTCGCCTGACATGTTGCACGTGTTCCTGGAGAGACGGGGAAAAAATCAATATGTCATCCAGGTAAACATATATGAACTGATCTACCATGTCTCTCAACAAGTCGTTAATGAGGGCTTGAAAAACCACTGGAGGTTTGGAAAGCCCGAATGGCATAACCAAATATTCAAAGTGCCCTCTGGGGGTGTTAAAAGCGGTTTTCCATCCATCCCCCTTCCTGATGCGGACTAAATGATAAGCATTACGTGAATCCAGTTTTGTGAAAATGGATGCTCCCTGTAACCTCTCGAAGGCTGAAGACATCAACGGCAACGGTTAAGTATTCTTCACCGTGATGTTGTTCAGCTCTCGGTAATCAACACAAGGTCGCAGAGAACCATCCTTCTTACAAACAAAAAAGAATCCAACCCCCACTGTAGAAGAGGATGGGCAGATGAACCCCGTTGCTAGAGAATCAGAAATATATTTCTCCATGGCCTCCCTCTGAGGAATAGAAAGAGAGTAAAGTTTGTCTTTAGATGGGGACTTACCTGGTAATAACTCTATGGCACAGTCATAGAGACGATGTGGAGGAAGAGAAGCAGCGCGGGACTTACTGAACACCTCCTTCAGGTCCAGATACTCTGCGGGCACATTTGACAAAACCGCTGCCTCCTCCTGAAAAACAGAACCAGGCACAAAAGAACAAGCAGACACCAGACAGGATTCGTGACAACGCTCGCTCCACGTGGTGATGGAGTTGGAGCCCTATTCCACTTGTGGATTGTGATTAACCAGCCAGGGGTGACCTAGGACAATGGGTGCCACGGGGGAGTCCAGGAGGAGGAAGGGAATGTTTCAATGTGATTTCTGGAGGTGATCAGAGTTATGGGTCCAGTGGTGAGGGTGATATTGGGCAGTTCTTGTCCGTTGAGTGCCCTTGTGAAGATCCAGAGAGGAGATGAAACAGGGAGGAACAGGAACGAAAAACCAGGCATTCAACAGGGAGCTTCAAACAATGATCTGACAAACACAAGACGAAAGACAGGGCAATAAGTAGGGAGCAGGTAATGAGTGGCAGCTGTGGCTGATGAACAATTAACGGAGACGCCCACATGAAATGATCAGTACTGATGAGAGACACACAAAACTCCACCCACATAGTGATTAGCAGAGACGACGGTTTTACCAACCGTGACAATCTGATGTTCCATTTATCTATATAAATAGTCCTAACATACTGTATATGGCTCTTAAATCTTTGCTTGTAAAAAACAGTGTGGTCATATTTCGAATACCTCAAACTGAATTGAGGTCATTTGTTTTATAATTTTACTACTGACTGTGTACTTGTCTTTTTTTAAATTCAATTCAGTTTGAAATCAAATTTGAAATCAAGCTTCATTGTGCTGTAAGTTACCCTATTTTAACGACACAAATACACAGAATGAGCAAATGTTTAAGATTGAGTTTTTTGTAAATGTAATTGGGGGCATAATATTTATATGTGTGAAAAGCCTATGTAAAATCTATTCATCATATAAGGGGAATGTGTCTTTTTAGAAGACTTGGATTAAACTAATTAGCTTAAAATAATGAGTGCCTTGGATGGACAAAAAATATCTACAGGTATATGGCAGTATACAGTATGTGGTAGTTTTGCCAATGGTATTGAATATGATTGTACATCATAAAATCAAAAGTAATCCTACTTGCTTTTTTAGTGCACAGTACTAGTCTTGTAGCAAATAGTTGAACCATGCAAGTCAATACACTGGGAAAAAAAATTGTCTGCCGTCGCTTCCGGCTCTGGAATGACGTTCTTGCTCTGATGAAGTCAGTTTGATGATTTGAGAGAATCCTCTTGTTAAGTATGACGTCCAAACCTCTACTCATTTCACTTGAGAATACTATCTCAGCAGCTATTTATTAACACTATTTCATTAATATTATGTATTTAAGCTAAGCGTTATTTGCTGTGCACTCTAAAGTCTCCATGCTCGCAGTGTCTCAGACACTAATATTTTAGCTGAATCAATCTGTTGTTTTTTGGGGGGCATCTGGCAGAGCATATAGGTCCCAGAAGTGGTGAAGGATGATGTCAGACATAACAAGCAGATATTCTTAATGGGGTCCTATTATGCTTTTTTTCACTTTTTGAATTTTAGTCAGTGTGTAGTGTGTATGTTTGGGCATAACAAAGATCTACAAAGTTACAAATCTCAAAGTCCACTCCAAAGGGAGATATTTCATTTTTTTTAAATCCCTTTTGAAGAACTACAATAAACAGCTTGTTTGGACTACAGCATTGTTTTGCAAAACAATATCAAATTGATATGGCAATATTGATGCCATTCTTATTAGAGGGAACTTGCTGCTTTGGCAAGGGGCGGGCAGTACTGAAACACTGTCTGAGCTGTTCACCAATCACAACACACTGGGACAGCTAACAAACACAACACATTTTTTTTTTTCGGAAGGCAGGTCTTCATCAAATCCAGAACTAATCGAGAAATTTGTGCCAAGCTGGAGAGAAAGGTAATAATGTAATATTGTAAATTATGTTAAAAATAATGTGTTTTTCGAACCACCAAGTATGAGAGCATGTTCTAGTACAACCCCAAAATAAAATTCAAGACATTGTAAAAGAGCATAATATGACCCCTTTAACCACTCCTATTAGTTAGGAAAAAAAAGTTAGAAATCTCTGTATCATGACCACTAATTAACATACTTTGTCAATTAGATATAAGTGGGTTTTGTTCAAAGTTGCTATTATCCATCCACATAGATCTTTGATATTAATATTTTTTGGTAATTAAATATCGCCAGCTAAAAAGTAACTAGTAACATGTACTCTGAGAATTTTTTGAGAGGAGTACTTTTTACTTTTACTTAAGTACTGTTTTGACAGTAGCACTTTTACTTGTAATTGAGTATTATTTCATCAATGTATCAGTACTTTTACTTAAGTACAAATTTTCAGTACTCTTTCCACCACTGTTCACATCCTTAATAACAAGCTGGCAGTTATTAAGCCTCTTATTAAGAAACCACAACTAGATCCTAGTGAACTGGCAAATTATAGGCCCATTTCAAATCTTCCATTTATGTCTAAAATTTTAGAAAAAGTTGTGTCTGCTCAATTGTGCTCTTTCCTGCAAAAAAAGTATCTGTATGAAGAATTTCAGTCAGGTTTCAGGCCCCACCTTAGCACAAAAACGACAATTGTTAAAAAATGACAAATGACTTGATTCTTGTGTCAGATCAAGGCTGCATCTCATTGCTTGTTTTACTTAATCTTAGTGCTGCGTTCGACACCATAGATCATGACATACTCATAGATCGATTACAAAACTATACAGGTATTCAAGGGCAGGCTCTAAGATGGTTTAGATCCTACCTGTCCGATCACTACCATTTTGTTTATTTAAATGGGGAGTCCTCTCATTTATCACCGGTAAAATATGGAGTGCCACATGGATCTGTCCTAGGTTCTCTTCTATTTTCAATATACATGTTGACCCTTGGTAATGTTATTAGAAAATACAGGATTAGCTTCCACTGTTATGCTGATAATACTCAACTATATATATCAACGAGACCAGATTAAACTTCTAAATTATCTTAGCAAACAGAGTGTGTTAAAAATGTAAAAGATTAGATGACCAATAATTTTTTCCAATTAAATTTGTATAAGACAAAGATATTACTTATTGGGCAAAAAATCAGTACACAGAATCTAGTAGACTACAGCTTGCAACTAGATGGATGTACTGTTACTTCCTCTACAGTCCAAAATCTTGGTGTTATATTAGACAGCAACTTGTCTTTTGAAAACTATATTTCCCATGTTACAAAAACAGCATTCTTCCATTTTAGAAACATTGCCAAGCTACGAAATATGTTTCCTGTTTCTAATGCAGAAAAGCTAGTTCATGCATTCATGACCTCTAGACTGGACTATTGTAACGCACTTCTTGGTGGTTGTCCAGCATCTTCAATAAACAAGCTACAGGTAGTCCAAAATGCAGCGGCTAGAGTCCTACCAGGTCAAGAAAATATGATCATATTACCCCAATTTTACAGCCTCTGCACTGGCTACCTATTAAGTTCCGCTTCAGTTACAAATTATTATTACTTACCTATAAGGCCCTTAATGGTTTAGCTCCTGCGTACCTAACTAGCCTTATTCAGTTGTTAAGTGATGACGTAAGAAGCTTTGTTTCCGGGTCCAAGCCTCAACTCGTTTCACTTGAGAATACGGCCTAAGCAGCCGTTTATGAGCACTGTTTGTTCATATTAATAATTTAAGATAAACGCTTTCTTTACTTACGGTATACACTACAGTCTCCGTGCTCACAGCGTCCCAAACACAAATAATTTTTATATATTTTTTTTATATTTATATTTTCATTGTCTGGCTATCTGGGACTTCGGTATGGAGGTAAATGTTAAGATTATAACTTTATATTCTATTCACACTGCTACGTGACGTCAGACTTAACAAGCGAAAAGCACGCTACAACCCACCACGCCCCCTAAGGTCACAAAACGCTGGACTTTTAGTAGTTCCTAGGATAGCAAAGTCCACTAAAGGAGGTATAGTTTTTTCGCATTTGGCTCCCAAACTCTGGAATAGCCTTCCTGATAATGTTCGGGGTTCAGACACACTCTCTCTGTTTACATATAGATTAAAAACACATCTCTTTCGCCAAGCATTTGAATAAAGCATCTCATAATTTGTGTCTGCAGTTGTAGCTGATTAAATGTGCATTCTTATTCTTTAGCTTGGGTTAAACTAATTATTTTTACTTTGTTGGAACCACAGCTATGCTAATGATGTCTCTATTTGTTTCTCTGTTTTGCCACGGGATGTAAGTAGGATTTATACAAGCTGCTACTTAATTTTCTGTAAAGTTGCTTTGCAATGATTTGTATCGTAAAAAGCACTACACAAATAAACTTGAATTGAGTTTAATTAAATTGATGGGAACCCAGGTTTGAGTTTGGTTTTGTTCAAATCCCGTCCTGTCATCCCTGAACTCCCATAAAATTCTCCCTTTCAATCCATGAGATGGCATTTGAACTGAATTGGTCACACTCCATGGGAAGTTGAATGGGAATTTTAATTGCAGTGACAGGAAGATAAATTTACAGAATTGTATTTCAAAGAAATTCAACATGGGCAATGCCTTCTATCAACCATTCCTCTATAATTCATTCATGGATACAGGTTTATATTTAACAATACTTCAAATCTTGACAAAGTTCACTTATGTTGTAAAAAATAAAATAAAATAAAATACAGTTATAGGAATTTCTGTTTATTTACATTTATTTTAATTATACTTACAGTATTGCACATTGTTATTTAAAATTTTATTTCTGTATCTATCTTTCTACATCAATTCAAATTAAGAAATTTAAATGAAATATAACTATATACATTTTCTCAGGTTTTCTCAGTTCAATTCTGAATGTTTTTAGACAAAAAAAAAGTTATCCAGATTTATTTAGTGTTTTCTGTACAAGAAATTGTGAATTATTATACCCATAAATGACACATTAAAACAAACCATCATGTTGCTTTCCATATTCTCTTCTTGACTAAGATTTAAGTAAATAAGTAATTTTCTGTAGAGCTGCTTTATAGCTGAATCCAATTTGTTTAGAATTGACGGATTTTGCAACATCGACACAGTTATTAAACTGCATTGAATCAACATTGAACGGACTGGAGCTGAATAATGACAATATTGTCTTTTTAGAGTTACTCTCTATTTAAAGAGCACTATTTAAATTAAGATAACATGACAGTACTTAGTCAGATCAAGCTGCATTGCGCCTTATGTCATTAATCAAAGACTATTTAAGCAGATAAATCTACCTCCACATTTAGTAAAACAGCAGCAGAACTCGATCCAGACCTAAGAAGCTAAAACGCATGCAACAGTTCAGCAAGAAGAGCAATCAGACTACGAGGGAGTGAATATAATAATAGCATGTATATCACTATCAAGATTTAATGCACACATCAGGTCAGCAATTCTCATTCATGATTCACTCTCGTGCTCTCATTCCAAACGACTCAGACCTCTGGCTGGATGTATGTAAATATAATACTGTCATTTGGATTATGCAGAGGTAATTTTCCCCAGTGTGATCAAATTGTAATGGAAACTAAACTAACTGCAACAAGTCTGCTAGAAGTATTGGTTCTTTGCTTCATTATGAGTAAACACTATTACAAGTTGTTCTTGTCAAGTCTAACACAATTATAAGTTACAATAAACATTGTTGTTGTTGTTGTTACTTGTGCACAAGGTTCAACATTAGTTTCTGATGATGCCATTGATAAATATTGCATTTGTTCCTACCATTATTGCTTTCGGTTAGAACCACTTAACATGCAAATTAATTTCTTGTTTTCTAAAACAGAGAGGAGGAGAGGTAATTTCCATCTCATTGTTTATGTGTGGGGCTCCATCCCCTTTAAATGTCTTTTTATCGACATCTCAAATGGAATGCATTGATCTCATACAAAGACAATTTGGATTTGATTAGCATTTTAAAGATGATTCGCTCACGCAGTGCTCTAGAACCTTTCTTTTGTTTAATTGAAAGTACTACAAGTTCAGCACTCTGGCCATGAGTGGTTCAACTCATGGTCAGCATTTACAGCTTAATGGGATTATGAATGATAATTTGGTCATTTTCTGAACAATGATAACTTCACATCCCAGTTCACAACATGTCCAGATAAATGCTGGTCACTTGAAATAGCAAAAAATAATAAAAATAAATAAATAAATAATAATAATAATAATAACAAAAAATAACAATAATATCTAATTAATCCTACTGTTCATCAGATCGCATTTCCAATGGAGCATCCGGAGTCAACGCCATGCATTAGGACGTGTTTTATTGTGTAGGACATAAAGACTGCAATTTAAACCCATGCGCATACTGATAATTGCATTTCCACACAGTTGAGACAGAGTGAGACATAACTCACACTGGGAGGATGGTGTGGTTATGTTTCCGCTGTCAGCCTTGTAGTATTTATAACAATACCACCTCTCTCAGGGTCAAATGCAGCTGTAAATAACTTTGGGCAAATTAACAGTTTTGTGTTCTATTGTACTTTAAAGAACAGAATGCAAATTACTGGAGTTTGCTGAGGGGATCTGACCCTTTAACCCTACTTAAAGTTGTTAAAGAAACTATGTAGTTGTATGTAGTATGTATGTAGTTTTTTTTTTTTTTTTTTTTTTTTTGGAGCCTCCTACAGTAAAGTGAGTGAAGTTCACTAAATATGTTGTAATTATCACTGTCATAATTACAGTAGATAGCTGTACCAAAGCCACTGGAAGGCAAACCTGCTACCTCAACCCAATAATTAGTAACGGCTAACACTAACACTTTGGTGGTATGCAGGGAAGGAGACAAGAGGCCCTTTTTTGAATCGATGTCAATGGCGTAGAGGCTTTACATGCTTAAACAGCTTTTGTGAGGATATAGCTTGTCATTTAATGACAAGACTCATTTACAGCATTACTACCAACAAATTTGTCACAGTACTGTTTAATAATAGATGTTGTGTAATTTTGTGTGGTCTAAAAAATATTGATTACTATTTATAATATTACACTGCTGTGTGACTTATGTTGATATAATGCATTTTAATGAATAAAGGAAAATGCCAGCCACTAACATCCTTGCCATTATTTGATTGGCTGAGGTGTCTAATGTGATCCAAGTTAGCCGTTATGCTCTTTCCAATGGTAAGTACAACAGACCCTCACGTCTCCCAATACTAAGACAATCTCTGGCTATATACAAGTAATTCTCATATTTGCTCAACAAACTCTCATACCTTCATAGCAGACTCAACTTATTAGAAGTCAGTGTTACCATCAGAATGATCAAAACTTAGAAAGTATCTTAGCCTATTTTCACCTACCGCCAAATAGGTCTTTGCAAGCAGAAATCATGTTCGCCTGGAAAGGTAACCATAACAACACAAACATCATGCTTCTCAAACACTCTCCCAGAGGATCAGATTCATACGGTACATCGGCAAAACATAAGAACTGTCATTTTTTAAGAAGGTGGAATAATACATCAAGGTACCCAGTCACGTCCTTTATATAGCATGATGAGTCATTGGCTGCTAAATTTCCTCCATCCAAAGAAGCTGAATGTCAGAACATTGATTTCAAATGTGTCTCCAATTTGGTGTACATTATGCAGCACACACCTGCTCTGCTTGAGAAATCAATATAAAATACAATCAAAATCAATACTAAATTTAAAATAAACCACTTTCTTAATATCATATATATATATACATACATATATTTCTAAGAGTTCATTATACACTGTGCACCAAGTGATGAATGAAAGTTAACTGCAAAGTAAATATGGTGCAATAATAAATTTATTCCTGAAATACTACACCAATCATACCAAACATAAGCAATCCAATGTGGACTTATTCACTGAGCCAAGAAAAACTTTATTGGTATTTTTGACAAATGTGAATAATGAAATAATGATAAATAATAAAAATATTATTATTAATAATAATAATAATAATGATAATAATAACATATTTAACTTTTTTCCCTTAACAGATGCTTAGCTGAAACAAAACTGCTCTGGAAAGCATTAATTGTATTTTCTTTCAGTTCTTTACTGAATAACGAAAAAAATAGTGTTATTTGAAATAAAACATGAAAACTCACTTACTTGTCACTGGGATATTCTTTCAGTTTACATTGATTTTTCTGAATAATAAAAAGTTTCTCTTCACAAAAATAAAAATAGGCTGACATTGTTATGTAGGTTTCTGTATTGCAAAAATACATTTTAAAAAGTTAATAAAAAACATACACTACTTTGCAATAGGAATATTAAAGAAATATTAAGAAAAGCAAAAAAATTCTGTTACCTACTCACCCTCATGTTACTCCAAACCCATATGAATTCTTATGTGCAGATGGACATGCATCAGTGATCCATTATTTATGATATGCATTGTGTTAAATCACTGCTAGAAGTCATTCTACAATAACACAGCTGAGCTCTCACTGAAAGTAACCTTTGAGAGGAGACACTGCATGTGTGCAGAGTGTAAGTGTCCTAGGCTGCAGCAAGAAATATAATATTATTAGTCAAACCATTACAGGGCATTTCTCTTGTTGCCTGCAAACATGTTCTTTCAATCACATTTAAAATCTCTATGCCTCTGAACTCATGATTTGAAAATGAATTCTCCCACAGGGAAACATTCTGATGTAAAATCCACGATTCCCCAAAATTTAATCCTAAACATTAAATCTTAAACTTAGCCTGTGACTCACTTCATGTCTATTATGACCACTAAAAATAAGACAAGCCATTTGCTAAATAAAGTTAAAGGAACACGCCACAATTTTTGAAAATAGACTCATTTTCCAACTCCCCTAGAGTTAAGCAGTTGAGTTTTACCATTTTTGAATCCATTCAGCCTATCTCCGGGTCTGGCCGTAGCACTCTTAGCTGCAGCTTAGCATAGATCATTGAATCTGATTAGACCGTTAGCATCTCGCTCAAAAATGACCAAAGGATTTCAATATTTTTCCTATTTAAAACTTGACTCTTCTGTAGTTACATCATGTACTATGACCAACGGAAAATGAAAAGTTGTGATTTTCTATCCCGATATGGCTAGGAACTATTCTCTCATTCCGGCGTAATAATCAAGGAACTTTGCTTCCGTACCATGGGTGCAGCAGGCACAATGATTCCTAAACTTCCTAAACTAGTGTAACGATACGTCACATGATTGGGAGGAAGCAAGTGCGAGTTTTTGAATCTTTAATAAATGAATACAAACAATGAACACAAAGAAAGGTGATAATGGTAATCTTGACGGGAATTCAAAGTCCAGGAAGAGGCAGAGCTCACAGATGATCCGGGGTGCGATGGTGAGTTGGGAGCAGGAGAGTGTGACACAGGAACTGCGGAGGGAAGAGCCGTGAAGGTAAGTGGTGCAATCCAGTGATGAAGTGGAGTGGACGGGGTTCCGGGAAGACAGGACAATCCAACGACGAGAAACAAACACAAGGACGGTAGAACATGAGACACGGAATGACTAACAACGCTCTGACAAACACAAGACGCTAGACAGGCCAATATATACGAAAGGGTAATGAGTGGCAGCTGGTGCTGATGAACAATTAGTGGAGACGCCCACATGAAACAATCAGTGCTGACGCAAAACACACATACTCCACCCACATAGTGCAAAACCCGAGATCACGGTTTACCAAACGTGACAACTAGCTGGGGACTATTTTCAGGTCTTAGTACACATTGTAACTACAGAAGAGTCAAGTTTTAGAAAAATATAAAAACTCTTTGGTCTTTTTGACTCTTTTTGAGTGAGATGCTAATGGTCTAATCAGATTCAATTGTCATGGGTGACAAAAGCGCTCAGTAAGCGGAACCCTCTAGACGAGTCACGAGTTTCTTGAGGAAACGATTTGTGTGCGACACCTCCCACTCCGGTTCCGGGTGTGACAGAAACATTGTCCGGCCTGATTAGCGCTAATGCACTGCAGGTGCGAGAGAGAGAGGAGCGGCATTCACATAGGCTTCCTGCTTTACAAGCCAAAGATAAAAGGGCTATTCAGAGAAGTTTCGGGGAGTTGTTTTTTTCCGGAGCAGAGTTGGGCACAAGCTTGCTCGGGGAAGTTATTGGGGTGGGCAGGTTTCCTGATGAAGTCCCCAGGGGAAAAGGTTCCCTGTTGTCTGAAGTTGTCTGCATTAGGAGTGTACTGGGCTGTGGTGAATCCTCGATGGGGGGCAAGCCACCCATTGAAGTCTGCTGGAACAGAGTTCGTCGGTGGGAGTTTGCTGGACTGATTTATCGATTGGATCTGAGCTGGGAAGGGAGAGAGAAAGATAAGTGAATCGATTTCATCTTACAAACATTCGAAAAGCTTGAAGAGGATACAGTGAATGTAAATCTGACTGTTGGGGAAGCTATGTGTTTCACAGTGTGCTGAAGAGGAATTGAGAATTGGATATCCCCCACAGGAGTGTAACAAATGGTTTGAGGCCTCTGATCAGCCCTACTGTGTGCTTTTGCCTTATTGATACACATTGATTCATTGCTGTGGATTTGTGGTGAACACGAGTGGGGTGTGCTTTTGCTGAGAAGCGGTCCCAACCCTTGCTTATACGTTTGTGAAAAGTTATGATACCTATTCACCGTCGGAATCCCAGAGTGATACAGTTGAAATCTCCTCTTAAACCACTCTCTCTGTTTGCAAGCCCTAAGAAGGAACATATTGCTGTGGGAAAGTTCTTGCCTTCTTACTTACCGTCTGAGTTTGGAAGTATGCAGCATTGCTGAGGAAGCAAGCTTTTAAATCACTCTTTCCCTAATGTGCCCCGACGGAAGTATTCTGTACTGCGAAGGATCCTTACCTGTCTACTCATTGTCGGAGTCCCGAAGAATGCAGCATTGCTGGTGAAGTAAACTTTTAAGCAACTGTCTCAATACTGTGTATCGACGCAAGTATCCTTGACTGAGAAGCAACCTTACCTGTTTACACACTGCCTGAGCCCGAAGTGAGCCGCCCATTAGTGAAGTCGCCGTCAGGGCGAAACTGCGACGTACGATCAGTACCTATCCGTAGCTGAAGAAGACCTAGAGGACACTGAAGTCTATCACGCTTGTGCTCCTTGATATATTGTGTTCAATAAAGATTGTTATCCCTTTGAAATTACCTCTTTTCTGTGTTGTCCATCTGTTGCGGACCTGTGGTGTCGGCTCCTCATGGTGGTGTCTAAGTCAGGGGTGGTTGGTCATCCGAGTCCGCCCCGGTGACATAAAGTGGCGTAGTCGGCAGGGCTGCCACCGTGAGTTGTAGTGGCCACAGGTACACGATGGTGGACGAAGAGGCACCAGCGGCTCGTTTTGTCACGGATGACAAAAATGCTCAGTAAGCGGAACCCTCTTGACGAGTTTCTCGAGGGAACGATTTGTGTGCGACACCTCCCACTCCGGTTCCGGGTGTGGCAGAAACATTGTCCGGCCTGATTAGCGCTAATGCACTGCAGGTGCGAGAGAGAGAGGAGCGGCGTTCACATAGGCTTCCTGCTTTACAAGCCAAAGATAAAAGGGCTATTCAGAGAAGTTTCGGGGATTTGTTTTTTTTCCGGAGCAGAGTTGGGCACAAGTTTGCTCGGGGAAGTTATTGGGGTGGGCAAGTTTCCCTGTTGTCTGAAGTTGTCTGCATTAGGAGTGTACTGGGCTGTGGTGAAGCCTTTATGGGGTGCAAGCCACCCATTGAAGTCTATCACGCTTGTGCTCCTTGATATATTGTGTTCAATAAAGATTGTTATCCCTTTGAAATTACCTCTTGTCTGCGTTGTCCATCTGTTGCGGACCTGTGGTGTCTAAGTCAGGGGTGGTTGGTCATCCGAGTCCGCCCCGGTGACACAATGATCTATGCTAAGCTGTGCCTTTGTCAAGGGTACATACGACATGGTTATGGCACCACTCCTTCCCCCGGAGGAGGGCCGGGTGGAGAATCTTTTGTTTACTTTTTGTTATGTTCTGCCTCTGGCTCCCCAGCCAGCAGTACCCAAACATTCAGTAAAAGAGCAGTTTCCCTTTTCTCCAGGTCTCAATTCGGTTCACCTCTGTGCTGGACAAAGATTCTCCCATCTTGCGAGCAGAAATTGCAGTTCTGCTGGTGAAGGACACAATAGAGCCAGTCCCTCCAGCCGATATGAAGTCCAGAGTTTCACAGCCCCTACTTCATTGTACCCAAAAAAGGCAGTAGGTTACAACCAGTCCTGGACCTGCACATTCTTAAACGGGCCCTTCACAAGCTCCCGTTCAGAATGTTAATGCAGAAACAATAGAGCATGCTCAGTCGATGGTGAACTTCCTGGAGTTATTTCAGGGCAGGAGGGCAGTTCCACTGAAACAATTTCCAAGGCCCCTGGGGCATATGGCATCAACTGCCACTTTCACGCCACTCGGATTGCTTCATATGAGACTGCTTCAGCGTTGGCTTCAGGATCGAGTCCTGAGATGGGCATGGCAACGCAGCACGCACCAGTTCTTAGTTACCCAATCCTGCCACCAAACCTTCAGCCTGTGGTCAGACATTGCCTTCCTTCAGGCAGGAGTTCCCCTAGCAGCAGCTGTACAGTGTCGGGCACTTGGACAGGCCCTCGTCTGCAGTGGAATGTCAATTTCCTTTGAGTAGCTGGCAGTATGTGTATGTGCTCAATCGTGCAGCCGATGAGCTATCATGTCAGCCTGCCTGAAAATAGATGCTTCGGGGACACTCAGGTAGATCTGTTTGCCTCTCTGGACATGTCCCTTTGCCAGCTGTTCTACTTCCTGACCGAGGGGACCCTAGGCATAGACACACTTGCAAACAGCTAGCATCGGGTACTACGCAAGTATGCGTTTCCCCTAGTGAGCATTCTCTGAAAGGGCCAGTATGGCGCTACCACAAGGACCTGGTCCTCGTCCTCCCTGACCTTGAACAATGTCTGTGCGAGAATGCACAATAGGGTGTGTATAAAGTATGTATAATTACATTAAGCATATTTAAGTAAGTATAATTAAACTATGCATACATATGTGTTATGGGCTACATTTTCCTGGAGGAAGCAGCTGAGTGTGATGAGCGGTGAATGGAGCGAAAACTTTACAGTAGATTTGGATTTGTAAACTGTATTTATGACAAAGAACTGCACATATACAGATATTCCAATAATATGTCGATAAACACACACCTTGTATCCTCTGTTTCTGTTGAGTCCACTCACGCTGCTCCGCTGTGGCCTGCGGATTGAAGAGTGAGCTGAAAGATGGAGAGGAGACGGGTCTGCCACCGTTTTCATATTACATTTAAGAGGACTGACTCTGAGGCGATCGTGTGTACAGTTTATGGAGCTAAATGCTGTAGCCCCGCTTAAAAAGCCTAACGACGCCCATGCTTCTAACGTCCATTTCGGAGGAACAGGGACAAATATTTCAATCGATCGCTCAGGCATTTAAGAGGCACCGAAATGAGGCACCGAAATCTGCGCTCTAATTCAGTTCGGTGCATACCGGTTCCATGGGTACCTGTGCCATATTGGCACCAGGATTCAGTACCCAACCCTAGCAGAGACGGTCTGCACCCCTTTCCTGCTGCCATATCTACTTAACCTCCTCATGCACTTCCGGGAAGAATGGAACCGCGATTGGCTTGCGGCACCCCTAGGAACCAATCATCCAGCCTTAAGTGTTCGGAGAAGTGATTTTTATTTCACAATTCAAGAGTTCTGGATCCATCATAAAAGCACATGGCCAAGAGCTTTTTTCATTAAACAGCCTTTGATTAGCTGCCATATTGCTTCAGTGATCAGTAAAGTGGAACAGATCCTGAGTGTGACCTGGATGACATTTTCTGATCTCACATTGGTCCTGAACCTTTTCTAACTCATTTCTTTGGTAATGAGAAGCTCATGTCCTCGGGGTGGCCACTATTTAGCAGGTGACTTATCACAGAGCACCATCGATTGGGCTTCACAAGTGGACACTGCACTCGTCTCTTTGGGGCTGAGCGGTTCATGCTTCAAAGAACTCATTCTACCCTCTCCTTCCTCTTGCCATATTGGCTTAAACCCTCATTTCTTCACATGACCACAGCATGTATCATTAACCAAATCTGTCATCAGCTAATTCAGACTGTGGCCTCCTGCCAAGTGACCATGAAGGCCATTAACTCTCAAGACATCTGGCTTCTTTGCTAATTTCTTAAGAGGAATATGTGTGCATAATGGTTTCACTAATGAAAAGACTAGAGCACCAAATGCATAATACAGTTATAAGAATACTCAAAAAGAGGAAATTCTGTCATAATGCACTCACTATTCTGTTATTTCAAAACCTGTAAGACTCACTTTCTTCCATGGAACTAAAAAGAAGACTGCACCGTCCCAAGTAATTATATACTGTACTAATGATAATCATAGTAATAATCATGGACTGAAGCTTTCAAAAAGCCCCATTAAGGTAATATTAAAGTTTCATTAAAGTAATCCATATAATTTCTGCACTACATTACAGCCAAATGAACTAAAAGACCAACATTTTCACTGAAAAGTGGATTTTACTCATTCACACTCACTATTTATCAGGCTTGTTCCAATAAATAAGTTTAATTTATAAAGTTACTTTAACTAGACCACTGAGTCAGTCAGATGTACCTGAGAACCGAATCAGATTTGTGAAATAATGACTGAATATGGTTTGTTTTTCAAATAAAGCTATCATGATTTCAAACAACATAGGATATACTGCACAAGATGTATAGATGTAACTTTTCTTTTATGTTCCACTTCATTAGAAAACATGAAAATGCATTCTTTATAGACAAAAATATTTCATACTAAGTGGCAAAGACAAGATGGTTAGTAAATGGTTTCTTTAAATTACATGACCCCGGGATCAATTCTACACATTAAAGCTGAGTTTACTTTTAATATCTAGTTCAGTCATGAAACTCAAGATGGCACAGGCTGATAGCTTCTTTATATAATCTGCAAACAACGACATCACATTAGGGCACAAGCTGATTGGCCTCTTCTGATTCTGATGTGTGTGTGTGTGTGTATGTGTGTGCCTATGTATAAAAATTACAGAATCATCTTTTTTTTTTTCAAGTCAGCTGCTTGTAGGTCTGAAGTTATCAATGTAGGTGTTAGTGCAATTAAAAGAACACAGATGACATCATAATTGGGTGAAAGGCCGTGAACAGGCTATCATTTTACTCAACTCATCTAACGTGAAACTCTTAAAGGGGAAACACCCCACCAGAGAGACTCAAGATGGCAAAAACCACAGTGGAGAAAGAAACGCAACTTGTTGACACCAATGAGTTGGAAGTACCCAGTGAGGACAAGAGGGCTCAAAAATGTGAACTCTGTGAGATGTTTTTAATCATTAGAGCAGAGGATTTTGTGGAAAACTTCATTTGCTCAAAATGTGACAAAATCAAAGAATTGCAAGAAAAACTTATTGTAATGCACGCGAAGCTGCGGCGAATGAATGAACTAAACAGTGTTTTAAACGAGACGTTAAAAATTCAAGATACTTTTAATTCTACTGTACTGATTGGATCCGCCGGCATGGGCGTACAAAACTCGGCACTCCTTGCAACAACCCTCCCGGTACAAGAACCGTGTATGGACACGCTGGCCGAGGAACTTTCACCACCATTGATTTCAGACGCTGCAGCTCTGACTATGAGATGCTCAACGGATTCTTGCTCAACACCATGCCCAAGGGAATATCAGTGGAAATGGGTGACTGGTGCAGGAAAACGAGCAATGCATGAAACTTGGCCACCTCAGGAACTGAAGTTGGCAAATCGTTTTGGCGTGCTGGGTCAGGACTCACCTCCTGATCAAACTCCCATCGCTTTAGCTTCTACATCTTTTTCATCTTCAACAACAATGCCTGCCTCCACCGTGGTAATCGGTGATTCCATCGTCCGAGGTCTTTCACTCCCTTCTCACGGAGCTAAAGCAGCAGTCCATTGTTTTCCCGGAGCTAAGGTTCTGGACATAAACACAAAACTTTCTGATTTGCTTGGAAAACACGTAAATGCAAACACTGTTATAGTGCATGTCGGTAGCAACGATACCTCATGCCGTGAATCTGAAACTTTAAAGGAACATTTTACATCTATGCTCACTTCTCTCACTAACACAGGGAAAAATATTGCTATCTCAGGTCCTCTGCCTACTTACAACAAGGGAATTGAAAAATTCAGTCGTCTGCTTTCCCTAAACACTTGGTTAAAATCTACATGTGATAAATTCAAGGTCATTTTAATAGATAATTTTGATCTGTTTTGGGGCCATCCTGTGCTTTTTAAGAGAGATTGCCTGCACCCAAATCACAGGGGCGCCCAGATGCTTGCACGTCATATTGAACAACATATTTTATCATGACTACCTACCCAATGTACTACTGTTGAATTCATAAAACCTATTATTTCAGTTCGTCACTAGCCTAGAAATCTAGACGCACCCTAGCGGCAGCAAAATGTACTTCGCAGCCTAGAGTACAGTCTAGCAACTCTCAATACACCTTTTAGCAGCAAAAACCCAGATTGGGTCAGGCCAATCACGTCGTGTATAGAGCAGGCGGGGCGGGCTTAACATATGACGACAGAGAGTTGCGATGGCTGCCACTTGAAAACAAAGAATGGCGGCTGCAGCTGTCGAACAACGATCTTTTGAATCGGCTTTGGCCTCGATTCTGGAGGACTTGGAGTTAAGTTTCTCTTTAAGAAAAGAGCAAAGAACGGCACTTAAGTCATTTTTTAAAAAGGAAGATGTGTTTGGAGTTTTGCCGACTGGATACGGAAAAAGTTTAATATACCGCTCTGACTACGTCACCTTCTTCGTTGCTCTGATTGGTTGTAGCGCAATCCTATTGCGTGCAGAGGGATTTTGAGAGACAGCCGTTTATCCCGCCCCTCGGAGTAAGCCTCGTCTATGGAGAGTTTCCAGACTAAACATCTTGATGTAAGTCTGGCTGGCCAGGCTAGTTCATCACTACACTGCTAAGAAAAACACAGTGGGAACAAATATGCATAATCTATTGAAAATTTGCACGTCTAGTCCATCAACACACATGGTAATTAAATCAACAGAAATTAACATGGCTCTCTTTAATGTAAGAGCATTATCAAACAAATCATTTTGTATCAATGATCTTATTAGTGATTATAATTTGGACTGTGTTTTTCTTACTTAGACCTGGCTCGGCACAGATGCACCTGCCACATTGATTGAGACATGTCCACCTAACTATACCTATACATTTTCAACTAGAAAAGGAAAAAAGGGTGGAGGGACAGCAGCTATTTACAGAGAAACCCTCAAGGGAAGGGACATTGACCTTGGTACATTGAATATAATGCTATTTTTCTAAACTTTCAACCTTGTCTACTTGCAGTGACAATATATAGATCACCAAAATTACCCATCTCCGCCTTCATAAAGGATTTCTCTGATATGCTGTCTGTCATTCATATGAATTATGACAACTGTGTTTTAATTGGGGATTTTAACATACATGTTGACAATTCATCAGATATTAGAGCTAAAGAATTTTTGGAACTATTGGAATGCATGTCTTTTAACAGCATGTAAATGTACCCACCCATAAATGTGGACACACTTTAGATTTAGTTGTAACATATGGATTAGATATCAATATAACATCTGTCATTGATCTTGCATTATCTGATCACTTTTGTGTCTTTTTTAAGAGTATTGATCATCTTGTACTAAATGCAACTGAATGCATTGTTAAAAAATGTTATATTACTTCTGAAACGGCTGAAAATCTCACAATGCATTATAATAGTTATGAAAGGAACATTTTACCATCATCCTGTGATGATTTAGTAAATGAGTTTAATAATAGAATGAGAACAGCCCTTGATACTGTTGCTCCACTTAAAACTAAAAAGTTAACTACAAAAAAGAAAAATTCCTTGGAAGACAAATAAGACTATGAAACTTAAAAGAGACTGTAGAAGTGCTGAACGAAGATGGCGTAAAACTAAATTAGAAGTTCATTTAAATAAGTTCATTGAAAATCTTAACACTTATAATAAAGAAATTCGTATAACGCGCCAAGCTTATTTTGCAAAGCTTATAAATGCAAACATTAATAACCCCCGATTATTATTTAACACAATAGACTCACTAATAAATCATAAAATTGATAGCTCTGAGTTACTAAACAGGAAATGTGAATAGTTCGCTGGCTACTTCCGAGTTAAAATTATAAATATTAGATCAGAAATCTGTTCAATACATAATAATAAGTCAATTATGTTCCCTTCATTAGAGAATATTATCAAAATGGAAAGTTTTACTTTGGTTGATGTTGAGACACTAAGAAAGGTTGTAACAGACTTGAGACCATCTACTTGCTCCTTTGATCCTATTCCTACCTTTCTTTTTAAAATTATATTTGATTCTATATCTATTGATATCCTTGAGATAGTTAATCACTCCCTGCAGCTTGGCATTTTCCCTTTTGACCTTAAATCTGCCCTAGTAAAACCTGTGTACAAAAAAGGGAGTTTAGATATTTAACTCCTAGTAGTTATAGACCCATTTCAAATCTTACATTTTTAAGTAAAATACTAGGGAAAATAGTTTTTAATCAGTTGAGTACATTCTTAAATGATAATTCGAAACTAAAGATGTTTCAGTCTGGGTTTAGAAAATATCATAGTACAGAGACCGCTCTTATTAAAGTAGTAAATGATATAAACATAAACCTTGACAGAAATTGGCCTTCAGTTCTGGTGCTTCTTGACATGAGTGCAGCATTTGATACAATAGATCACCAGATTCTTTTAAATAGATTAAGTGACTTTGTTGGTCTATCTGGAACAGTTTTTAATTGGTTTTTATCATATCTTAGTGAAAGAACATTTGTAGTATCCATTAATAATACCCTGTCTGAATATTATAAAGCACCATGTGGGGTTCCTCAGGGATCAGTTTTAGGACCACTACTTTTTAATCTATATATGTTACCTCTTGGTCAACTCATCAGGAGGCATGGTATCTCTTTTCATAGTTATGCAGATGACACACAGCTGTATGTAGCTGTGTCTCCAGACAACCCTGTACAAATTGATTCCCTAGTAAATTGCATTAAAGACATAAATGATTGGATGTCACAAAACTTCTTACAACTCAACCAAGATAAAACAGAAGTTTTGCTTATTGGATCAAAAACGCAGAGAGAGAAAGTGATCCCTAAATTAAATGTACTCGGATTAAACCCAAGCCAAGTGGCAAAAAACTTAGGAGTTGTCTTTGATTCTGATTTTAATTTTAAAGCACATGTACGCAATATTACTAAAACAGCATTTTATCATCTCAAGAACATTGCTAAAGTAAGATCATTTCTCTCTCTGAGCAATACAGAAAAATTAATGCATGCATTTATTACTAGCAGTCTTGACTATTGTAATGCCCTTCTTACAGGTCTACCAAAGAATACAATTAACCAATTACAATTAATCCAAAATACCGCTGCTCGAATATTGACAAAAGTCAAAAAAAGAGATCATATTACACCAGTATTAAAGTCATTACACTGGTTACCTATTAGATTTCGAATTGATTTTAAAAATCTTTTATTAGTTTATAAGGCATTGCACGGACTTGCTCCAGACTATCTTTCAAATATGATTACAGTATATGAACCGAGAAGGACTCTAAGATCTTCAGATTCTTTTCTTTTAAATGTACTTTATAGTAGAACAAAAAAATTTGGTAATGCTGCTTTTAGCCGTTATGCTCCTCATCTCTGGAACAACCTTCCTGAGAACATAAGATGTGCTGAAAACATTAATAGCTTTAAATCTAAATTAAAAACATATTTTTTTAGTCAGGCCTTCCTATAAAATCTTGAAACCTTTTTATATTGTGCTTTGCTTTGTTGTAATGATGTATTGTTATTTATTTTTACTCATACTTTGATTTTTATAAATTCAATTTTTATCATGTATCTTAATGGGTCTATTTTACTTTTTAATTGTTCTTTTAATTTTATTAAATGCTGTTTCTATTGTTTCCTTGTCAAGCACTTTGAATTGCATTAACCTGTTTAGAAAAGTGCTGTATGAATACAAATTTGCTTGCTTGCTACCACAAGTCATGAAACATTCTCAAAGGGGAAATATAAACACTTTATGTGAATTCTGTCACACATTTAAATGTATTTTGCCATATCTCCCTTGCAGCATTCATTCATCTTTAGAATTGATTGCATATACAGAAGAATCAGGTGGCAGGGAAATTTGCTTCTCAGAACATCCGGAGCACGAGTAAATTACAAATATAAAACAATCCATCTACAATATAGACTTAAATGACAAAAGCTTGGCACACTTTCTTTCATACCCCCCCCCCCCCCCCCCCTCTCCATCCTTGATGTTTCGAAGCATGCCAGGTGGGCTTAATATAGCAGATTCGTTCTCCCTGTTCAGCAGTCTTGAGACTGGTAAACTGTTTCTAGATTTAGCGACGGAAAGCTGACAGAGCAGAAAAATATAGTTTAGCAAGCCTGGATTCAGTCAACAACTGCACACTATAAATATATCTGTGACTTTATTATAATTAATACACTGGTTTCTGGTTCTTACTCAATGTATGATGTAAATAAGTGTGATTAATGTAATAACAATATAATTTTAAATATGAATATTTTGATATGCATACAGCACATTCAAATAAATAAATAAATTCCTTTTAAAATATGAACACTTTGGCTGAATCTGCAATTTTCCATAATTCAGTGTTTGCAGCAGCCCTTAAATTGACAGTGGTGATCTAAATAGCAAAACCTAATTATGTTAAACTGCGTTTTCTTATTGCAAGCCATGCTCTTATCATGGATGGGTGATTTGCTGTCTCTGAATCAGAATCAGAAAGTGCTTTATTCCCATGTATCTTTGCACACACATGGAATTTGTTCTGGTGACAGAAGCTTCCACTACACAGAGACAACAACAACAACATGCAGATAAAAAGAAATTACGATATGCAGGGTATTAAGCAAATAAAAGTGGTATTGCACATATTTTTATTGTACAGTCGTGGGGGAACATTTAACTGATCATGAGGTAGATTGCCTGGGGGAAGAAACTTTTCTTGCGCCTGACAGTCTTGGTGTTCAGTGCTCTGTAGCACTGGCCAGATCGTAAAAAGTGAGCCCAGTCTAATGAAAATGCATATAAATAGTACGCCAAATAAAAACAAAAACTTGTGGTATTGATCCGCTCATCTTCGACGAGCACATTGCTGACAACTGGAGCAAATTCGAAAAAGAATGGCGCATATATTGCAATGCTGGTCTATCAGACAAATCGGAAAAGGTGCAGGTGCAGAACTCTGCTTGCCTACAAAGAACATTATAATGGACAGACACGTCTTCAACACGACTAATCAAAAACCTGGTGAGTCCATTCAGTCGTATGTTTCCAACTTAAAGTTACTCGCAAAAAAATGCGACTTTGGAACTTTAAATGATGAGCTAATCCGTGACCGCATAGTTTGACCTGCCATCACCTGCCCAACTGCTCCTCTCTAGACGGACGAGAACTTTTCTTCCCGAGCTGAAAGACAGACTGATGCCCTCTGTATGCAGCAACGTCCAGGCAGCTCTTACCAGGAGGAGAAAGGAAAGCAAAGCATACTATGACCGCAATGCCCATACCCTTCCACCCCTACAACAGGGTCAGACAGTAAGGATGCAGACGGCTCGCGGTTTCGACAAACTGGCAGTTGTACAGGGCCATGCTGCTCAACCTAACAGCTATGTGGTGACCTCTCAGGACAGACAATACGTAAGAAATCGATGTCTGCTCCTCGGTGTTCAAGAGCCTGAGCCCACTGATTGTTCAGAAGATGATTACAGGCCACTTCCACCAGTGTCACCTCTTACAAACCTCTTGTCATCTACAGTATTACCATCTCAGAGCGAAGCACCTGCCACTGGTGTTGTCGCTGAAACTGCCCAACCTGTAGTGACTCGTTCAGGGAGAGTTAGCCATCCTAACCCATGTTATCAGGACTATGTAACTGGCTAAATATGCCCATCACAGTTATTACAGTGTTACATGTTATACTGTTTATTCATATGTTCAGTTGGTGAGTGTTAGCTTAAGGGAAGGGATGTAGTGTTGATAAATGTTATATCATAGTTGATAAATGCTATAGCCCTTTAAGGGTGGTGTTACATAGGAAGGTGGGTGTGGTCGAGGTCGACCAGAGTGCAGGGTTGCAGGAGTGTAAGCAAGAAGGAGAAGGAAATAAAATGAGGAACACGTTCGGTTAAATCCAGTCTGCATTGTGTCAGTTATTGACAAATCTACACATGTTAAATATAAACCAAGTGTGTTTACATGAGTACTCGCCAAGATGGACATTTTGACATAATTTTGTATGTATTGGCCGTTTACGTACAATAAGGCACAAGTACTGTATTGAGTTTTCTGTCACATCTATTTGTACTTGAATGGTTTAAAGTCACTCAGATGTTTAAATTGGTGAGACTTAAAAGCATGTGCAAATTTCCTGTGTTATAAACATGGGACCTACTGGAATCATAAGCATTATGAGCAATATCCGTAATCCCACTCTGAAATTCAAGCCCTGCTCTGTTTCCTCCGCTATAAATTACCAGACTAATGATGTGAGTGGAGTCACTGTGACATCCCTGAGAAGCAGCCACCGTGGTGGGGATTAATTTTGGTGTGGCGGCCCTCAATGGCTGAAGGAATGTATCGGATACACTGCAGTTCTTGAAGGGTGGGCAGGGGAGCACTAATAATCCTTTCAGCAGTCTGAACCATTCTCTGCAGTTTTCTAATGTCTGATTTTATAGCTTAGCCAACCCAGACAGATATTGAAGTGCACAGGACAGACTCAATGACGGCTGAGTAGAACTGTGTTAGCAGTTCCAGTGGCAGGTTGAACTTCCTCAGCTGGCGAAGGAAGTACAATCTCTGTTGGGCGTTTTTAACAATGGAGTCAATGTGATTGTCCCAGTTCAGGTCCTGAGAGATGGTGGTGCCAAGGAACCTGAATGACTCCACTGCAGCCATAGATCTGTCCATGATGGTGAGTGAGGGGAGTGCAGGGGATTTTCTTCTAAAATCCACGATCATCTATACTGTTTTGAGTGTGTTCAGCTCCAGGTTGTTAAGACTGCACCAGACAGCCAGCTGCTCAACCTCGCTTCTATATGTGGACTCATCATCGTCCTGGATGAGGCAAATGACTGTAGTGTCATCTGCAAACTTCTGGAGCATGAGAAAGGGGTCAGTAGGGGGCAGTCGTTGGTGTAAAGGGAGAAGAGCAGTGGGGAGAAAACACATTCCTTGGTGTGTTAGGGCAACAGGCCTGTAGTCATTATGTCCTGTGATTTTGGGTTTCTTTGGAATGGGGATTATGGTGGAGCATTTGAAGCAGACAGGGACTTCGCACAGGTCTAGTGATCTGTTGCAGATCTGTGAAAAGATGGAGGCCCGCTGGTCAGCACAGGTTTTTAGACAGTCTGGTGACACACTGTCTGGGCCTGGTGCTTTTCTTCTCTTTTGTTTCCTGAAGACCTGACGCACATCATCTTCACTAATCTGAAATGCAGGAGGGGGGTTGTCAGAGGTGTCAATGGTTGTGTAGTGGTCAGTGCAGGTGTGGGGTGTGAGACCAGGAGTTTCAAACGGAGGGTATTGGTTCAGAGGAAGCATTGTTGTCTCTTTCTTCCTTTCACCAGGTCTTTTGGGGTTTGTAATCTGATAATAATTTTCCTTTCAATAAGCTGTATTACTCTCTGCAATTCAGAACCCTGATTTGAATCAATGCACTTTGTTGTATTCAAGATATTGTTTGATGTTCAATTGTTGTCTCTGAGAAACACTAATGTCGCAGAAGTGGCATTTTCCCCTCAGTCAAAGCATCTGTAATCCTCTGATACTGTCAAGTGTTTTAATAATTAAATATATTCAAAAACAAAAAGCTATGTTATTGAGGGTTAGAATCGTTTTAAACGGTTTGCGTCTCCAATTCGCATTAATCCACAAATGATTTGAGCTGTTAATTTTTTTTAATGTTAAGGCTGACACTCCCTCTGAGTTCAAACAAACCAATATCCCGGAGTAATTCATTTACTCAATCCGTACACTGGCTGAACTGCTGTGAAGAGAGAACTGAAGATGAACACTGAGCCGAGCCAGATAATGACTCGTTCACGAGTCAAGAACCGTTTGTTTCAGACGCGTCCGATTCGAGAACCGAGGAGCTGAGAGGGACTCAGAGGGAGTGTCAGCCACATTAAAAAAAGTTAACAGCTTAAGTCATTTGTGGATTAATGCATATTGGAGATGAGATCCGTTTAAAACGATTCAGTTCGATTTGGTGAACTAGTTCAAAAAGATCCGGTTACATCCAACGATTCGTTCGCGAACCGGATATCCAGACTGCTTTGTTTTGAACTCTCTCTCACAACAGACACGGAAGAGAAGACAATGCTGAATAAAGTCGTAGTTTTTGCTATTTTTGGACCAAAATGTATTTTCGATGCTTCAAAAAATTCTCACTGACCCTCTGATATCACATGGACTAATTTGATGATGTTTTTCTTACCTTTCTGGGCATGGACAGTATACCGTACACACAGCTTCAATGGAAGGACTGAGAGCTCTCGGACTAAATCTAAAATATTTTAAACTGTGTTCCAAAGAAAAACGGAGGTCTTGCGGGTTTGGAACAACACGAGGGTAAGTTATTAATGACATAATTTTTCTATCTGGGTGAACTAACCCTTTAAAATGAACATGGCATCATATTCGCCTTTCATACAATGCTGCATTTAGTTATTGGCCATAGAAAAATGCTTAGCAGTACCTTTTGAAATAAGGCAGTCATTTTGAATAACATATAAATAAAATGAAATATATTGTCCCCCAAAGCTCTTTTAGCACCTTTTTAAATATATGTGCAAAAATCTAAGTGTTCATCCACAAGTTGGTCGTGGTCTTTAACCACTTCAGCTCTGCGGCCTCAGTTGGACCCACGTGTGTGTCAAATATTGCATAATAGTTATAATTATGTTAAAAAGTCTCTAAGCTGTGGAGCACAAAACTAGACATATATGGTATCTTTTAAAAGCTCAAACCTCAGCTTTCAAAAAAACCCAATCACTTTTGCATTTATGTTACATGAAAGAACATTATAAGGTCTGAATTTGACACCCCCCCACACACAATGACCTAAATCCCCCATCCCCCCCACCCCCGAGTAAATCATATGAATAATATTACATTTCAGATTTATATAACACAAACTCGCCAAACATAGACAAGTCAAATATCTAATGAAAGCTCTCGCTCTTAAGAATATGTAGTATTATTATATTATTTAGTATTATTTTACCGATTATACACTTTACATTAACATAATTATCAAAAGAATCATAAAGATGGAAATGACTCCTCTGACAAGCAAGCACATGAGACATATTCCTGCTCCGATCACTACTTCCATGTGTAGCTACTAGCCCCAAACGGTATATCAGCTAATTCTTTTGGTTGTTTTCTTCAAAATGAGACTATTTTCACGTGTCTGTGAGCATGCATGGCCAAACGACACTGTAATATGTCTCAGATGTGCAGATCAAAACATGCAATGCAGCCAAAAACTTTTATTACTCTTAGTTTGGATTATATGTATTTATCATAAAATTGTAAATATATACAATATAATATATGCAATATTCCACCACTGTGTTAAAATTCAGATGGTTTCCACTGCTTCTCTTTCTTTCTTTCCTTTCATCATTCTGTGAAATATCTTAAAATGATCAATTTTTGTATTTATTTTTTTTTTTTGCTTCTTTATAACCTTAATTTATTTTTATTTTTTTACTTTCCAGGTTAAAATCATATTTTTAGTCCCAGATTTTCAATGGGGTCTCAGGCATAATGATGAAAGTGTCTACCTAATGTGTAAAGTTCCATAAATCTTATCAGATAAACCAGTCAGAGACCCTGGAGGAAGGGAAGAGAGAGTGGCAGCCTATCTTGATAATGTGAGGGAATTTTACTGGTTGGATGAGTCTCTGAGCTTTATCTATGATGTAATTTGACTGAGGCTTCAATAAGCCATAGGCTTCAATAACAGCACCAAACAAAGGCTCCCATCTGCCCCTGAGCTGTAATGAAAGATTGCATGTGTGTAAGTTTACCTTCAGTGTGATGAAATCAGATCATTACTCTATGGAAAAAGAGATTGCATAATATTATAAATCCTTCTCATGGTGAAAAGTTTAACCTGGATTACAGGTGAAATTCTTCCAGTGGTCCTACTGGGGGAAACAGGGGGAGAAAAATTATGGATATATTTAGCATCTGGAGGAAGAACACCTTCCTCTGCAATAGTCTGAGGAAACAAATTACTCATTTACACATTTACTCTAAATGATGTGTAATTGTGGATTGGATATACTTTTCAATTCTGAATCTGATTTTCTTTTTTTCTTTTTTTTTTTACATGATTTGAATGTAGGATGACCTTTCTCAAACCAGGAACCTTCTTGCTGTGAGGAGAAAGTGTTTTGCACTGTGCCACTTGTGCTACCCTTGGCTGCAGACATAAAGTACAGATAATTGTGGAATAAAAATAAGAAAAAAACTATTGCAAACCTTTTTTTCATGTTTGTATGGATGAAAAAAACACTTAACATGTACAATAGATTAGATTAGATTAGATTAGATTAGATTAGATTAGATTAAACTTTATTGTCATTGCACATGTACCGTAAGGTACAGGGCAACGAAATGCAGTTAGCATCTAACCAGAAGTGCAATAAGCAGTAAGTACAGAAAATACAAGGTCTACAATATGTTACAAATGTTCAATAATATACAAATAAGGCAGTATTATGGACATAATTTACAGATTTTAAATACTATCAGCATGAAATACAGATAGGTGTACATGAACATACTATACAGATGGTTTATGTAAAGGTGTATGCACACTATAGGCAGAAACTATGAACATATGAACATCATTTACACTAGTGCAATGGACAGTAAAGTGCATAGAAAATATTTCAGTGTGCAAATGGATTACTCCGTACTCTGAATGAACAGACAGCAGTGCAAGTAATTACAAGTTTACCGTTCTTTGCTTGTTTGTAAATCAGATGTAGTGATGAAGAGGGGTGAAGAGTCTGTGTGTGGGGGGTGTTGGGGGGGTTTCAGAGGGCAGAGTTCAGTAAGGAGACGGCTGTAGGGAAAAAGCTGTTCCTGAATTTTCTGGTCCTTGTTCAGAGGCTCCTGAAGCACCTCCCGGAGGGCAGGAGGTTGAACAGTCTGTGGTCAGGGTGAGAGGAGTACTTAAGAATGCTGCGAGCTTGACGTAGACAGCGTTTTCTCTGGATGTCCTCAGTAGCAGGAAGTGGTGTCCCTGTGAAGCGTTGGGCGGTTTTCACCACCCTCTGCAGTGCCTTGCAGTCAGCAACTGAGCAATTCCCATACCAGACTGTGATACA
This sequence comes from Carassius carassius, assembly GCF_963082965.1. Taxonomy (NCBI): domain Eukaryota; kingdom Metazoa; phylum Chordata; class Actinopteri; order Cypriniformes; family Cyprinidae; genus Carassius; species Carassius carassius. The sequence continues at coordinate 12,558,238 of NC_081763.1, forward strand.
ACTGGTCAGGATGCTCTTGATCGCATCGCGGTAAAAGTTCACCGGGATGGCTGAAGAAAGCTGGTTCTTCTTCAGTGTCCTAAAGAAGAAGAGGCACTGGTGAGCCTTCTTGACCAGGCTTGAGGTGTTTGTAGTCCAGGACAGGTCCTCCGAGATGGTGGTTCCCAGGAACTTGAAGCTGGAGACATGTTCAACAACCATCCCGTTAATGTGGATGTGGTAATGCGTGCTTTCTTTCTTCTTCCTGAAGTCCACAATGAGCTCCTTTGTCTTGTTGGTGTGGCCAGGTGCTGTACCTCCTCCCTATAGGCAGCCTCATCGTTGTCTCTGATGAGGCCAATCACCGTGGTGTCATCTGCAAACTTAATTATGGATGGAGTTTGATACATGCACAGGCTTGCAGTCATGGGTGTAAAGGGAGTAGAGGAATGGGCTCAGCACATACCCCTGTGGTATGTCGGTCTTGAGTGTGATGGTGGTGGAACAAGTGTGGCCTGAACTAACATGCTGAGGTCTTTTGGTCAGAAAGTCCATAATCCAGTTGCAGAGGGAGGTGTTAATGTCCAGGTCTCCAAGTTTTGTGGTCAACTTGGAAAGAATGACAGTGTTAAATGCTGAGCTGAAGTCACAAACAACATCCGTACATATGTGTTGTTATTGTCCAAGTGTGTGAGTGCAGACTGCAGCACTGTGCATACTGCATCCTCTGTGCTCCTATTTCTACGGTAGGCAAATTGGTGTGGGTCCAGTGTGGGTGGGAGGTCGTCCTTAAGGTGTGCTAGGACCAGTAGCTCGAAGCACTTCATAATAATAGGTGTGAGTGCTATGGGGCGGTAGTCATTTATGCACATTGGGGAGAAGTGTTTTGGCAATGGCACAATGGATGTGGATTTAAAGCATGTTGGCACAGTTGCTTGGGTGAGGGACAGGTTGAAAATGTCTGTGAAGACCCCTGCAAGCTGCTCTGCACATGCCCTAAGCACACGACCAGGAATGCCATCCAAGCCAGCAGCCTTGCGTGCGTTGATCCAGCTCAGTGCAGTTTTTACATATGTGGAGGTGAGGTTGAGAGGTTGGTGGTCTGCTGAGTGTGTGATTTTGGTAGCCGTCTCCTTGCTGTCGCTGTTGAAGTGAGCATAAAAGTAATTTAGCTCATTTAGGAAGGAGACGTCTGTGACTGTTGGAGCGGAGTTGCTTGACTTGTAGTCACTGATGATCTGTATGCCCTGCCACATGCGTCAGGGATCAGAGTTGGAAAAGTGTTCCTCTACCTTCAGATTGTAGCAGTACTTGGCCTTTTTGATGCCCCTTTTCAGGTTATCCCTGGATTTTTGTTGTAGGCCTGAACATCATCTGACCTGAAGGCAGTGTTGCGGGCTTTCAGCAGAAGTCACACTTCCTTGTTCATCCATGGCTTCTGATTAGGGTATGTTGTGATCTGTTTTTCTGTTTTAACACTGTCAGTGGTGGTGTTGATGTAATCCAGTACAGAGAAAGTATAGATAACAATGTCAATCAGGGCTGGACTGGTAATCTGGCATACTGGGCAAATGCCCGGTGGGCCAACGCCGACGCAATTTGTTTTTTTTTTAATTGGCCAATGATCGGCCCATAAAGCAGGGACAGCGGCCCATTGGTTAATTTTCCATACTAACACTGGGCTGGCCCAATCATCTCTTAACAGGCTCCACCCCTCCCACTCTGTTTCTTGTGTCAGATGCAGTCAGTGGCTCAGAACCAGAAATCTGTGGATTTAGGATGGAGAAACAAAAGCGCAAGGGCAAGGGGGGTGCGGAGAAGCTGCGGTCCAAAGAAATAAAAATTCTAGAGGTTGATGCCTCAACATGTGCAAAAATAACCAACATGTTTAGTGCTGTAGCTTCAGTTTCCAAGCTTACAGTACCTGACGACATTTTGCAAAAACAGGTGAACATAGCACATGGAGGAGAGGTGACTAGCCATGGCAGTATTTATACTCTAAGCAGTATTTTATGTTTTATTTTATTTTATGCATTTTATGTCTGCAGCTAAGGGTCGCATATGTGGGAAACACTGTCTTCTTAAGCAAGAAGGTCCCTGGTTTGAGTCCCAGCTAAGCCAGAAAGTCTTTTCTTCAGATTTGTGAATTAAAGGGGCTAGGTTTTCTCAAGATGTGAGTGAAGTTTGTTTTATTTTTGGACAAACACACAGACTGTCTGTTAGTTGCTTTGCAATTACAAATAAAATTAAATTTAAATAAACGTGAGTTTAAATTTAATGCATCCTGAGAGTGTTTATTTGGTCCAAAAACAGTATAAATTATGTCTAAATGAGACCTATAGAAAACATAGAAACACTTTGCTTCCTTTCGACCTACTGTCTTATCTAAATAAATACCAAAAATGAATCTTTAAATGAGACCTTAAGTGACATTGAAAATGATCAAATTTGAACTACTTTTTAACCTTGTACAGAGTTTCCATGAACGTCTATATCAGGGATCAGCAACCTTTTCGGCATGACGTGCCATTTTTTATTTTTATGGTTAACCACTGTGCCAACACAAATTTTTTATTATACGATAAAAAAACGTTTTTTTTACGTTTAATCAACGTTAATGCACTGCTTTAATTGATGAACGTGCACACACAGACACACACACACACACACACACACACACACAACACACACCACTTGCACACAGAGATCTGAGATCGTGCTGTGCAAAAAGTAGCATTCAGAGTGTTGTCACGCTACTTTTATTAATCGATACTGAATCGCTACATTATATTTCTCAACAACAAAGGGGCAAAATCGCTTCATTGTCTGCAGAGAGAGACAATTTACCCCCCCCCCCCACACACACTTTCTTTCTCTCAAAATGGCCATATTTCAGAAAATTTTTCATCACTGGATATAGCTTTAGGTCATTTAACATTTCTATGGTAAAACGTATTATTAAAAGTTGACTAATGTTAATTGATTTGCAGCTTCATCTTACCTCACTCTCTTTAACGTTAAACTGACGCTTCGCGCTCTGCTTCTGTGATAGAGTTGTGACGTTCGCGAACGAACCGATTCTTTTGAACGGCTCATAAACATGAACGATGGGAGCCGAGTCGCGGCTGGAGGGGAGCCGTTCTTTCTGTCGTTCTTTTATCCTATGCGTGTTTCACATAGATGCACACAAAATAAGCTCCTCCGCGAGACAGAACAGTTATAGGGTGAGGGGCGCACCCAGCGCAGGCCAACCCTTTATAGCGTGATGATATTAGTTATTAGTTGTGCATGTTCATTGCAGCCCACTTTGTTATTGTTCATTGACTTGAAGGGGCTGATGTCCTATTTGCAAGTTTACAGTAGTATGTAGACATTTCCATTTTATTTATTAGAATTTTATCTACTTTAAATATTTTTAGTTTTCTATCAAAATGTTCTTGTGTGATAACAATGTTCTTGTGTGGAAGTGTTTGTAGTAAAAGCTGTTTTGCACAGAAATTCATTGCAGCTGGCTTTGTTTTTGATGTTTATTTGAGTAGGTATTGTATGAATAACATAAGTCAACGTAGCTTTACACACACACACACACACACACACACACACACACACACACACACACTTTGTACTAAAGGTAAATCCAAAATAGTGATGTCACTGTCTAAGCAGAGGGATTTGTGCAACCCTATGGAATATAGTCCACACATGACAAATGAGGTAATAATCAATATTTCAGAATAATTCAAACTCAGATATTGGTGTGTGATATCGGAGTTTTAATTATTTGACTACAAATCTCACCTCATCATTCCTCCCAGTGATTATTTCCAGGATAAACTGAGATGCCCCCAAGCTGGCTTCTTAAAACTGACTAAATATTTAAAAAGAGCCAAAAGAGCCGTTCTTTTGAACGGCTCTTTGAAAGGAACGGATCGCGAAGATCCGGTTCCCCTCAAAGAGCCATAAATCCCATCACTATTCTGTGAACAGTAAACCCCGCCTACTTTGATCTGATTGGCCATCTCAGTGATTTTGACATTGACGAGTGCTGTTAGACCGAGGCTTTGATCTGAAGCACCTAGTATGTGCAGTGTTTGCACGTGCATCCATGCAAGTTAATTCTCACACTTTAATAGTATTTGTAGCTCCTAACAGGCTGTGTGACTATGAGAAGTTATTACATCAAACTTTATGTCATTATACAGTTTTCCTTATTGCTTGCGTGCCAGCGATTATCCCTCTGCGTGCCACTGTTGGCACGAGTGCCGTAGGTTGCCAACCCCTGGTCTATATCATACATGCACAAAAAAAAAAAAAAAAAAGACGCTATAAAAACTTTCATTCTAGCTCCTCAGTGGACGTCTTTTCAACATGTATCAAAGACATCAAAAAGACATCTTTTGGACATAACTGCTCAGTAGGTAGCATGCCCGTAGCCAGACTTTGAAAAATAGTGAGGTCCAGGGGGTTTCTATAATAACCCCCTTATTATAGAATTGTGCTATAATAACCCCTATAAATGCAACTAATTATATACACTAACACTTTAAAAGAAAACAGAAATGTAGATGTTTTTGGATGTTTTTGTTTTTTTAAATCGTACCCTATTTATTGCATCAAAGTTTACTACTTTACTATATTTATGGGGTGGATAATTTTATCAGTTGTTTATTATACATGCAACTATACATATTGCTGTTTTTGTTTTTATTTATAAACATTATATAGCTGATACCGAATGATGTGTCATTGACTTCTTAATGGCTAGTGTTTGCATATTTCATTTCATTCTGTACCCTAAGTTTCTTGTTCTACAGATCTCTGCACTAGTGTTAGACAGCGTTTTGATAGCATTGCTAATGTTTGTGACAAGTAATATCATTTTTTTTTTCAGTTACTGAATGTCATAGCTTGTCAGCAATACCCTGTCCTTGGACTTCTTTTAGACCATCTCTGATTGTCACCTCTAGTGGCCCAGAAGATAAACCATGTATCCTACATATTTTGACGGGATGGACCCGGGTTCGAATCCGCCTTTTGGCCAACTTTTTTCTCCCTTTTCAAATCACATCAGAAAATCATTTATTTTCAATGAAAATGAAGTAAATAATAAAAAAGTTTAAAATAAAGTATTGGGTAGGGTAAGGGTAGGTGTAGGGATGGCTTTATTGTCCCAATAAGGGGGCATCCATTTAATAATTTGAATTAAAATTCAAATTTACACTAATTAATTATTGCATTTTATAATGTTTTGTTTTATAATGTACTACAATACTGAGGTGCAGATAATTGCCACTATTTGCAAATGGTATTATAAATAGCAGAAAATCCTGCTATTTTAACATCTATAGCTATTTGCACTTAGTGTAAATAGCCGCTGCCTTTTTGATTACTGCCAGACTAATGCCGGCGATGCAGTGTTGCCAGATATTGCTATTTAAATAAACAAAAACCTATAAATAAATCAAATAAACCAAAATAATTTCAAATATTTTGGAAATTTGATAAGATAAAATTATTGCTGACCCTAAACCACAACTTCCTACTTTATTAACTTTCTAAAGTGTCAAATTAAGTGGAAAAACGAGTCAAAAAACGCTTACAATCGGCTGCGTCTCGCGCTCTCGCTCTTGCTCACAAGTCACAACTCACTCGTTCACTTCGGAAGCGTCTCTGTACATGCAGACATTCATATGAGGAGTTTAGCAGAAAATTAGTCAATCAGAGAACACATTTTATTTTTGAACATGAAAAATTTACCGAGGTCCGGACCTCAGTGACCTCATAGCTGGCTACGGCCATGGGTATAAGTTAGATTTCATGAAGACAAGCTGATTCATTAATACTGGATTCAGCATGACATTGATTGACAATGTAACCACAGTGATCTAGCTGTTCCAGTTGATTCAAGAAAGGCAGACATTTTACTATAGAAAACATTGACCTGAAATATATGTAGTGCTTATGTTCGAATTGGGCTGCAAAATGTGTATGTGTCATAAAAAATACATTGTCATCCATATAAAGGAAATGGGTCTGAAGATGCATTAGAAATTAATAAATAAATAAATAAAGAATTAAGAATTTTCCCCATTATCTATTGCTTTTAAGTAATGAAAAAAAAAACTGTTACGGACACTGGATCATTAAAAACAATCCGAAGAATTATTAAATTCTATATGATTCCACCTCTAGTAAATGGCCTAGTAAGTGGTGAAGGTTTTACACCAATATGGCATCATCACTCATGCAGTCCTTAATCTTGATATTAAAATTAAATAAACTGGAGCAACTTTGAGAACCACTGGAGTTGCTATACAAATATAAATATTACACTCTCACCAGAGAGAATCTAAAGTCTAGATAGCCTGTAACAATGAAGCAATGTTGCTCTCTTTGCTGCTTACAAAACATTTTATAAAAAATAATATAATATAATATTTTCTTCAGTGTTGGGGAGTAACTAGTTACATGTAACGGCGTTACGTAATTTAATTACAAAATAAATGTAACGGTAATCAGTTACAGTTACTAAGGAAAAACGAGTAATTAAATTACAGTTACTTATGAAAATTGTAACGATTACAAAGAGGATTACATTTGAATATTTACACACATCCACATACAGCTTATTTCTTTCCCAAATTGCACTAAGACATATGGCCCATAATCTCCGAGACGCGGAAAACACATTCGAATCCAGTCATAAAAATGGAATTCAGCCTATAACGCGGACGCAATACGCCACATTTTGGACGAATAAATCAAAAGTAGGTCAGTACACTTGAATCAAAACCCGATATGGACTGATGTCTGTGAATATTAAGCCGCAAAAAGACTGAATATGAATCCTGCACGTTTTGCGTGTCTGTGGAAATCAGGCGCTGACTGGACATCTGGAGAACCGGGACTATTCCCGGTGGCCTGGCAGACGATTTGGCCTTCTACTTTAATATTGTTATTGTATAATTGCAGGCCGAATATACTAAAGCTATTATTTCCGAATCCGCCATTCGATAATTAAATCTCTAATAAATCATGAATCGGTTAGTCGTGACTGGCAATGATTGGGCTCGCGCGCTCTCCGCGCCTCCGCCGAACGGTTTGGATCAGACTCCGAGTAATCAATGCGAGAGAGAGAGACCGGAGTGAACTGTGTAAGCGCACAGCTGGAGCAGAGAAGCGACACTTCTGTTCAGGGTTTCAGGTGCAGGTCAGTTTCATCTGTAAATATGCTAATGTAGTTTTGTCTTTGTTTACTTAGTCAAGCAGCAGCAGCACACTGCTCGCAATCACTCGAAATACTGTATAAACGACGTCATTATTATCTTTTGTAATGTTACAGTAGTAAGTTAGCAGACAAATCATCATATTTTATCATAGGTTTAGGGGGAGCTAGTGCATACAAAAACACAACCTTTAGGAAAATTAATGCCTATGGTATGGCACTAACCGTGGTTTAATTATGGAATTTGTAGTAAAAATAAATACAAGTGGTAATTCATTTGCCAAAAAAACAAAATTGCACTTACAAAACATGGTAAAAGTCAAATAAAAATCTTCAGTATTAAAGTCATGAGAGAGATGGATGGATAATGGAAGTGAAGGTGCAGTTCAGGAGAACTCTTAATTACGTTGCAAGTCCCCAACCTAAGGATTCAAATCTTTTTCATGTCAGGTCCAAAAAAAAAATAGGGTTGTCCATGTTTCAGAATGGGTTGTGAGTGTATGAGTGTGAGATTTCCCAGCCTATTTTTTTTCCCAGTCCGCCCCTCATGGAAATTAATCTCTAGAACAGTCACTTCATGAGCATTTTTTACTTATTTTGAGAAACTATCATCATATCATGTACAAAGAGAGCAGTGTTTCAAAAAGACACCAATGTTTCAGGAGTTTAGTACACAAAATAGGACACATGCTTATTAGATAACCGTATTTGAGTTGATGTATATGCTTTTATTTTTTTATTAACTATTTTTCCCCAAACCATTGTTAGATGCAGTTAGATATGGAAGGCATTTTCTGCCAAATTTAAATAAATAAATGAAATGATTAAAATTAAAACCAGATTAACGATTTCATTACAGAAAACTGTATGCAAAATATGTGACAAAATTGAGAATGAAATTAAATGATTTAATTTTCACGGTGACATACCTGTCAAATTGAAAAATAAAATGCAATTGGTGATTTCACATTTCATTTTCAATACAGTCTCGAGGCAAGACTGCCAATATTAAAATGAAAAGCCAAACGTGAAAAAGAAACTACACATACAGTTTTTACAAAGCTCTTTATTAACGCTATTGACACAAGTCAAATTTAAATGTAAATTTTACTTGTCATTTTAATTCCTCTTTTATTTCACTGTTTTCATTTTCGTTTTCATTTTCAAAGACAACCTGCATGCAAAATATATGTTAATGAGTGGGTGTGGCTCAATTACGTTGTTACGTGGAGGAGCTATAATGGCGGTTATGGCCAGTAAAGCAGCAGAATTAAACCAGCTAGCAAACATTTCGGATGATAATGACTTCATTTTGCTACGAGTTGAATCTATCTTGGATACACTTGGACATTTTGCAGCCATCACAAACTCCGATGTCGGTTGTGAGGTTGTGCAGTGCCAGACAGCAGATTTTCCGGGGAGTCTCGTGGAGGCTCAGGCCGAGGAACTGCAGTGGGTCGAGGGTTTGACGCTTGCTGGTCAGGCTGGTTGTTTCTTCCACGTTCTAATGCTGTAGCAGCTTCCCGCAAAAGCTCACTTACAGATTCGCTATGTCTCGATTACAATATATTCACATTTTAATGTCGTTTCACACATTGTTTCAACCACCATTCAACTCATGCACACGAGACTTCGACGATTGTCTCTAGCGCCGTTACTTGAATAAGCCACACCCACTCATTAACATATATTTTGCATGCAGGTTGTCTTTGAAAATGAAAACAGTGAAATAAAAGAGGAATTAAAATGACAAGTAAAATTTACATTTAAATTTGAATTGTGTCACTATTATTGCGTGAGCGTTAATAAAGAGCTTTGTAAAAACTGTATGTGTAGTTTCTTTTTCACGTTTGGCTTTTCATTTTAATATTGGCAGTCTTGCCTCGAGACTGTATTGAAAATGAAATGTGAAATCACCAATTGCATTTTATTTTTCAATTTGACAGGTATGTCACCGTGAAAATGAAATCATTTAATTTCATTCTCAATTTTGTCACATATTTTGCGTGCAGTTTTCTGTAATGAAATAGTTAATCTGGTTTTCATTTTAATTTTAATCATTTCATTTATTTATTTAAATTTGGCAGAAAATGCCTTCCATAGTTAGATGCCTGTAGTTATGCAAAGATTTGGTTTCAAAAACAGTATCTATAAACTATTTCTTTTGATTTTAAATCTGCTTTGAACTTCAGATCAATCTCTAAGTAAAAGGCAGTACTAAAGTCTGATTGTGTGGTGGATGTGTTCAAATGTGATCATCTTAATTCAGGTGATGAAGAATGATGAAAGTCTGACAGTATTGAGCACTACTGTAAGGTTAAACCTGCATGGTGTAAAATGGTTGAAGATGATTAACAGTTGCAAATTAACATTCATTAGAAATTTATAAAAGTAATCAAAATGTACTCAAAAGTAATTAGTTACATTACTTTATTAAAGTAATTAAAAAAGTTACACTACTATTACATTTTAAATAGGGTAACTTGTAATCTCTAACCTATTACATTTCCAAAGTAACCTTCCCAACACTGATTTTCTTTTTAAACAGACAGAAGAGTTGCCCTAATTGGTGAATCACCATCTAATGAGATCATGCTGAGCACAAACATTGATGGAATGCTATAAAAATACAAAGTGAAGCACACACAATGTTACAGAATACCACTGGAGGCTGAGGAATAACAGAAAGACAGTTTATTGAGGCACAAGCAGAGGAGCGAGTAGTGCTGGGTGGAGTGATATGGATAATGGCAGTGGAGAAGTGATCCGTAGTAGCAGGGTAGAGACGTCAAAGGAGGGAGGTGTACCATACACACGCACGGAGAAGGCTGGAGACTTCAGGAGATTGCTGGAGAGAGGTAAGTAGAGATAGAGTTAGTACTTAGAGTTAGCATACAGGTAAGACCCTGTTGCGAACGAGACCGGACGCTGACTGAGTGCGTGTGTGGTATTTGTAGTGCAGAGGTGATTGGATGATGATGAGGGTCAGGTGGAAGTGCTTAGTATTCAGGTGAGGGCGAGTGTTGTGAATGAGTGGAGGTGGAACCTGGCGTGTTTGTTTGAGTCCGAGACACACTGATGGAGAGGGAATCCAGTCCTGTCATAATCTCTGTGCAAGACGGTCATGCATGGAAATACATACACTCTCTCTCTCTCTCTCTCTCTCTCTCTCTTACACACACACACACACACACACACACACAGAAACTATGTATACAGACACACATCCACATAAACATACTGAATTTGGGACTCAAGTCATTCATCAGCTTGTACAGTCTCACAACACTTTCCCAGGGTTTTTTCTCAGAAGCAAATTTTTAAGAATTATTTGCAATATAAAATAGTTATTTTAAGTCACTGTGACAACAGGGTAAACAAATAAATCCCTTTACACTACAGCCACAAAAGGTAGTTTTTTCAATACAAGTCTTGGCTTGTGTTGGAACTCTTGTTTGTATGGATCCCACTGAACTTCTTCAGTCTTTATTCAGCAGCTCCTGATGCTAAACAAATATCCTAGTGGTACACGCAACAGAACTAGAACAGGCCTAAATCTCAGAAAATACACATCCTGAAAGTTCAATTCTAATTTCATTTTCTGAAATATCAAACTGCAGCAGGTGGTCTGCATGTTTGTACAGAAATGTATTTTACATTACGTCCTACTGATAGAAGACGGACAGGAAGACAACAGCAGGAAGTTATAATGTGTTCTGCCTACCATTTGTCCTACTTAAATGGTTGCGTCACTCAGAACTGAAAATTCTGTCATCATTTATAGCAGTTTCTGAATTTGTGAATGATTCATTCTTTTAGGCAAAGAAAGATAACATTAATTATTTGTCTTATGCATGTCTTGATCAGCAGGACATCATGTTCACATCTTTGTACATGCAGACCACCTGCTGGCATTGTACCAAGCTGATATTCCGAGAGATTAGAAAACATTATTTCACATTGCTTCAGCCCAGATCTTCCTCAGGACAGACACTCAACATACAACAAACAATACTGCCATGAAGGAAAATAAAGAACATTCACTGAAGCCTCTTTTAAATGGTGAGGATTAAGTGCACAAAATGTGCCCAGAGCTCATATGGAGAGCAATTATTATTTATCGAAAACTGGTTGTTATTGTTATCTAGCTGTAACAGGTGTTCAAGCATATGTACCATCCTGTGGATTATTTTCTGATGTTAAAATCTGTTTACCTGACTTGGCACAATCTTCTCTGGGTTAAATAGATACAGAGAAAAAAAATAAGAATATTCATATATACAAAAAAATATTACATATTTAAAGTAAGGATTTCTCAACTGGCCAACCTAATATAACTGTCTTGTATTACAAGCTAAATATTTTCCTTGTTAGCCGATTTATCAGTTGGTAGATGCTATAACTACACCAGTCTACTACCAAAAAGCATCTTGGCCATTCAAAAGTGACTACCCACATAGCAAACGGACTTTGCCCAAATGTGGCCTCAAGCTGGCACTGCTGGCCTCCTGTTGGCAATGGCATGTACCCTTTCAGCCAGAGGTGGGCCATGTGTGGCAATGATGGCACGGCTTGGATCCGGCAAACAATATGACAGCAATATAATATTGTTGGTGGGAGGAGTGTGGCCCAGATCAGACAGGGGATACGTGGCCCAAATCAGGCAAAGATCTGGCAGAATATTATGTGACCCATGATAAACAAGATAAATATAATATTGCATGATCATGTTTAAATTATAATGAAGTGTAGTATTGTTAAAATGTAGTCTTTTAATGGCAAGTCAAAACAGAATGAAACATTATCATTTAAAAATTAAGCCAATCAGTCAAGTGCATTAAACTGCACTTAATTATAATTTTATTAATTTTTTTATTTTTATTATTGGTACAAATAATCTTAGAATCCTTAGAGAGAGAGATCACTTAACCATTATCATGTAATATTTATTTGGTTTACCATGGGGCACTTTGGTTTACCACTGATCTATAATATGCTTGGTGTGAGGAACAGATCCAAATTCAAATCATTCATTGGCCCTCCTTCCTCTGTAGCTATAATAACAATAAAAAAAATGTGCCGTTAAGAGGTTTTACAACAAGTTTTAAGGCAGTGATATGAAACGCTCATTGGCTCTCGTCGGTTTCGTCAGAGATTGCGACATGCCGTGTTTCCGGTGATGCGTGTTTTTAATGAAAACGCGTGCCTTGATGGAGTGGATCGGGATAGTATTTTCAGCGTTTAAGAACTTAAATTATGCCCTGCTCCTCGCACTACTATTCTACTATACTACTATTACACATCTGTAATTATTATGATTAAGTTACATTTTTCTATCTGTTACGTTTGTCTTATAGACTGTATACTTTATACACACACTCTTTATTGGTTGATTTGTTCTTTATAAAAATAAATAGAAAAATCAACGCAATACGTTTTTTATTGCATGATTTGTGGGTTTTAAGTCAGATTTTCTATTCAGTTTAATATAATTTATTGGCATAGTTTCTGTGTACAATACTAGACAGCAAGTAGTTTCTGCCCAGAACCGGCCCACATCTGGCCCACATGGATTTCACGCAGGCCAGATGTGGGACGAATCTGGGCCAGCACTATGTTGCTGTCTGGGACCAAAGCATGTTACAAAATGAATAATGGCAATTATAGTAATACATAATGCAAAAATATGAAATATTAAGATTCTGTATTCCCAGACATCAACATAGTGTTGGCCCAGATCCGGCCCACATCTGGCCTGCGTGAAATCCATGCAGGCCAGATGTGGGCCGGATCTGAGCCAAGACTGCTTGCTGTCTGGTTTGGGTCTGGGCTATATAAGGCTCAGGTGTGGCTCAGATTTGGGGATTCTGGTTTACTTAAGGCTGAGAATTGGCACCAATAATAAAACCTGTTTCGGCCCAGCTCAGGGCCAGTTAAGGGTGATTAACTGGCTGAGATTCAGGCCAGTTATGGCCCATGTGTGACCCTTGTCTTTAATCCAGTTCTGGGCCATTTCAGGGCCGTCATTCTTTGTGGCACTTGGGCCAAGGGAAAAGTTGTTGTTTGGCCCGGATCTGGGCCAGAAGACATTTGCTATGTGGGTATGTATTCTGATTAAATACATTTTATTTGAACCCTCCCTGTTGCGTTGAGGTCAGTTTGAACTATTTATTTGAACCATTTTAAACTGCTCAAAATACAAATGAACTGTACTGAAACCTTGTGAATAGTTTTCATTTAGTTTTCATAATTTGCATGAAAAGTTCTGAACAGTGGTACTCACGTTACTGTTAATACGTATTTTTTTCAGGTACTTGTACTTTTTTTAGCATATTAGTAGTACAAATTAAGCAAAATAAACTACTTTGTTACTTTTAAATCATAGTTTGTTACTGAGTACGCCCACAATTTGAATTAATATTCAAACATTTGACGGCACTTCAGTAGCCAATAAAAATATCAGATTGTAAAGGGACCAATAAAAGCCCTGATATCTGAACCAGGAAAAGCGCCGCTGCAGCAGGTGAAGAGCTGATCAGTCAGTGAGGGAGCTCAGTGTAATTTATGGACTCAAAGCTTGAAGAAACAAACTAAATGGTAGGGCTATCATAAATATCTATATTTTAATACTGAAATATCGGACATAGTTATGTTACTAATTTTCCATAGTATCTACTGTACACACCAATACAATCTGCGTCTCTCTCCTTTCCGACAGTGAGAGGAGTCAATTAAAGTCTGTCAATTACAGTCTAAATTTCTGCGCGGGACTGCAGGTATTCTGCATAATTTTAATCATTCCCATGCAAATGTGGTGAACACTTAATTGTAACATGAGAACATTGTCATTTAACTGCAGAAAACTGGATGCGAGCTCTCAAATATGCCTAACTTATACAAATGAACTGTTTGTGTGCAGACTGCAGTCGCAATCTCTCAGTGCTTTTAAAGTAGAAATTAATTATCTTTGCTCCTGGAATAAACTTTGTCAAAAGTTATCAACAATTCAGTTTAGATCCACACCTGACCGATAAAAGTGATACCTAGATCTAACTTATAAAAAGTGAGGCAAGTGGCTGCATTATTTGTTTTAAGATGAGTTAACTTGCAGCCATTTTATATATAATAAACTCTGTAACATCACTTAAATCAAACATAACAAAATCAAGTTGAGTTAATAGGATTAGTATTACTCAGTTGGATAAACCTAATTTTCTTGGTACAGGTAACGTACAGTATTTTTGGGTTGCTACTGTCACGTTTGGTGATACAAGAAACACGGAGAGATCCAATTGCAGGTATGCGGTTTATTGAAGGGTAAATCCAAAAAGGTAAACAGTCCAGGCAGGGTCAAAACCAGAATATCCAATAAACCAAAAAACAGACAAGAACACACGGCAAGATCAAGACTACGGATTAACTTCAACATAAGACATTAAACAAGGACTCCGTAACACAGACTCAGACAGACCGGTTATAAATACACAAAAGGATAATGGGGAAACAGGAGACAGGTGGGGAACAATCAATTAACTAAACAAGGAGGAAGGTGACCAAATAAGGAGACAGGAAGTGATAATATGATAAACACCGTGGGAACTGAGGACACCTAGTGGAAACCCAGGGAACACAACCCAGACACTGTGACAGTACCCCCCCTCTACGGAGCGGCTCACAGACGCTCCAAGACAGACACAAAACAGAGACCAGGAGGGAGGCGGACAGGTGGAGGCTCAGGGGGAGGGATGGAGGGCCAGACTAACAGAGGGGAACAGGGACAGAAGTGAACACATAAAACAAAAACAACAACATGAAGCCCCCCAGGGCGGAGCAGAAGACCACCACACCCGTGTAGTCAACGCCAGGGTCCCCCAGGGCGGAGCAGAAGACCACCACAACCGTGTAGTCCGAGCGAGAGCCCCCCAGGGCGGAGCAGAAGACCACCACACCCTTGTGGTCAAGGCCAGAGTCCTCCAGGGCGGAGCGGAAGACCACCACATCCTCGTGGTCGACATCGGAGTCCCCCAGGGCGGAGCAGATGACCCCCACGCCCCTGTGGTCGATGCCGGAGTCCAACAGGGCGGAGCAGAAGGCCACCCAGTGACTTGACCTGACTCTGAAAGGTCCACGATGACTAGCCTTGTCTCTGGAAAGTCCCTGGTACCTAACCCTGGCTCTGGAAGGTCATCAGTGACTGGCCCTGACTCTGGATGGTCATCGGTGATTAGCCCTGACTCTGGAAGGTCATCGGTGACTAGTCCTGACTCTGGAGGGTCATCGGTGACTAGCCCTGACTCTGGAAGGTCAATGGTGACTAACCCTGAATCTGGAGGGTCCAAAAGCACCTGACTAGCCTCTGGAAGGTCAACCGGAACCTCACTCAACTCTGAAAATTCAACAGTCACCTGACTCGACTCTGGAAGGTCAACAGTCACCTGACTCGACTCTGGAAGGTCAACAGGAACTTGACTCGACTCTGGAAGGTCAACAGGAACTTGACTCGACTCTGGAGGGTCAACAGGAACACGACTTGATTCAAGAGGAACAACTGGAACATGACTCGATTCTGGATGATCAACAGGAGCTAGCCCTAACTCTAGAGGGTCAACGGTAACTAACCCTGACTCTAGATGGTCGACGGTGACTAACCCTGACTCAGGAAGGTCCATGAACACCTGACTCAACTCTGGAAAGTCAATGGGCACCTGACTTGACTTAGGACTGCCTGTGGAGACGTGAGACGCCTCGGCTTCAAGCACCGCATCGGGAGCGGCCTCGGGAGCGGCCTCCAGAACGGCAACGGACACCGTCTCGGCCTCCGGAACGGCATCGGGCACCGCCTCGGCCTCCGGAATAGCATCGGGCTCCGCCTCGGCATCGGGCACCGCCTGGGCCTCCGGAACAGCAACGGGCACCGCCTGGGCCTCCGGAACAGCAACGGGCACCGCCTCGGCCTCCGGAACAGCATCGGGCACCGCCTCGGCACCGGGCACCGCCTCGGCCTCCGGAACAGCATCGGGCACCGCCTCGGCCTCCGGAACAGCATCGGGCACCGCCTCGGCCTCCGGAACAGCATCGGGCACCGCCTCGGCCTCCGGAACAGCATCGGGCACCGCCTCGGCCTCCGGAACAGCATCGGGCACCGGAACAGCATCGGGCACCGCCTCGGCATCGGGCACCGCATCGGCCTCCGGAACAGCATCGGGCACCACCTCGGCATCGGGCACCGCCTCGGCCTTCGGAACAGCATCGGGCACCGCCTCGGCATCGGGCACCGCCTGGGCCTCCGGAACAGCATCGGGCACCGCCTCGGCCTCCGGAACAGCATCGGGCACCGCCTCGGGAACGTCCTCCGGGCTTTGAGGAACGGTAGACGCCTGTCTCCTCCTCCTCCGCCCTCTATGATGGCGAGTCGGTGACACCTTGTCTGGAGACTCAGGCGTTGAGTCGGCCATGTTGTGCTGTGGCTCCAAGCTGGCGGCCATCTTGTACTGTGGCTCTGGGCTGGCGACCATCTTGTGCTGTGGCTCTGGGCTGGCGGCCATCTTGTGCTGTGGCTCTGGGCTGGCAGCCATCTTGTGCTGTGGCTCTGGGCTGGCAGCCATCTTGTGCTGTGGCTCTGGGCTGGCAGCCATCTTGTGCTGTGGCGCTGGGCTGGCGGCCATCTTGTGCTGAGGCGCTAGCTCAGCAGCCATGACGTTGACCGTCTTGGGAATCTCTAGAATCTTGGACAGCGTAGCGAAATAATCCAAGAATGAGTCAGCGGCCTTCTTGGGCGTTGGCGCTGAGCTGGCGGCCGTCTTGCACCGTGGCGCTGGACTCGCGGCAATCATGGGCAGTGGCGCCACCGTGGCGGACGTGCGCTTCCTCTCCCCTCTCCGTCCGCCATGGTGAGACGGTGGCTCTGATCCATCCCACACGAGCCCCGGGTCGAAGGGAGGCCATGGTTGAGAGCGGTGCTGAATCTCCTCTCGACCACTCCCTCCTCGGCGACCTCCCCTGGTCCCCCGGAAAACCACCAGGCGAGTTCCCTCAAATCCGTTCCTCTCCCGCTCTGTGGCTGGGGATGAGACATAAACAGACATACCGCTGGATCTTCGCTTGACGGAGTCCTTCTGTCACGTTTGGTGATACAAGAAACACGGAGAGATCCAATTGCAGGTATGCTGTTTATTGAAGGGTAAATCCAAAAGGGTAAACAGTCCAGGCAGGGTCAAAACCAGAATATCCAATAAACCAGAAAACAGACAAGAACACACGGCAAGATCAAGACTACAGATTAACTTCAACATAAGACATTAAACAAGGACTCCGTAACACAGACTCAGACAGACCGGGTATAAATACACAAAAGGATAATGGGGAAACAGGAGACAGGTGGGGAACAATCAATTAACTAAACAAGGAGGAAGGTGACCAAATAAGGAGACAGGAAGTGATAATATGATAAACACCGTGGGAACTGAGGACACCTAGTGGAAACCCAGGGAACACAACCCAGACACTGTGACAGCTACAAGCAACCTGTACTCATTTTAATTAGGTTTTATGAACTTTATGTTCATAGTAAAATTAACCTTATCAAATTTAAATAAACATTTTAACTGAGTCCTGGCTATAACCTCAGAAAATAAATCTAAATGTCTCTATTCTAAACAGTACAGTGATTAGCTTTACATAAACACACTTTGTCAATAACAATTACAAATTCAGTTGAAGAAGAAAAAGTTGGGAAGACAAATTGAAGACAATAACATTTATTCAGTGTCAACCAGTGTCACTTTTGTGTATGTTTTTACAAAACATACACAATAGGATGCATGGAGTCCAATCCCACAAAGAGCCTCTGATATATCTCAGGACACCAGTTTTGAGGGATATTTGAGGTCGTGGGCATAGGTGAGTCCAAACAGGAGGCAGCATGCTTTCGACAGGTTTGGCACACCTCTGACCACGGGCTGTCCTTCGATGATAACCCCAATCGTGTTTGACTGATGACACATGTATATTTTCAGTGGGCAACTGCCAAGCTCAGCATGCACCTCTGTTTCATCACAATTCTATTGGTGGAGACAAAAAAGAATCGAGTTTGGTCAGACAAACAGGTAATGAGATGACTATAGTCAACAGGTAGAAGACAGATAAGACAAAGTCAAAATTGTAAAAATAATGCGTTTTTCGAACGACCAAGCATGACAGCATGTTCTAGTACACCCCCCAAAATGAAATCAAGACTTTGTACAACTCCTATCCAACCAAGGTACTGAAGTTAGAAATTCCTGAACAATTACCACTAATTCACATACTTTGTCAATGAGATATTTACATGTCAATGGTCGACCGAGTGTGAATAATATATCACACACACAAACAGACAGACTTTAAAAAATCTGACTGGGACATTTTTGATCCCAATCTGCCATGTGTCACACAAGATAGGCACAAACTCACTGTAGGGTATCAGACCCAAACTAGACAAATTAAAGATTCGATCAGGAGCATGGTTGGAATTCCACAGAAAGGCTCAAGGCAGCAGGATGTAGTAAATCAAATCCTAGTGCCACAAGTCAGAATCTCGAACACATTGGCCAAGCAGAAAAACTTATCTATGGAGCCAAAAGAGTCTCAATAAAGATAAATGCACACACTACATTCACATATGCACACACAGGATTCATACATGCACACACATAATTCATAAATACACACACAGGATACACAAATGCGCACAAAATTCACAAATGCACACACAAAATTTAAAAGCACAGAAGATTCACAAATGCATACAAAATTTAGAAATACACACAAAATTCAGAAATACACACACAATTCAGAAATGCAAACAACATTTACAAATGTGCTCAAGATTCACAAATGCACAAGACAAGATTCAGAAATGTATTTCTGATGCACACACACATATATCTTGATTTACAAACTGCTTGCGGTCTGTGAACTTCACTGCATTTGTGTGTGAATTTTGAGACCTCCCTGACTTGGCTCTACACACAAATGCCTTTTTTTAAACAAGGAATGATCTGCAACCAATCAGATATCTCCCTTGTTTTAGCCAATCACAAGAATGCACCCCACGTGAGGGATTGTTTACTTATAAGCCAATCAGCGAACGACTCACTTTCCTCAGCGAACAACTCACTTTCCTCACGCAGCGAACGACTCACTTTCCTCAGCGAACGACTCACTTACCTCACGCAGCCGGCGACCCACTTTGAGCAGCCGGACACCCACTTTGCGCAGCAGGAGACTCACTTTCCGCAGCCGGAGAGTCACTTTCCTCTCGCAGCGAACGGTTCACTCTCCTCACGAGTCATGCAGCGAACGACTCACTTTCCTCACGCAGCGAACGATTCACTTTCCTCACGAGTCATGCAGCGAACAACTCACTTTCCTCTCGCAGCGAACGACTCATTTTCCTCACACAGCGAACGATTCACTTTCCTCACGAGTCACGCAGCGAACGACTCACTTTCCTCATGCAGAGAGCAACTCACTTTCCTAAAGCCTGGTTCACACGACAGGATAATTAGGCCGATTTTAGCCCCGATTGACACCTTCCGACAATCTTAAGGATGCTCCGATTGTCGTAAAATAATCTGATCAGATATTCCTGCCGTGTGTGGTGTGTTAAGACTGCTCTCCTCTGCTCGGAAGGACGTCGGGACCACTCCGATCTCAAATCGGGGATATCCAACATGTTGGATTTATTTAGCCCGATTTCTTCTCGTGTGTGGTGTCCCCCGAGGTCAAACGATCACGCAGCCTGTGGACTGTGGCGTGTAGCCAATCAGAAAGCGAGGTGACGAGGCGGCGAGGAAGTACCGGGAAACAAAATCAAAACATCTGTATTTTCATACAATTTCATAAATAAGTAGGCTAATATGCTGCACCACAGGCATATTGCGCTGTGTGAACTGTTCATGTGATTGGCTTATAAGTAAACAATCCCCCACGTGGAGCGCGTTCTTGTGATTGGCTAAAAGAAGGGAGATATCTGACTGGTTGCAGATCATTCCCTGTTTAAAAAAAGGCATTTGTAGTGAAGTTCACAGACCGCAAGCAGTTTGTAAATCAAGATATATGTGTGTGTGTGCATCAGAAATACATTTCTGAATCTTGTCCTGTGCATTTGTGAATCTTGAATGCATTTGTAAATGTTGTTCGCATTTCTGAATTGTGTGTGTATTTCTGAATTTTGTGTGCATTTCTGAATTTTGTATGCATTTGTGAATCTTCTGTGCTTTTTAAATTTTGTGTGTGCATTTGTAAATTTTGTGCGCATTTGTGTATCCTGTGTTTGTATTTATGAATCATGTGTGTGCATGTATGAATCATGTGTGTGCATGTATGAATCCTGTTTGTGCATATGTGAATGTAGTGTGTGCATTTATCTTTATTGAGACTCTTTTGGCTCCATACTTATTGGCTGATGTTGACAGGGGCGGAGTGGCAATCGGGACGATCGGGAATTTTCCCGGTCAGCCGGTCGACCGGTCGGCCGGTTGATGAATTTTCATGATCGGCCCATTATAAATTATTCATAACGGCCGTGAGAGTGGCCGGAGCGGGAGCGCGGCGGGCGGCACTGTATTTCTCAGTCATAGTTACCCTGCACACTCATCTCATCTCCCCCGTCATATTCTTCATACAGAACTTTCATGGTCACAAAAAAACAAACAAAAAACGAGTATTTAATTCATTTGTTTGTTCTTAAATTAACATAGAATGGAGTAAAACCTCCTGGGAATGGGGAATTTGTTTATCCAATGAACCGATTGCAGGTCAAGTCTGTTTACAGAAATGTAGGGAGATAATGAGCGCCCCCTGCCCCCTCGTCTAATGGCATGACCCAAAAATGCCACACGCCAGACTAGAGAGAGAGAGAGAGAAAGCGCACAAATTCTAGAAAATAAAAATTTACAGTCAGGAAGGATTAGCGTGGTTGCATAACATTTAACGATACCCCCATGGAAGGCAAGAAGAGAAAGGACAAAGGAGGGGCCGAAAAGGCCAGAATGAAGAAGAAGCGGATGCTGGAGGAGAATGCATAAAGTGCTCAAAAATTACGGATTTATTCCGAAATCAGGCGTCAACAGGTGAATTGACAGAAAAAACAGTGGCGCCGCTCAAGCATTAACGTACGTTATTGCTAGCCGCCCGTGAACTAGCACAAGCTAGTAAATGTTGGTAGCCTATTAATAATGACTAATTTAATTAGTGGTAGGTAGACAGTGGTGTGTGTATTATATATATTCATACTATAATGACGTCGCCAACGCCAATTAATAATCAGTAACACTTTATAATAAAAGTTCAGTTGTAAGTAATTTATAAGTGGTTAGTTTATGATAAACTATATAATTTACAAAAACATTCATAAATGATTATCAAGTGATATGCTCACATTTTATGTATGTTTTGAAAATTCCGTTATAAGTAATTTACAAGTGATTAGTAATGATTAACTAAATCATTCACAAAACATGACTTTGGGTTTTTTTATGGGACTATGATGGTTAAACTGTGCAATTAATCCGATAATGATAGGAAACCCAACTCAGCAACGGCGATGATCAGCTTCTCCTCCATTTTCTCGGAACTAATGTTTTGGTAGGAGCGAAAGTTTACATCGTATGTTTTTGCGGAATCAGCCAGCGCGAAGGACGTCTATATTCCGATTGGTTGCTGGCGTTTTGCCGCTGAACTGCATCATAGCTCATTATTACCATAAAGTTGAGCCACTTTCAACTCTGGTCACTCAAAATGCAACGTCAAGGAATTTGACGGTCCTTGCAGCTGAGAGAAGCCAGCTTCCATTGAAAATGAATGACTTCCGGTAACTTTGGAAGCTCAAGTCAGCGGCGGTGTGAACGCCTCTCACGTGGCGTTGTCAAGGTAGCAATTTCACTGGATCTAAACAAATCAGTCTAACCATAGACCAGTAGCGGTGGCTTTCTTAATATATTTAAAATAATTTTGCAAGGGTTATGACGTTAGGAGTATATTTTTTTTGCATTTTTTTTTTTTGACTACCGAGGGCCGGTGGTTTACGAATTTTCCCGGTAGATTTTTTGGTCCCACTCCGCCCCTGGATGCCTATATATGAAAATGCTAAATATCTGCCGATATATCGGCCTTGGCAATATATCGGTTGACCACTACTAAAAAGTAACTGGTTACTAGTACTCTGAGTAGTTTTTGAGAGGAGTACTTTGTACTTTTACTTAAGTACTGTTTTGACACCAGTACTTTTACTTGTAATTGAGTACTATTTCAGCAATGTAACAGTACGCTTGCCACCACTGGTTTTGAAAACCTTTATTGTAACTTGTCAAACACTAAAATATTAAATATATGAACTTATGAAATTGAAGTCTCCAAGTTTACTGGAAATTAAGACAGGGAAAATACTGTTTCTTTTCCATTTGAGTTTCACAGTCCAAAAAATAAAATAAAATAAAATAAATAAAACTGTTGTAGCACTGAAGTTGCAACTGAAGTGTGAGAAACAATTTTACCATTGCAAGTGCCAAAAAAGACAAAGAAAGTAAGAGCAAGTACATAAAGCAATAACTACTACTAACTCAATACAAATAATGTTAGACACTATTTGTACTTGTAGTTATTTGCACCTCAGTGTGCAAATAGTCAGTACAAGTAGTCATGGCAACAACAAAAAAAGGTGGGTAGAACTTTTAATTTGACGTTTTTTACAATTGAAAGTTCCATGGATGTTAAGAATTGAAACATGGATGTTAAGAATTGAAATATAGACACCAATAAAGAACCTGTATTTTTAAGTGCAAGGTTTCAAACTTTATACTCCTGTAGTCTTGCCTGAATGAGATAATAGCTTCCTCAAGGTATTATGACCCTCCTTGGATCTCTCTCATATCTGCCGTCAGTGTTCTTCCTTCACTCTTGTTCCACAAACTCAGCAGAAGTGTGAATCTGTATTAGTGGCTGCTGAGTGTATTGTGCACAGCGGCTTAATCATTCCCTCACCATATTTGCCGTAATCTATTTATCGCTCAGTGCAGAGTCACGACATGCTCTCTAGTGAGTCTACATTAGGAGTGAGAGTTGAGGCATGAAGAGATTTACATGTTAAATGTCACTTCCTTGGCAAACGTTTTTATGGGAATGTGTATGCAGCATGGTGTGTGTCATTAGCTCCCTGTCATAATGGATTTTTTTTTCTTTTCTTTCTTTTCTTTTCTTTTCTTTTTTTCTCTTTTCCCTCCAAATGCAAAGTGAATAGACAATGTACCGAATAAAATGTGGACAACCTACTTCTGCTACAGCCATTACTGACACGCACATAAAATCAAGCAAACATTCAGGTTTAGTTTTCAGCTGTTCACAGAATTATGAATGCATTATTTGACTCCGACCACATGCTCACTAGATTTCCATTTCTTACCTTCAAGCTAACTTTTGGCTTGTAAACATGCTTATTTTTCCAGTAATTGCAGATTTTATGCCCCAGTAAAGTTTATTTTATATTTTTTTATTTATTTTTTTATGACTTTTGCCATTACAGTTGTTTAGTCCTGAGGAACAATTTTGCAGTTACAATGGGTTCTTGGATAAGTTTTATGATTGAAGGTTATAGCTTTTTGAAATCTAACCTCAAACTTGAATATTTTTCAAAAGTTTTAGAATTGGTTAGATTATTAGAAGTTTCTAAAAGAAAGTAATCAATCTTAGCTTTCCCAATCGCAGCAGTGGACTCATTATGCAATTGTCTGAAAATCAACCAATCTTTCTTTAGATTAGTATTTCTGGCATTAGACCAAGCCTAATTATGTTCTCGAAGTAACAAGTATTTGCAATCTTGTACGTTTGCAAATATAGATGCCATGGAATATTTATGATGGACATTAGTTATAGTTAAATCGATTAATGATGAGTTTTCAGGACATTTTAAATTTGGTCTAGTCGGACTATTTACTATCAGAAAAAGATTAATCAAATTACAGTATGCTTTTAAATCATCATATACTGATTGCAAACAGTTCCAATGTAAATCACCAATCAGGACTAATTCTTTAGGGTCTAGATCTGATATAATGTGTCAAGGAAGATAAGGTTTAATTTACTGCTGAAGGTGGCCTATAGCAACTGACTAAAAAAATAGCACAGGTTTTAGAAACCTCAGTACTTAAAGCTAAAAGATCAAATAGATTTTTCACTGATTTAGATAAAAGCATATTCGTTCTATATTTGGTTTTAATAAAAAACTGCAACTCCACCTCCTCCATTTGATCGATCAGCACTATAAACATTATAACCAACAATGCTTACTGTATGTCCTTATTTGAAATATAATTGTGTACCCATGTTTCCGATAAAACTTTAATATCTGCATCAGTTGTATCTGCCCAGATATGTAACAAATCCAACTTTTTTAGTAAACTGCGAACAATCCCAAGACCAGTCATTGATTTAAAATCAGCAGGTGTGTTAAAACTTGTGACAACATCAGGACCTGGAATTGGTTGATCATTTCCAGAAATTAAAAGTAGTAGAACAATGAGCGCCCTCTGCAATCAAGATTTCTTGGATAATTTTTCCTCCTTTAAGGTCCTCAGAGAAACAAGAGAACTACCTGTAGTGACAACAAAATTTTCTTCCACAACCATGATTGTGGCAAACCTTATCAAGTGCATAGAATTTAAGCAACTAAGTAAAAAAGAAAAAATTGGAGCACCACTTATGTTTTCGAGTGTGCCCTTTTTCTGAGAATTAGTAACTGTGCATGTAGAACTTACACAGAATTGTTCTGTTCCATTATAACGGCCACTATAGCTCATCACAAAGAAGAAAATAAATAATACAAAAAGGAATGATTTTATTTTATTTTATTTTATTTTATTTTATTTTATTTTATTTTATTTTATTTATTTATTTCTGTCCAGTATAATCCCAGAAAACTCTCCCGAGGCAGTTTCAAGTGGAGATGATATAATGGTATCTAATGAAATTTACAGGGTTGAAGACTTTTGAAACGATACTGCAAGACAGATTAACCAAATGTTAAAAACCACCCTGAACAGTACCATCATATCTTTTTTAGCATAGAAAAAAAAAGCAAATGCACTTTCATTTATTTGGGAAGGTGCGATACTCATGTTGAGAATGATTTGCTCCAGAGAGTTTAAAATCTCAATAGGTCCCTTGTTCAATTTCTAAAACCCTTAGAATTCTTCTTTTATATCTAAAAATAGAGTCTTAGAGTCAAGCAATGTTTTAAAATGTTTAGTGATGAAGCATAAGTTTTGAAAAAAAAATAAACACTGTTATTATCATATATATTTTTTATGTTTAAAATTAATACATAATTATTAGTATTATGTTTTATGTTCATACAATATTATAGAATGCAGCATATTTTTTTTATTTTAAATATTATTTTAATTATATAATTAATATAAAGCTTGAGAACAATATATAAATTGTTCTATTATACTATTTGTCACTGCCAGGAAAATATTTTATAGTTTGATATAGGAAAACCAGTTATGCTCAGAGTCCAGATCCTCGATCATAACATTATAAAAGGCATCTTCCTATTAGAGACCTGCACGATCACAACGCGGGACAACACTTGATGTGCGAGTAGAGACTTGTGTGTGCGCATCTGACCCCCAAAGCCTGGTTCATTTGTGATCATTTCGTTTAGCAGTCCCTGTCTCGGTTGGAGAGGTGAGCCAGAGCGTGGTTCAGTCATATATAGATCAGTGAGTGTGTGCGCTTACCATGCCAGAGTGCTTCTGATACATGCTGCATGATTGAGTGAATATTTCTGAGCTTGTGAGAGGGATTTGTTACTGCGTCCCACACAACTCAAAATAATAAACCACAAAGTTAACAAAATGATTCACTCCACTGTGTTGAGCGAGAGCGCTTCTCTGTTGTCTTCAAATGCTATCGGAAACTTCCTATTTCCAACTTATAAAGTCATGATTACGAGCTCGTTGCATTCTTTTTTGTTAAAAATGACAGTGGACAGTGGTTTGTGAAATCTGATGCTTAGCCTAAATAATTTGATCTGGAGCATCCCCTCCTAGTTCAACTTCCAAAAAGTGCCTGCCAAAGCCAGAAAGTACAGATGAGGCAGTCAAGTAGAAAATAACATTATCACAATTAGATTAATTAATATCATAATTAAATATGTTATAAAAAGGTCTTTTGTTAGATGATTTGGTGTAACTGATTATTAAGATATACTATATGACATACCGCTTTGAAGGCATGTAATTATAGGAATCAGCAAACCTTTTTAATATTAAACATTATGCTGGGTTGGGTGATTGAAAGCCTTTTTTTGTCTGTTGAGTAAATAAAAGTACACTGCGTGCTTAACTAATTTCTAGATGTTTACTGTAACGCTGTCGGCTTAAAGTGAAAGTGACGTGACATACAGCCAAGTATGGTGACCCATACTCATAATTCATGCTCTGAATTTAACCCATCCACAGTGCACACACACAGCAATGAACACACATACACCCTAAACACACACCCGGAGCAGTGGGCAGCCATTTATGCTGCAGCGCCCGGGGAGCAGTTGAGGGTTCGGTGCCTTGCTCAAGGGGCACCTCATGGTATTGTCGGCCCGAGACTCGAACCCACAACCTTAGGAATCAAACTCTCTAACCACTAGGCCACTCCACCACTAAGGAAATAGTTTTCAATCCTCAAGCAGCACCCATGTATATTAAATTAATGGCAATAAATCTGTGTCTTGCAATAGAATCAAACTAACAACCAATGTGGGAAGCATTTTTTGCAAAAAAGCAGACATCTGCCTGACATTTACAATCGCATTGTAATTCAGTGCAGTAATTAAACGTGAATTGATTTGCAATGGAACTGTCAGAAAATAAACCATTGGAACTGTAGACTCTCATTCAGCAAATGCACATTTATCAAAAGTTACAGTAAATACATTTATAATGTTAAAAAATATATCATTCAAATAAATTATGTTCTTTTGAACTTTTTGTTCATCAAAAAAATCTTGAAATATATAAGGGGTTGCTTAGGATTTTGATGTGGGTTTGCAGGGCTTTTGCATCTGTGTATTTGCATGCAAATGGCATTCCACATTTGGCAGATGTCATTGGGCACAGTATCTGACAGGGTTAAAAGAACTAGAAGTTCATTGGTTATTTGTTGAAGTAAAACAGGTGTGGAGAGCTAAGCAGTGACCCACAGTAAAGTCAATACAATGATGGCATTTATCATTGGAAAGAGAGATAACGGCTATAGACATGTCTGCTACTCAGGCTGGTTTGGAAAAGGTAATGCTAAGTTCAGGTAAGGTACTGAATCCAATTGTATTGTACTGATCACATATAATTACGTAAGCAAAGAGGTCAGCCTATTTGTATTTGTTAAATAAAAACCAAAGAGTCTGAAATGGCTGCTCTTGTTACTGTTATCTCTGTGTGTAATAGCAGTCCATGCTAATAAAGTATTTCACAGGTATTTGGGTCCTGAGTATCATCAGGGATTTTCAAGAACAATGTTTATATTTGAGCAAATAATATTAGAAGAGACTTAGGAATGAATTAAAGCTATCCTGTTGAGAGAAGAATTGCTAAGCAACAATTTCTTTGGTGTGACATTGTCTTTCACAGAAACATAATAGTTAAGAGAGCAGTAGTGTGTAAAAAAGCCTTTCAAAATTTAAGAACTCAGAATTGAGAACTCATCCTCTCCACAAAATGGCTGCATGGAAGAGTGGATGCTATATACATAAGTGAAGAGCCTTTTGGTGGAAATACTCATGAAGAGAGGTTAGAATTTACATTTGATTGCATAAGTTAATAGGAGAGATTATGACAGCACTATAGTACACTAGAAAGAAGGTTTGACCTTTAACAAGTATTTATCTGCTGGGAAAGCAGTGCTTGGGTGTTTAACAGCTTTTCTAGTTTTCCATTAGATTAAACTGAGGATGAAAGTGCATGCTGATGTAACTGCATATGAGATCAGTCTGCCCTGCAGAGTATTTCTGCTTTGTGAAGCTAGAATCAAAGAGTATGCAATAGGGTGGCCCTTATTGGGGGTTAATTTTTTATTTTTTATTTAGTATGCTCAAAGAATGCATCTTTTTATCAACAGGTACTTCAAAATCTGATATCTGTATTATTAGCGAAGGTTTTGATCACTGATCAACTTTTGATTGTTTCTGATATCAGACAACTCTCTAACTATTTGGACACAACTGCCCCTTTGTTTCTACACTAGAAGTAGGGGAAGTTGTGGCCTAATGGTTATAGAGTTGGACTTGTAATCACAAGGTTATGGGTTCGGGAATTGTAGTTGTGAGGAGAGAATATTGGAGAAGTCCTTGAGCAAGTTTTCCAGAATCTTGAGCAAATGGCTGCCCACTTTGAAGGACTTGTCATATCATTATACATATCTAGAACAGATCTCAGTTTTATTCAAAGTTCATTTTCTTGACCAGGACAGTCATTTTACTTTTTAACAATCTGCTTCTATGTCTGCAAGAACTTTGCAGCTGAAGGACTGTAATGTGAGGTTTGGGTTTTGTTTGTGTTTTCTTTTCTTCTTCTTCTTCTTCTTCCTCTTCTTGTTTAATGGCGATTAACTCCTTAGGACCATTATCACCACCTACTGTACGGAATGTCAAGTAAACTTACATAGATTATGAGTCTGAAATTTAAGAAGGGGAAGGATTGAAAAGGATTGTTTCTTGTTCATTGCTTTCACGTCTTTTATTTTGGAGTATTGTCATGGTCCTTGTTCTGTCATGTGATTCCCTTGAGAGAACACAGAGTGTTATGTTATGATTGGTTCTTTGGTTCATTGTGTCATGTTCTGATTGGTTTGTGAAGTCATGTGTCTTGTGCTTATTGGTTTATGGTCTTGTCATGTGGTTCTCAGTTTTGTTTGTCCATTGGTTGATCCTTATCATGCGACCCTTATTTGTTTTGTATAAGTAGCCCTCTTGTTCCCATTGTGCTCTGTCATGTATTAATGTATGTACCTGCTGTTGGTGAGTCAAGTCTGTTCTAGTCAAGTCTTTGTTTGGATGATGTTTGGATCACTCTGTAAATAAACTGCACTTGATTTCTCACTTCACTCACCTTCAGTGGACACAAGGATACTGTATGTGCCCTAACTCTATAGTATTAAATGTACAATTAAACTGTGATAAAGAAACCGAAAAAATTAACTGATTTGCTGAATACAGTAAGGATATTAAAAGAATTCATGCATGAATGTAACATGACGAACCAACAAAATACACTTACATTCAAGATACAATCTATGTATACAAGTCTTGATGTATTAAGCAGTGTTGCTATTGAAAGCAATGTATCTTGTTTCAAGGACTTTTAGATATTTTACTGGAAAACAAGAAAAGAACTGAAATACTCCTAAGAAGACATTTTTTGCAGCTCTCTTAACTAAGGCAGGACCTCCATTTTAAGCATTGCAATGACTCTATCAGTAAGGCAACTGGCATCCGATCTCAAAACAGTCATCAGTGAAGTGTACTAAACACAAGCGTAAATTAACACTGACTAACGTGACTGGGATGTTTGCAAAAAATAAACTGAATCCATTTTTCCCTGACGTCTGGATTTTTCGGCAGTGGTGGTCTTATGTGAGAGGATCTCAGGATTTCAGCTCAGCTTTTAACATGATCATTCCAAACCTCCTCCTGCCCAAACTAACTCAGATCTCTGTGCCCACTTCCGTCTGTCAGTGGATCACCAGCTTCTTGACAGACAGGCAGCAGGGTTGTGTTCTCTCCCCACTGCTTTTCTCCCTGTACACTAACAACTGTACATCTAAAGACCCTCTGTCAAGATCCTGAATTTTGCAGATGACACCACACTCATCAGCCTCATTCAGGAAGGTGACGAGTCTGCCTACAGACAGAAGGTTAAGGAGCTGGCTGTCTGGTGCAGTCTTAACAACATTGAGCTTAACATGTTTAAACAGTGGAGTTGATGTTGACTTTAGGAGGAAACCCCTGCACTCCCCCCACTCACCGTACTGTGACTGCAGTGGAGTCATTCAGGTTCCTGGGCACCACTATCTCTTAGGACCTGAAGTGGGACATCCACATCGACTCCATTGTTAAAAAGGCTCAGCAGAGGCTGTACATCCTTTGCCAACTGAGCAAGTTCAACCTTCCACAGAAGCTGCTGAAACGGTTCTAATCCGCCATCATTGAATCTCTCCTCTGCACTTCTATAACTGTCTGGTTCAGCTCAGCTACCAAATCTGACCTCAGAATACTATAGAGGGTAGTCTGGACTGCTGAGCGAATCATTGGTACAACCCTCCCTTTTCTTCAAGAACTGTACTCATCCAGAGTGAGCAAAAGGGCTGGCAAAATTACTCTGGACCCTTCACATCCAGCACACTCTCTTTTTGAATTGTTTCCATCTGGTCGATGCTACAGAGCTCTGAGCACCAGAACAACCAGACACAGAAACAGTTTCTTCCCTCAGGCAATCCATCTATAATCTATACAATCCATATATATATATATATATATATATATATATGTATATATATATTTGTGTGTGTGTGTGTGTGTTTTTGTTCATTCTGTTGCACTGCATAACCTTCTGTCATGAAAACAAATTCCTCATTTGTGTAAACATATCTGGCAACAAAGCTCATTCTGATTCTGATATGCAAACGACTGGTGCTAGGTCACCTTGTCCCATAGGATCCACAACAAGCCGTATTTGGAGCTTGATTAAATAAAAGCTTCGTT